>NC_071530.1:146839773-147142804 GCF_026979565.1 Vidua chalybeata
AAGATTTTTTTTTTTTCTGGAGATTGCAAGAAGTTTGTCCCTCTTGGCTACGTTTTTCAAATATTGCTCATGAGAAAGGGTCTAATTCCTGTCTTGGCCAGTCTACCTCTGTGAACTTTGAGGAACTACATGATTTTATTTCTTAAAGCACTCTCTAAAGCCTTTTAGGCATCATTATGTCTATCTGGATTTCCAGAGGAACTCCGTCAACAGTAGAGAAGTAGTGGATATGATTTTAACATACAAAACACAGATTATAGAACAATGCTTTATGCAAGAGGCAGATTTGGAGCCAAATGTGTTTGGAAAGGAAATAGCCCATCCCTGATTTATTTGCAGAATCCCAATCCTCTGAAGAAATATGAAAATAATTTTGTCTTTTTATACATTTTCTATATGCAGTAGAGATCAAAGGGGCATTATCAGAGCAAGGAACCTGGATCTAATATCTTCTCTAATATTACAGAAGAAAAAAAAAGGCCATAATGAGAGCAATCTTCCTCCACAATCCATTATTGTAAGAAAAGGCATCCCAGAAGTGTTATGAAGAATGAAAAAAATTCATACCTTTGGACTGAGATCCCACAGGATTTTTTTAGAATTACAATGCAAATAACAGCAATGAACAAATTGAAAATAACATTGAAATGACAGCCCTTCTGAGGTCTATATTGCTTTCAAAATTTTTGAATAACATGGCTAATAAATTGTCAGAAAAAAAATCCAGAAATCTATTTGCAAAAGCAAACACACAAAATGAAAGAGTATTTCAAGCATGTTTTTACTCCAAAGGAAGACTCTAAATATATAATATATAAATATATATGCAGGTGCATATATTGTAGTTTTTAAAAGTATGACTCTAAAAAAGCCCCAAAAAATGGTTTTTAAAAATTTCTTCTCAACTTTTAATTTACCTCAATCTGATTTTTGAGCCACTAAATGTCAGTTGCAATACTAGCAATCACAGTTTATCTTATGGCAGCAAAGTGTTTCCTTTAAAACAAAGACCATCATAATAACAACTGACTTAACAATTAAATAATATGTTGCTTAGGAAAGAATTCTAGTTCTTTAGGATATATTATTTAGTTAATAAATTATCTTTTACTAGTTTATTTAGTAGACTTAACTACATATCCTGTCTTTTTGGTGTTTTTTTGAACTTATGAAGAAAAAAAGCACAGTCAGTATGAAGCACTCCTACATTACTCTTATAGTTCAAACAGTATAGATATCCACACAATGGCTCTGAGAAAATAAAAGGATAGAATGATCTGCTAAATATATAAAATGGAAGCAAAACACACCCAGGGCTTTTGCGCCAAGTATTGCTGTTATTTTGTTGGCTTCATAGACCATGAAAATCATATGTAAAAGCCCTGATTTAAAGGTGACTAAAATGCTAAGCAGCTTCTGCATCATGAATGATGTTTCTAAGATCAATTTGATAGATATTCTTATCTTCAATCCTCAAGCCTCAGCTTGTGTGGAGTTTTCATACCCTTGCATTGCTTTACCCAAAACATTTTTAGTCAAATTCTGCTACCAAAAGTAAAGTTTTTCTTCCAGGGAATATGATGGCATCCCATGAGCAAAATGATAACAGTCCCAGCAGAAATCCCAGAGAAAGCTAGAGGATTAGTTATCCTCTGTAACACAGGAGAAAAAAAAAAAAAAAAAAAAAAAAAACAAACCCAAAAAACAACCTGGGTAGCTGCTCTTTGCGTTTCCTTTCAAAAGTCATCAATAATCCAGCAATAGGCAAACAGACTTTGATATTTGATAACACTCCTCTAAACAATCTTTTCTAGACTGAACTTTTCACAGAGGCTATATTTCAAAACTGAAATACAACCATTTTAATGAAATATTTATTATCGACACATCAGCCATCTATCTGAAAATAGTATCATTAAAGCAAAGGCTTACAGTGATCTGAGGAAAATTAAGCATTGTCAAAGACTCAATTAAGTTATACTTCTTATTTGTTCTCTCTGAAAAGGCACTGCCAACTCTTGAAATAAACAGGGGCAATGAGAGGTTGTTTGACACCTTGCATGCAGATCAGGAACTCAAACACTAAAAATTTTATTTAATTAAGAAACTAATCTCTACAAACCCATCTAACAACATATATTCTTTAATTTAATTTTCTCTTTGTTCTGTTAATATTTTTTGTGAAAAAACTAACTTTCCACATTACATTTATTTTTCAGTATTCTTAAAAATCACACTAAGGAAACACAAGCAACTTGCTCCTTGCTTTGCAGCTTCCTTCCTTCCATACCTCTGAAGGTGAAAGGTTGGAGGGGGTGATTTTGGCTGCCACTTTCTCATTACATTTGAAGGCTTCAAATGTTCAAGGTTTTCTTTTCTTCTTTACATTGTTTAGTCTATGGTTCTTTTGCATAGTGAATTTTCATATGGAATATCATATGAAATATGATGTTTCATCCCTCTTTGGATAGCATTACAAAAGCTTTCAGATTCTTTTCAATGTTTAAAAATGGCTTAGGTCCTTTTTTTATTGAATACTTGAATGGATCAATGCTACTTTCTAAGAGTTCAAGATGTGCTTCATTTTTGGTCCAAAAATGAAATGAGTATATTGTGTCTACATATAAATGGCGAGACAAGCAAAGAAGTGAAGGGATCTTACTAAGGGTTTTAGTTTGTGTTTTGGGTTTGTTTTTTGGTTATTTTTTTCCATTCAGATTAAAAGACAGGACAATAAAGTGGCATTTTGAGAATCTATTAAAAGCTTAGGGGAAAAGGGAGTGCAAGTCCCCTGGACAGATCCTACCTACCCTGAAGCTTCACTTGCTCTTCAATTGCACGTGGATTCATGACACTATTATGGACTAAACCAGAATTATAGTTTATGTATTAGATCAGCACTGGGGATGGCAACCACAAGGCCCAGCACAAATGAACTTAAGATCTAGGTTAGATGTAACCTAGAGTTTGCCTCTCACAATTTAATGTTTATGTACATCATGAAGTCACAATTAAAACTGGAAATGGAGAGTAGATATTTTCCCCCAACTTCTGCCATCCGAAAATTAGATGCCTGGTTCAGGTATACTGTATGGTTTTTCCCTGCAGGTATGAAATGTGACCCCATTAGGAGCTAGACCCCCTGAATATGTGACAACTGTCTCCAGAATGTTCTGAGTTTTGTCTGGTAGCTTAGCTTAAGTTTGTGAGCTGCAATTGATTACAGTGAAATGAAGTGAATCTATCCCCAAAGCAGGAAGAGAGAGACAGGCTCCTTAAAACAGGCATTACCTGTAATACATGGTTTGCACTTTTCTAGCCCTTTCAGACAAAACTAGAATAGATTCAAGTCACCTGTTTTGTTTTGCCCTGTGGCACATTGATATGTTAAAGATACTGCTTAGAGAAAGTTAAGAAAACTAATGCCATGATAGCAAACAATATATAATTGCCCCAGAAAATATGTCAAACAAGTCAACTGTGGATGAAGATTTTTGCTCTTACTTTTGGTGGTATTTTTGGTGTTTTGCTTTTTTGTTTATTTGTTTTTGTGGCTTTTGTTTTGGGTTTTTTTGTTTCTTTTTGGTTTTTTACAGCTGGTATTCTGTAAATGTCTTGAGGTCAGATCAAAATTACCAGCATAACTGTTTATCTTCAGTGTTCTGTACAGAACTGATGATCTTCCTCTCATGCCTTTAAATAACAACTGTTTTTGCTGTATTTTATTTCTACTTCAGCCTTTTTCAAAATGTTCACATTTCTGTACCCTTTCTGATTTTAACAGTAGAGCTTTCCTTAAGAGAAGAAGAAACTAAGTTATTTAGTGCCACACTTAGAGCTCAGATGCACCTATATAAATTCAAACTAAACCACCAACATCAGCAGGGTTACTCTGAGAGACACTGTGAGGTATACTGGTGCTCTACATCTAATTACAAGAACACATCTTGGTTGGATAGCAATTGGTTTTATGGGGAACAAAAGTATGTCTTCTTCTTTATACCTAAGCAGTGTAATAAAAATAGGATTATTAGAACTGTGTCAAGGTGCCTAAGAACCTGAATTTGGACCCTGAAATATTGTGTCTGGTGTTGTTTGAGTATTAATAAAAACTTGCCATCTGAGGAATGCTACTTAGGTAGGTGAAGCCTGTGGAGATTAGTTGGTCTTGTCAAAACAAGTAGCAGTCATGATGACTGCAAATATTAGAGATTTATTTTTCTGATAAAGATCAGTAGGAGAAATGGGCAACACTAAGATTCAGCTTCTGCACCGAGTGATTTGTGAGGACATGTCTCTCCTGCAGGTGGGTTGCTCAAGTAATCTGTTAGGAACTTACAGTCCTTCCTCCCTAAAATCCAGTGTTTTCCCTCCTAAAAAGATTAACGGACAATTACTAACCTCCCTCAGCTGCACACTTTCTCATCTATGCTCCATGTTTATTGCACATGGCCAAACAAAAAAGATGGTAGAAGGGGTCTGGAATTTCTAGTAACCCAGCAAACAGAAAGGAGAAGGGACAATCCTTTCTATTTCTTCTCCTTGTCCATGCTCACTCTTTCTGCCATGTCTCTAAAACAGGGATCCAAAAGCCAACTTCTGTATAATCCTGTAACTGCAGTAGGATGACTTTTTCCCCTGCAGTGTAATATATTCAGATGAGTAAGTGCTCAGAGAGCAGAAGGTCCCATATTTGTCTTCATCTTTAATTCTAAAAATTTTAATGTAAATCTGATCCTTAAACTACTGATATTACATAGCAGATATCTCTTGCACAAAACCCGCCTCTGTATCTTAAATTTCAATATGAGGGAATGTCATGGTTTGACACTGGTGCAATGCCAGTGCCCCTATGAAAATGCACCTTCCCCAGCTGAATGCTGTGAGATGTGATCGGGAACAGAGAACAGCAGGCCCGAGCTTAAAAAGGAGAAAATATTATCCTACAACTACAATAAAACCAACACACTTAATTCAGAATGAAAACCCTCCAAATCATTCCTCCTCCCCCCACCCAAACTCCAACAAGCCACAGTGAGACACAACTTGGACCCTCAAAAAGTTATCACCCTTCAGATAATCAATACTCAGTCCCTCAAGGGAGGGAGGAGTCTCTCTTGCACCACAGACCCCCAGGAAACACAATTGCAATCTCCTGTGTTTCTATGTCAACCACCTTGAGAAAATCTGCCAGTGTGACACCCTCCTTTCCATGTCACAGTGCTCTCACCACCATGCATGGACCAAAACTGCTCATAGGGCTCCTTTAAGGATGCTTTACCAAGGACCATAAGAAACAGCAGTTCAGTTTCTCATTTTCGTGACAACAGTCCCCGCCATTTTCTCCTCCCCTTGGGCCAAGGGTCTCGAGAACATCTTCTTCTTCCTGGAGACAGAAGGCACCACCACACCCTCCTCAACTTTCCTCTGTTCACTCCACTCCTGCACTTGCAATTGCTGAAGCAGGTCACTCCCACACCTGCACTCTCTTGGCCCAAGTCATTGCATTCCCCTAAATGCAGTCTCTGTGTTGCAGGATTGGTTCAGTCTATGGCTGTACAAGAAAAGTCCAGCCAAGGCCACTCCATCATCTCCTCTCACCTAGGATTTCTTCTTCTAACATCTCAGGTCCCAGACTGTCTCTCTTCTCTTTCAAATCAAGGAGGAGTAGCATTTTGCAAAGTTTTCTTTTTCCGGGAAAGGGTTAAAAGTCTCGGGCTCTCAGGACGGCTGGAATCTTGACTGTCCAACTCCCACAGCTGGGCACCTCCCCCCCACCTCCGCTTCACTTTCTCCTCTGCCGGCATACTGCCTGCCGGCACATGATATCAAATTTCCGGGTGCCTTCAGGCTCTCTCTCTCTCTCTCTGGGAGGGGGGAACAAAGACATCTCCCGTTTCTCTCCACCCTTCTGTCCACAGGGGGCTGGCCCGGTTCCAGTCCCTTCACACCCTGGCCTACCTCTCCTTCACTGACCGGAACCAAAGAGAGAGTTCCCCTGGGAGTTCTTGCTTTTAACTCCCTGTGTTCTCAGAGGTGTGTCCATGCCTTCAGTGGTCACTCCAAGTGCCAATATCCAAACCTGACCACTGATTGGTTTGACTCCAATTTCCTGAGAAAATTCACTTCCATGTCAAACCATGACAGGGAATTTAAATAGTTATATAAATATCTTGACACTGACATTTTGTTTTTCATGTATGCTCCGAAGCAAAATAAAATGAATTCCATTCTGCAACAGAAATGTTTCGGTTTAACACTTTATATTAAATATTATGTTTCTTCAAAATATCCTTTGGCCAGTATTGTATCAAAACTAGCAATTTTTTTTTTTCTATATGATTTAATTTGAAGAAAGTACTTCCTTTCTATTTGATTTTTTCTAAGTAATATTATTTTTACGTGTAACTTTCACTTTTATTCTTGAGTTTTTGGTGAATCAACAAATTATTCTTTCACTACTTGTATTCACAAGACAATTACTAGATTTTTCTATTGTTATTAAAAAGTAGAACTTTTTGCTTAAGATCTTATAAGATCCATAAACCAGACAAGCCTCTCATGAACCTGTATTCTTTGGGGTTTTTCACTGGACTTTTACTGTTTGATATATTTTCACTAAATATTTTAAGTAATTGTCCCTGTTACAAGCAAGCCTTACCTGCTCAAGATCTTGAAATTATTTTCAGCTATAAAACCATGTCTCTTTTTTTATTTTAACATTTTATATTGGTGATCATTGGCAAGCAGATTGTAATAAAAGAAACACAAAAATGATTCTCCACTGTTACAATGTGCATCTTTAACCTTGAGATGTTACAAGAATAAAAGAGTAGGAAAAGAACAATCACATTTTCTTGGAAGGAATTTGTTCATTTACAGCTGTAGCCTGAGATTTGATAAGATGATGATTCAGCTGGTGGGATGGAACATGATAAGAAATGATAATAAACTGGCTCTCGGCCAGACCCATAAAAACAAGGTAGAAAATTTCCACAGAATTATACTTCTAACACAGGCATATGCGTAATTCTATAGATTACATATAAGCATTTATTGATACTGGTATCCAGTAATCATTAATTATCAACAATAGAAGCTATTCACAAATAAAAATAGATAAGTAAATAATCTGGAGACTCTTAATTTCAGTTCATATGGGACTAAAAGAAGAGCAAGTGAATATGGGAAGATCGTTTTTAAATGGACTTTCCTCTTCTTCTTTCTGTGGTTTTCATTTGCTACATTGGACTCAACTTTTCTGTTCCTGTAATACTGAACATACGTGTAGCCTCATTTCACAATATACACAAGACACCTTTCTGGAACAGTTTGACTTTCAGTGGAAGAGCTCTAGGTGGTTTGCCAGGATGTTACAGTGCCCAATGGAAGATCTTGAAAGGGAGTGGAATGAATAATGTGTGTCACAGACCTTGTTTGTTTTTATTGTATGTATGGAATGATAAAGGACTATCAAAATCTATTTGTATCTATCTACAAAAATCTATTTTTGACTTTTTCTTAATAATTGTTATGGTTACTGCTGCCTAACACCTGTAGAAAGGGTATACATCCTGATGTTTTCACATGATAGGCAAAGTACCTAAACATGAATGACAACTGCTTTACACTGGATATGCCACAGTATTCATTTAATCCTTATTCATTACTGCAGATGTTGCTTCTTATCCTTCAGTGAGATCTATTTTCTTGCAGTTGCTGTGGAATATGTTAGCATATCTGTGATTGTCTTTTATTTTCTCCAAATATTCCCCCAAACTAAACACACTGTCATGAATCCTGGTTTAGCATCTTGCTGACTACACTAATTTGTTGCAAATGAGTTGTTTAGTCTGCTTAAAGAAATCACTGGCAAAGGTATCAGGAAAACTAGGTCTGATAAAAATTTGTAAAAGGACAACAAAGCTCAATGGCAAGGTTCACTCTTCTCCCTACTACATGGATGAAACATACAGAGGAAAATCAGATAAGAATAAAGTTATTAGTGGGGAGGCTGGAGATATTAAGGGTAAGGATGGAAAAGGTGAGGGTGAAAAGAAGAAAGGGCAAAGGAGAACCTTCCACTGAGTGACAAGTTTCAGAGTGGACCCTATTTTCAAATTTAAACTCAGACTTGACCAATGGTTTCTGTCTAAAGGATTTAGCAGCACTTAATCAATTGACTAAGTTAATTTTTATAAGATGATCAACAGAATTTACTACAATTACAACAGCAACAATTTTAGATCTGGGAGGGCAATATTTATGCTATACATGCTATAAGGTACTTACATCAATTCACATACAGATATAAAAAAAGTACAAAGGTATATTGTGAAAAAATCCCCTAAAGTTCACAGAAATATTCACGTCAGGCGCTTTTCCATCTCTCAACAGGCTTAGGATTAATGATCTTCAAGGACTTGCAATATCGGCCCAGGCCCCATCATCAGCTTTGGGTGATGGCCCACCAAGTATTTCTAAGGGTTTGTGAGTTTTGAGAGGTGTCCCACTTAGAGGGAGGTCCTGGCACCGCATCCTGTGGTTCAGGAGACCTTGAAGAGCATCACTCAGGGCCACATTTTATAGGACCACAAAATGATGGGGTTAAGTAATCTATAAAACTTCTATCCTCAGGTGGATTGTCACTGGAGTTTCTAAAATACTTGTAAATTTTTTCCAAAATTCCTATATCAAAGGGACCAGAGTTTCCAGGTATAATAGTATTGTTTCACTCAGGCTTTGATTAAGGTAGGGAATGTTCATCAGGGGATGATTGATTGATTGATTGATTGATTATATGCTCTCTCACCCTTCACCTCAGTACTGCTCCCACCTTGTGGGCATGTAAGATTTCCTCTATGACCAAGGGACAGTTCACTTCCCAACTCATTACACAGAAGTTAAGGCCTAATGGAAATGATTGAGAACATATTTTTATCCCCATCCCACTGTTAGAGAGTGAGTGGCTCAGTTACTTGCTGGGGTTAAACCATGACAATGGGCTTAAATCACCCTGACATTCTTGTATATACAAAATCTCTAAATCATCAAAAAGTGCAAAAAACCTGGCTCTGCAATGGAATGACATATTTCCAGAGCTTCTAGCAAATCTCCATGAGGATATCATAGGTTTTTTTCCTAGACTGCATACAGAAAAGGAGACATAGTATTTTACCTAAGAATTACTGTTCAGGATCACTAACTATAGGCAGGAAATTCAGCAGCTGAAGATTACAGGGACCTATAGCTCAGAACATGACTAGACTCAGTCTGCATCTCCTCAGATAATCAGTAAAAGCTCTGCCTGCAAAAAGCTACACAAATGCATTCATCCTTTGATGCATGGTGTAATCACATTCCCATCCATTTAATATTGACCATGTTGATTTATCATAATTTTAGTTTCCTAAGAAAAAGATACTCTATGCTACAAAATCTTTTTAGACAGAAGTCTAAAAAGCAATTATTTCAGCAAAGATATTACCTTTATCAATTCAATCATCAAAATATCATTGGAATCATCAAAGGCATCCACAAGGAATGTGTTTGTCCTGGTTCATTGAATTTTTTTTTTTTTGTTTTAGAGACCCAGCTGTGAATTATCATTAGTATGGCAGGCAAAAACCATTTGCACTTCTTTAAGCAATCTTAGAGTCTTTTTTGTTTTTCTCTTACCATCCCTTTCTAATTTTTGCTTGTTTTTGTTTTAGTTTATTCTTTTCTTTTACAAATGACAAATTTCCTGCTGCTTTCGTTATTGATTGACGAGAGGCCCATGCACCAGTGAAAGCCAGAAAGCAAAGCTGCTGAAAGATGTTTCTGAGAATTGTTTTCTTTAATGATGTGGAGCAGCACTGAAAATAATGTCACCCTCTTCACACTCATTGGAATCCAACCTGAAATAGTGTGCATGTTTAAAAGTCATAAAGGATGTTGTTTACTTTGATATAGTAGTGTCTGTGTCCATAAATTAAAAGCATCAGCACTGTGTACTTTTCAACACTCATTTTTTAACTTCCTCCTGTGCACACAGGCAGGTTTTTTTTTTCACAACAGTATAACAGTATAATTTTTCTGTTGGGTAGGTAAAGGAATAGAAAAATACACTGCTTGTTATTAGTCTTATTTTTAGATTTACATATATTTATTAATATGTTCTTCCACATGGAGTTCTAAGGGCCTGACAACCGGGGAAAAAAAAAAGTTGAGAAAGTGGTTTTAAATTATTTATGCAGTATGTTTTTGGTTGATTGATTGTTTGGGTTTTTTTGTTTTGCTCTTTTTTTGGTGGTGTTTTTTCTTTGTCTAGTTTTGGTTTTGTGGGATTTTTAACATCACTGCAAGGACTGTTACATCTTTCAGAATGGACATAGAAGAAGCAGTAAATGAGGAAATGTTAGAGGTCATTACAGATGGACACCACAGAAGGAGAAATGGGGAAAGACTTTTCTCCAGCTTTTCAGTATGTTAGTCTCTTTGCAGAAGCTCAGAAACCCCAGTTATATTTTCAGATTATGACATCTTGGTATGTTGGTGAGAATTGAAAAAATACCATAAATTTATAAAGACCTCAATAAAGTTTGTTGCTCTTACACATTCATTTTCAAAAGCTAAATTCTAGATTTCTACTAGTTGATGAAAGTTCCCATTTCCCTTTCTAGTGATTTTTTTTTAGGATGTGTTTTTTACTCATGAAGTTTGTAACTCTATCCCATAGATTTAGTTATCCATGGGCAAGGGCATTTTCACATTTATTTGTGTGTTTTCTTAAGTATTTCGTAGTCGTGGTGGTTAACTCAGTCTTGTGGACATGGCAGTCCACAATGGGAATGTCTCTGTGGTAGAAGAGAACATCACAATGGGGTCACCAAACAGGCTTTAGCAGAACTGCTCCATCCCAACAAACACTACAAAGGACCCAAAATAATCAAAGAATCACAGAATGGTTTGGGTTGGAAGGGACCTTAAAGATCATCCAGTTCCTGCCCCTCTGCCATTGGTTGGGACATCTTGCACTAGACCAGGCTGCTCAGAGAATTGTTCATAAATCTCCTCAGAGGCACTTTGTATTCCCAGGACAGGCCTGTTCATGCATGCTCACAGCACATTTACACAACAATAAAATTTCTCCTCCTAGAAATTTTTGTTTAACAGGAGTAGGGAGATCTCAAGACACATCAGATAAAAGCCCTATTATATTAGGAAAAATACATAACAGACATGTCCTCTGGCACTCAGTGACACATCTTTGGAGCTCCTATGAGGCAAATTGATTTCCTAAGGGCATGCCTAGAGTGACATGACATTCTTTTTTCCCTCCATTAGGGGACATTCCCTTCAATGTGCTTTACCCCTCTGGGACTGAATGCTGAATAAAGCATTTCCCATTGTAAGAACAGGAGCAAAACCTAACCTTTAATCTTTAGCACGTTGGTACTACATACACATGTCTGCAGGAGGACAAGATATTTCCTGTGAAAGTCAGGCTGCCTGAGACTAAAGCAAAGAAAACTTCATTTTCTAGATAAAATGCTATGCATGGGGTTGGACTTTTCCCCCTCCCCCTCTGTCTCTTGAGATGTGTTAGCAGCTGGGAAGATAATGTGTGTCACTGCAATATCTGCAGCATTATCAAAGAGAGCATGGGAATGGTCACATCCCCATCACAGTAATAATTTGAATTTATTCCTAAGGCATCAGCATCTTCACCCAGTCTCTGCCTGAATGACAGCTCAGAGTCTGCAAAGGCATCACAAGTGATCCTGGTACACTATGAGCAGCCAGCTAGGTTGACAGATTTTTATAAAATTCAGCATACTTAGCTGCTTTTCTCAACCAGTTTTCAATCTTTTTTTTTTTTTTCCTATATGTATGTATGTATTATATCTGTGTGATAGCCTGATGTACTCCATACAAATTAAGGAGGATTTGCATGGATGTCTTCTTGTGAATTTTTTTTTTCCTTTCTCTCTTTTAATAGAAAATCTGTCTGTCAAGGATGAGGTTCCATTGTGTTAGCTGCCATGTAAATATTCACTAAGAAGGAGACAGGAGACAGTAAAGATTAAAAATAAAAAGTAGGGAAAACACTGTTATCCCTAAGAGGATGAAGTAGGAAATTATTAGATGAATATTGTAGGACTGAGGACATTAAAATAAAGTAGTAAATCTATGCCTTGGCTCAGGAATGACTGACCTTCTTTTGTACTTGCTTATCTTAGGCCAAGGTTTATAAGATAGATTTAAGGATATGCTTTTTTAAGCACTGATAATTTTCTTTGAAGCCCTTGACTGAAATTTTAGTGGGTCAGGCTTTGGTTGTTGCAGAATGTGACGGTTTCCATGCTCAGGGCACTGATATTTTACTCACATTTTAAACAGCAGTTGTTTCTACCCTAAAGCAGTATCAGACAAGGCTCATGGGTGACATAAAGGCATAAACCAAAGGTTAAAGCTGAAGCAAATTTCCAGAACCATTAAGGAAATCGTCTTTTGCTTCACTTCTAGTCGGCCACAGGCAATTAGGCAACTATTCTTTTTCTTTCTTATTTCTTTTTCTTTTTTTCCCTCTCCTCTCCTCTCCTCTCCTCTCCTCTCCTCTCCTCTCCTCTCCTCTCCTCTCCTCTCCTCTCCTCTCCTCTCCTCTCCTCTCCTCTCCTCTCCTCTCCTCTCCTCTCCTCTCCTCTCCTCTCCTCTCCTCTCCTCTCCTCTCCTCTCCTCTCCTCTCCTCTCCTCTCCTCTCCTCTCCTCTCCTCTCCTCTCCTCTCCTCTCCTCTCCTCTCCTCTCCTCTCCTCTCCTCTCCTCTCCTCTCCTCTCCTCTCCTCTCCTCTCCTCTCCTCTCCTCTCCTCTCCTCTCCTCTCCTCTCCTCTCCTCTCCTCTCCTCTCCTCTCCTCTCCTCTCCTCTCCTCTCCTCTCCTCTCCTCTCCTCTCCTCTCCTCTCCTCTCCTCTCCTCTCCTCTCCTCTCCTCTCCTCTCCTCTCCTCTCCTCTCCTCTCCTCTCCTCTCCTCTCCTCTCCTCTCCTCTCCTCTCCTCCATTTCATCTTGTCTTATCAATTGCTATCTGGGAGAAGAGACCACCCCCACCTGGCTACAACCACCTTTCAGGTACTTCTAGACAATGATAAGATTCTCCCTGAGCCTCCTCTTCTCCAGGCTGAATATCCCAGGTTCCTCAGCCTCTCTTCATAAGACTTTTGCTCTGGCCTCTTCACTAGCCTTATGAAATTGAGGCTTGCCTTCCAGTCCTTCAGCCCAAATCCTAAATAATTTCCCAGAAAAAAACTTGAATCTGCATCAACAACATGTTTTGGATCATATAAGATAGAAATTATCTACAGTGCATTCAAACAGTTGATCTGGTAGTTTATTGAAGGAATAAAACTGCCAAGAAGTTTCAGAAGGTGAATATGGATAGCTAGAGAGGGTTGAACACTTTGAAATAGAGATCATAAAGAAGATTAGAGTAAGCAAGAGCTCTCAAACTAAGATAAAAGATTAGTTAAACTTGAAATCAAGGAAGTTCTTACTCACCTAAAGCATAGACATTACAGTCCAAACACTCACTTGAACCCCTTGTCTAGCCCCTTGAAGATTAAACTTCAGCTCTAGAGGACCTGGCCTCCCTTAACACTGCCTAGGTACATCACCACCAGCAGATTGTTTTCTCATTGAAACTAGTTCGTGTTTCTTGTGCTATACCAAAAATGCTGCATAAAAAAGACTGAGGAGAAACAAAAATCTTTGAGGAATAGAATAGTAGAAAATTGTATGTAATTGCTTCTGAAAGGAGGAAAAAGCTGAGCAAGGATTTTAAGGTGGTAAAGTTCACCATCAAGATTATTTAAGTAAATTAATGAATTTCTCTTAGAAGTCCATTAAATCGGAATACTTAAAGTTTTTTTTCTGGCTATAACATAGCAAATCACATGACAACAAGAAAACATATGCTGTATCTCAAACTGTGGTATATTGCAGGAGTATTCTTCCCTGCCTGAATTTACTGACTCCGGTAAATGATTTTGCCTTAAGAGTATAAAGCAAGCTAAAATTATTAGCTGAGTTTTAAGAACCAAAATTCAAAAGAAACCGAACCAAATCTCCCCCATTTCCTTAAGGTAATTTATTCACTTCCAGATGACCAGATTTTGGACAGTAAAATGTCTTATATAATCCCAATTTTTTGATTTGACCATATATGCATATATATACATTGCCAGTATTGATTTTGCTGCTCTGGGTTACTCTGTGTCATCATAGCTCATGCAGTGTGTGACATTACACAAACAAATGCATCCCACTTTTGGCTATAGATTAAGATTGACTTGAGAAACTCAAGAAACTTTTATCTTTAAGGGAATATGAACTGACTACTTTGATTATCCTCAAAACTCAAGTGATCATCAAAATGTAGGACATTATGAACTCTTGTTTTTCTTTGTCTCTTTGTAGAATCTGTTCTGTTTTATCTGATATACTCAACAGAGACAAGGACAGAGAGTTTCCTCTAGAATTTTCCACTTCTTTTGGTGTTTATCCCTTTGCTTTCCACTACCCAAAGAGTTCATTTAGTTGTTGTTTACCTACTTCTTTATTGGAATAAGCAAAGCAGTGGAGTCTGTGTTAAAAGAGGGGTGGCAACAGGAATGTTGTTTTACTATTTAGTTTATTACTCACTTCTCAAATGACTTTTAATTGGCATTAAATTAAATTACTTTCTGACAAGTTGAATCTGTTTTGCACACAGCAGTAACTATTAAGAAATCCACCTGTCTTTTTGTAAATCCATGAGTTTTTCCATCCACTTTTCTTCCTCTGTCCTGTTGGAGGGGGTAGAGGTGAGGGGGAGGAGTGAGCAGCTGAGTGTGCATTTGACAACTGATGAAGGCTAACCCTTCATGATTCCCTAACAGTGTGGAGAAATGGGATGTTTGGGAGCTCCTAGTAACAATGAATGAAGTTTTAGTTCACTTTTTTAAGTGGATGTTCCCTTTTTTAAGATGACTGTTGCAGTAGTGTTAGAAAAGTGTATGTTTTCTAGTCACTGGGAATTCCTGCAGAGAACTGATTCAGGTGTTTTTTCCCTTTTTCCAAGTACATTAACTTTTCCTAGTTTTCTTGGACATGGAAACACTACCTAATAATTGGTTTCCTACAGGACTGTCTGGCCTTGTTGAACACTAATGATAAAGAATCTTTGTTGGCTCACCCTAAGCATGAATTTAGAATGTCTGTTGCTATGGATGAAGTTTGACATTGAAGAGAATTGCTCATATTAAATTTTCCTGCTTCATGGGTGAACCATTTCATAGCCAAGCAGTAACTCTTGAGATAGAAATGGTTCATAACAGGTAGAATGAAGCTCTTGTTTGTTTTACTGTATATGTAATCTCCTGAAATGGTGAAGTATCAGAAATACTTACAAATAGTGTAGACTGGTGTAGATGATAAATAACTTGTTTTTGCAGTGTTTGCAAAGGATCAGACACACACACACACACACACACACACACACACGCACACACACATTCATATACATCCAGGAACACTCAGGCTAAAACCAGGCACTCCCAAGAGTTCAAGTAAATTAATTTTATGTTACTAAATCAAATGATCAGAAATGAGAGCACCATGGAAAATAATAAGTAATATTAATTACTCTTTTTTCTGGTTTAGGGGGTGTGCATTGTTAGTTGTTTTATAAGATATAGAATTGTAGCATTGTGTGATTTTGGAGGGTGCTGATTTTACTAGTGATTTTGGTATAGATAAAAGGAAGAAAATTGAATGCAATCCAACATATAAACCACAGGAAGAGGCTCAGAATAACTGTGTTGTCTTAACAGTAAGCTGTTTTTTGTGGTCAAGATGTTGCCTCTCTCTTCTTGCCTGCTGATTCTACAATTCTGCCTTGGGTTCAGCCGGAGCCTTGAGAATTGGAGCCTCATGTTTCAAGGCAACACAAATACAAATAATTAGTAGACAGAAAGTAAATACATTTTCATAATTAAAAAAAAAACAAAACAAACAAACAAAAAAAAAACCAACTAGGAAATCACAAAACAATGATTGCTACTTTGCACTCTGGTCAGTTTGTGAATATACCCTGAAACAGGCAGCCTGAATAAGATCTTCCCTATAGTATGGGTTTGGATTTGTGCTGAAGACAGTGCTCCTAACACATGGATATTTTCATTACTGCTGAGCAGTATTTAGAGAGATTCAAGACTTTTCGTACTCCTTACCCCACCCCATCAGTGAGAAGGCTGGGGGGACACATGGAGTTGGGAGGAGACACAGCCAGGACAGGACCCTGACTCACCCTGAGTGATATCCCATTTCATATGGCATCATGTTCAGCATAAAAACTGGTGAAAGAAGAAGGAGAAGGGATACACCATTTGGCAAAATAGAGCCCTGCTTTCATGGGAATATCTGAACACCTACCTGCCCATGGGAAGTGATGGATGAATCCTTATCTTGCTTTGCTGGCATGCACAGCTTTTGCTTTACTTGTTAAACTGTCTTTATTTAAACTAATGAGTTTTCTCACTTTTATTCTTCCCTTTCCCTTGGGAGGATGTGAACAAGAGGCTGTATGGGGCTGAGCTGCCTGCTGGGCTAAACCATAGCATCACCGTGTCAGAATTTGACAATTCCACTGAGCAGATCACTCTAGGCTGTCCTTTCTCTAATTGGAGAAATAAATACATGAATTTTAGGAAGAATTCAACAGTATCAACAAGGCCAATTTCTATCAAATGAATAAGAGGAGATCATAAATAAATTAAATATAAATATATAGACTCATAAAGGAGAAAAATCATTTGATGAAATGCATGAAAGTAGTGCAAGAGCAGTGTAGACTCCTTAATCACTAGGTTATAAAATTATTCTCTTTAAGATCAATACAAAGTAAATACATTATTTTAAAACAAATACCTTTACAAGTGAGACTGGCAATTTATTCCAGATCACTCAAAGGTGGTCAGGGCATTCTTGTAC
Source organism: Vidua chalybeata (assembly GCF_026979565.1). Classification (NCBI taxonomy): domain Eukaryota; kingdom Metazoa; phylum Chordata; class Aves; order Passeriformes; family Viduidae; genus Vidua; species Vidua chalybeata. The sequence goes on from NC_071530.1 coordinate 146,856,781, forward strand.
CATGGTACCTGGGTCCTAACACAGAGATTATCTGTTTGGATACATTAATTTCAAGTGAAGGAAACACATCTTCCTAAAAAAATTGGTATGTCACTTTACAGTCACTTCTACAGTTTGTAAACCTATATATCAGACAAAGAGAAAATTTACAATCATATCTTTTACAGTTCATTCTGTGTCACTACAAGGCTGCCTCTTAGGCTGGCGGTTCACAGCTCCTCAGTTGCTGTGTGAAATGATGTGTGATCAGCTATGAGTCTTGTGTTTTCATTGCAGATATTGTGAACTGAACAACTTCATGTACTAACTTTGCAAAACAGTTTGCAGAGTGTGATCATGAAATTAAAACAACATGAGAGAAAATCTAACTGACAAAAGCTATGGAAAGCCTCAGAAACATCTATTGATGAGCAGCATTCACATCTATGCCTGGTTTTCTGACCTGGATCTCCTGCTCTACTTTCTGGCTTTACCTGAGCCATCTTTTGGCTATAAACATGCTGGGTGATCCCTTAACTGTATCTGAGCCTGATTTGCTACCCCTGGCTCCCATGTGAGGGCGGTCCATGCTCCCACTCACCTTGCTACAATGTTGGGGCTCTTGGTTCACCACCCCTTGTGGAACAGGCAGACATCACTGTTCCCAGATATAAAGCACATGCTATCGTGAGAAAACTAAGCAGCTGGGGGGTCGCTGTGCCAGTTAGCATCCAGATGTCAATATTACATTACATATGATGCTCCATAATGAGGGATAATCTTCACAGGCTTGACTTAAACTCAGAACTTTACATCCGCTTTGCCTCATGGGACATGATGGCCTGTAGAAATCTGGTTTTATTTTCCATCATGTAGGTTGGCTTTAGTGTTTTTTTTTTTTTTTTTCCTCCACTTGAAACATTGATTTTTGGCTTAAAGCTGATACCAAGACACTTTTGATTCTTTTATGTATCTTAAATTACATCAGAAGAAAGTAACTCCTGTTATAAATATTGAGTAGGCATAGTTGAATACTTTATTCATCTTGGCTGGGGAAGAGCTGGTAAAAGATTTGTCTGTCACAACATGTAGACAGCAGATACAAATAATCTCACACCAGTATCTTTGATGTGTTTTTGAAGAGATGTGTGTCAATTGGCTGTATAAAATATCATTGGGACCAAATTAAATTAAAACACTCACTGAAAAAATTTTCTGGGAGATGAATCCTGGGTCAAAGACTATACTTGCACTTCCCACATTCTGACATTTTTATGTGGGACCTGGTTTACCAGTACTTTAAAAATGCTGCCAGTCATCAACTTGTTCTTTGCAATGAAAAAGTATTGGATACATCAAGGGAATCTGTTTAGGGACTTCTATAAGAGGATGAAAGACATGAAAAGGGAGATTATGTTTATGGTGGACAGGCAGGGCTGTGTCATTAATATATGCAAGTTTGATAATGACAAAATAGAGAATCATAGAATTATAGAATTATAGAACCAATGAGGATGGAAAGGTTCTTTATGATCATCATATGAAACCATTAGCCCAGCACTGCCAAATCCACCACTAAACCTGTTCCCAGCATCCTTCAAAGGATGGTGACTCAACCACTTCCCTGGGCAGCCTTTTTCAATGCTAGACCTCCCAGTGCAAATCAAATAAAAATACCACACTCAGCAAAGGTCACGGTTAGGAAGTACACTCAAATACTTCTAAAATAGCATTTGGAACTTTTCCAAGCAGTCTAGATGTTCAAAACCTGAAAATGTTGAAAATCTGTCCAAATGGAGAGGTGAAAATGGGACTAAACTTCCTTCTTTTTTATTCCATGTTTTGTTCATTGAATTCCTCATCATCTGAGAGGGTTTGCAAATCTGGAGATAAAATGCAGTATTATTTAAGAAGGACCTAAATGGATGGGGAGTCTAAAGACCTTTCAAATTTGTTCCTGGCTTGATGTAATCTATATCTTACTTTCTAGTTTTGTACCCAGTAGAATGTGAATGTGACACAGAATTACCACTTAATGGGCCTTTTTTTTTCATTCCACTTTCAGAGTAAAGTGGTGGGCACCTTATCTCTAGAGATATCTCTCCCAGAAGAAAACTGGACACACTACCATACTATCAGCATTCAAAAACTTTTTTTTTTCTTCAACAGGAAACTTACAAATGTGGCAGATTAGATTAAATGGCAGTTTGCCCTGCCTGAAGAAAAATAGATAAGAAAAAACAATATCTGTAGAAAATTGTCATGAATTACAAGCTCAAGGAGAAAAATATTCTGGCTGAAAGTTAAACTCTCATCTCAGTTTCATGTGTTTTCTCAGAGAAATTTCTCTGAGATAGACTTTGAAAATAAATTATGTCACTCCTGTAGTTTTCACTTCTTCATTTGGAAATATATAAGAAGTTTGCATTTTCCTAAGCAATCAACATATTCAAGTAATCAGTTTGATGGACTGAGTTTTCCAAATGTGATGGTTAGCATCCACTTGAAAACCAAAAGCATGCCAGAAAATGAAGATACCTAAAAGAGACTACTTTCATATTAAAGTCTAGATAATTTGAGTTATAAAATTATAAAATTTTAGCATCAATTCTGCTTTGGTGATCATTTGCACAGTACAGTTATTTACATCAGTGTGGTGTAAATGAATAGCTAGTAATGAAACAGCTTCCGTTTGAGTCAGCAGAATTAACAGTGGTTTCAAATGTCCTAAAATCCTTTTATTCAGAGAGTGATGGGAAGACAGGAGGAAAAAATTGACATTTGTAATCTATAAAACAGGATTTATCTTTAGCTATTTTACAGGTACATTTTTGCTCTCTTATGCATTGATTTTACAGCAGATCTGATGAGAATAGGCAAAGTGAGAAGAGTTCAGTTTATCAGAGGAGAAGCCATTTCACTAGGTCTTTCCTGCTCTCAGTCTTGATTTCACTTTGCAACAGAAAAAATGAAATTTTCAGAGCCAAAGAGAACTTTGTGAAAAACATATGTTTGGATTCTAGTTTATTGTACCTCAATATGAATCACACACGCAGGGTCTTGGAGCCAAAGTTTTCAATCCCAACTGATCGCCCTACTTGTTTCAGACATTATTTCCCCAATAAATCTTTCTCTTACTCATTGTATACAAAGACACATATGGATTGTGTGTGTGTGAGAAATATATATATATATATATATATTTTATAAAAATAGACATATTTTCCCCTGGAAGCTTTGTGTAAACTAAATCAGTGAATGAGTAATGGAATTATTTCTGCTACTTTTAGTAACAAATAAACCCTAACAGAAGGGAGGAAAAAAAAAAGCAATTTTATTTTTAATATTTTTAAATTATATTTTTAAATTTTGAAAATTCATAATCGTGGCAAGTTTTCTCCTCAGTGCATATGGATTTCTCACACCCACATTGTCTCAACTACAGATAATGTCAGTTCCAAGTAAAGGGCTGTCTCACATCCAAATGGATGATGGATTTTCATGTTTTCCTCACCTCTCAGTTTTCCATGGCAATTTGGTCTGCCAGGGCATGAGGTTTATAATACTTTAAAAATATTAAATAGGATATGCTAGCACAGTACATCTCCAGAGCCATAAAGGCAGCACTCTGCTCTGCACTGCCTTTTGTTACAAAAGGAATGAAGTTCAAGGTCTTGCATGTTCTCTTCAAAGAATTCCCGCTCTTGGCTTTGGATACTTAAAGAAAAAAAAACCCATCACCTAAATCTTTGAGTTGAAGAATTTGGATGACAGTTTTACTCCCTTGGTGCAAGGAGCTGTCTGCAGGTACAGGAGAGCAAATGAGAGAAAAATGGAATATTTTCAAGGGGCAGTCCAAGGCTGTGAAGTAATTCACTTCAAGAACTTGGAACTGTCATAAGTGTCACCACTTCTCACTCTAAGTGCTTTCTCTAACAATACCTGGCAACTTGCATCTGAAGAAAAGGAGACCACAAAAGAAAATAAGTCTCATCATTACAGGTATTTCTTTCCCAGGGAGCGGTGTAGAAAAAAATTAAGACCTGAGAGTTAGTCATATCATTTAAAACACTGTGAAAAACCTTTATATACTAGAAAGATGGTCCGAATGAAAAAAAAAAAAAGGAATACAAGAATAGAAATAGAATAGAATAGAATAGAATAGAATAGAATAGAATGTAAAAGGACAGAACTGAGCTGAACTGAATTTTCAGATGGAGTTTAATTGAATCTATTGAAAGGTTGCTATCTTCTGTGCAGGAAGAAAAGCATTCTATTTATTGTATCTAACACCTTGTACCTGAAGGTGGAACATGCACTGGCAACACTCCATGATGGGTGATTTCTTTGATATTATTCAGTATTTTCTTGTGTTCTCCAGTCTGTCCATGTGCAGCTGCCTGGAACCACTCGCCTTATTTTCATACTATAATTTCTTTGAAGTGAGACTGCATTTTTCAGGCACTTGTAAAAAGCCCAGTTCAATACTCTTTCTCTAGTGGAATTACTCTACAGCAGCAGAACTGTGGCTGCTAAAAGCTGTCAACACATATTTTGTGTTCTTTGGCTGTAGTACATAAAGGGAAGCGAGATGAAGAAGGTCAGTCTAGAGTTCAGTAGGACTCGGGTGTGACCTGGTCAGATCGAAAATGTTTACCTCCTCCCATCTGAAATAAATTTGGACTGCCTCCTGGTGTAGCTCCACTACTGTCTCTATCTGTTAACAAATACAATAATCACTGTCTTGTTCCCTGTCTACTTTCTCCGTGTTTGTTTTAGAGTTTTTTTCCCATGCTTTCTTCCTGTCTAATGAGTCACAGTTTTTGAATTCCTTTGCCTGCATGCATTTATAGGTTTTTTCCTCATTTTAAACACAGTAATTATGAAAATGAGAATATTTTTTATTAATTTTATCACAATTTCATTGTGCATGGACACAGATTTTTTTTTCTGTTTTTTTCTTTTCTAACAGATCTGAAATGACAAATTGTGCAAGTTGCCTGAGAGGAAAGAGTGGGGAGAGGGGAAATTTGGAGTCAGTTTGCTGATTGACTTTTAGTTCAGTTTATCTGATATTTGATCTGCACTATATAGATGTCAGATTCAAGAAAACTAAACATATCTAAAAGTGAAAAGCATTTTTATGAGCTGTTTTTTGGTTTATCCTCAACACTAAAACTCTGGTCTATGCTTACAATCTGAAGAGGAAGAAAGAAAATTCCTTATCAAATCCCAAATATTTCACTGAATAAACTTATTTCCTGGAGGAAAGCTGAGGAAATAAATGTAGTGTTGAGAATGGGCATTGTGCTTTTTGTGCTCACATTGTCCTTCTCAATCTGTAAAGTGAACTCCATGGCTGAGGCAGAGCAGTAGCATAGAAAGGATGAAAGGGCCGCTCTTTGCCAGCCCTCCCTTTAATGAGTACAGTGGTGAAGCACAGAGAGTTCATAGCAGATTGCAGTGAAGCAAACATAGAAGGGGTAGAGGAATACAAGTAATGGAAGACATGCAGGTACTAAAGATAGTAATTTTTTTTTTTTTTCTGTGTTTGCATGAGGAATATTTTGCCTTCTGTACTTTACTCAGAACAATTAACACCAAAAAAGAACACAGCGGTGTCCTGAGCAAGTTTGCTGAGTATATACAATCTGGGGAGGCCCAGCTGCATACCAATTGCTGCAGTCATTACCTTTGTCCTATTTTGTTAGCTCTCACATAGGTATACTTGGCTTTTGGCAAGATGTGGATGGGGGCAAATGTAGCAGAAAACAGAAAACACATTATCAATAATTTACAATTGTGCATGATCCCTTTTTTAGCAGGAACTGCACATTCAGTATTTTGTAACATATAAAGTCACTTGCCATAAGTTAACATGTATGGTGCTCAGCTGTCTGTAAATCATGAATTACAAACCTCCCTTTCCAACCCACACTCTGAAGAAATGGAAAAAAGACCTGAAAATTCCTAATGCCCAGAGACAGTTTGAGAGATCACCTCACAGCTGCTGTGGTGCCATTGTCTTGTAGAAAAGATACTAATGAGAGTGACCCAAGAGGGAAGAGACTGCTCAGGAATCTTACGCCCTTGTATTTCCAGGCTTCTAAATTTACTGGGCTATACCATTTAACACTGAGAGAAATAAAAACAAAAACAAAAATCCCCATAAAAATGCTTCAGCTATTTGTCATGGCAAATAGTCTGCAGGGTTAAAAAAAAAAAAAAACAAACAAAACAAAAACGTAAAGAATTGTGAAGGCTTATACAACAATCGGCTAACTCAACATAATGAAGTCATGTTTGTTTTCACACACTGAGTTATTTCTCACAGCAAAATGAGAGTTTCTTCATCAAGGGCATATTGGCAACTTTGGGCAAGTGTTCTGTTCAGATGAGTCACCCAATATTGCTGAAAAATTTTTGAAGAACACTCTATTGGCAATCTTTCAGAAAACAGAGACACACTTAGAGGCCACTAGGCTGGGATGCAAGTTGTGCCCCACAGAGCTGCAAATACAATAAGTGTAGCCTCAGAAGATGAAGCAGAAAGTGTCAAATACATGACAAATAACTTTCTGACTTTTTTTGGTTTTGTTTTTGTTGTTGTTGTGTTTTTTTTTCACTTTCCAAGCAAATTAAAAGGATTTGTTTAGCATTTAACAAGGTTCTATTTGACATGGGGAGTTTCAGCATTCTCTCTTCAAAGAATGTGGCCTTAGCTCCATGGGTCTGCTTCTGGAAGAAGAAGATAGATTCTGTTTTACATGTAAAATTTTGAAACCTAATACTAGTGGGATATTTCGAACAGAATGGCTACCTTTTTATTTTCTAGTACATGCTGGTTCCAGAGCTGTTTCATGGAAGAAAATGTAGGCTTGAAAACAATCCATGAAAATATCCACAAAAATCCTTTCTATAGTCAGAGCATGAATGACCTTTTACTTTTTAGACAAAATTTTTCAGAGTACCTCCATTTCTTAGTTGTACTTGCCTGAGTGTGTTACCATGGTGATTAGGAGATTCTGGAAATTAACTTCATTTTATGATTATTGTGAAACATTTGCATGTGAGCTGATGATCTGTATTTCAGAATCAGATCTTGAAGAGACAATAACCTTTTGGGGATTTGCAGCTTTTCCACCATGAAAAATAAAGAGCGGCCGAGATTAAAGAAGGCCAGATTTGTAATTGATGGATTGAAGCATTAGTGATTTTATTCCAGTCACACCTCTTTAAATCAGCCAGAAATCCATCCCAGTATGCTGTTAATTTTCTACCAAAAAAGCAATTGGATATGTAAACACTATGAAAATGAAGCGGCAAAACCAGTCAAACAAAGCAGCTGCCAAATTGTGTGTCTTCTGCCAATGACCAGTATCCTGCAACACCCTGGTCTGTCAGTGAAAATATTCCCTTTGTTATTCCACAGTTACAATTGCAGTTTTGCTCTTTCAAGAGTAGATAACAATGACAACAGCAATGACTCTCTGGTTCTATCTAGAGAAGAGAGATTTCTCCTTACTGGAAGTAAAATAGAAGGAGTTTAAGGTATGTTATCTAGATGGATGTACACTTCTTATTATAAATAGACATTTGTCTGTTCTTTATAGATGTGATTTCCTACTGACAACTGAAATAATTTTGGAAAGATCCTTGTAATTCTTGCAAATGGAGGTAACCATTGACATGAAAAATGCAAAATTGTTGAAAAGATAGAAAATTTAAAGTAGGAAACACCATAGCATGAGTGGGCTCTGATCTTGGCTGACTTCAAACATCCCCACCCCCAGCCCCTCTCACTAAGCCTGGAGCACCTCCTCTGCCTCCTTCTTCACTGACCTTGGTGTCTGCAGGGCAGTTCCTCTGAGGTTTTTCTCATTCCTCACTCCCATCTACTGTTTAACAGATTTTACCCTTTCTTAACTATCACAGAATATTCACCTTATCTCTTACTCCACTATGTGGAGTTAAACAGGAAAGATCCAATATCCCAAGACAGACATCTATGCTACTTGTAACTATTCTATAGGTTGAATGTGGTCCCTTAACAACTGTTCTCTGAGACCAACAACTGTTGTCTGACACATCACCCAAGTTTTATCCATCTGGTTGCCCAGATATGTTCACTTGAATAAGCAGAAAAGTTTGACAAACAGACTCTCAGAAATCAAAGCAAACGATGTCCACCACGCCTCCCTCGGCCGCAACCACAACTTATCACTGGAAGCAATCTGGAATGCAAAAATTTATCCATGATATATTCATGCTAATTGTTACAGTTCACTTTCTTTTTTTATATCTCCAGAAAAGTGTTTCAAAATTATTCACTCCATGATTTTCCCTGGCACTTGTGTAATTGTCCTTTAGTCATCTGGGTTGTCACCTTTTGAAAAAGGTGTGTGATAGGTCCTTTTGTGCATCACCAGGAATCTTCCCAAATCTCCCCAGCCTACTGACAGAATGGCTTTCAAGGACATTGGCTAGGTCTTTCAGCAGTCTTGGATGCATCTTCTTGGATCTCACAGCTTTATTGGGGTTGTTTTCTCTCTAAAAATCACTGACTCTTCCCTCATCCATTGATGGTACATTCCCGTGAATCCTCTCTCTGGTCACAAATGTCTGAGCAAAGAGGGCACTGATTTCCTCATGTCTCTTTTATGTATATTTTTATCTACATTCTGGACTTTTTCTCTCAATTTTTCTTCCTTCTGTCCCATTTTCCCCCCACCTTTTCTATTTTGATGTTAAAAATATCACAGCAGGGCTTAAAAGCATTCTTAAATGAGTAAAATGTGGCAGAAATTCTCTTTTCCTGTACCTTAGCCAGAAAAAAATAGTTTAAATTAATTGTAATCTGATGAGTGATTGTTTTATTTCAATAATCAGGGTGCTTGAACTATGATTCATAGGCACTGCTCTGTTTTGAAGTACACTTGAGGAAGAAAAGAATTCAGACCTTAGTTCTTCAAGGCTGAACACATCACACAAAAGCCAAAAGGTCCCACTTTCAAAAATCTCAGCAATGATTCAGAATCTTACTAATTTTTCAAATACAAGATTAAATTGGCTTTCGATGAGGTGCAGAGGACCAAGCTCTCAAGCAATCTGTTGAATTCCAGAAAGCAATTTATATGTTATTAGGAAAAAAATCTGATTATGAATTTGGTGTTACCTGTGCTTGACCATGAGTAGGGTTCAGAGGCAAGTGGCAAGCAAAATCCTTAGTCTGTAAAAAACACCTTGAAGTGAGGGAATAAAGAAGTACAAAAACAAGCTATTCAAAATTTCAGAGTGAAATATAAGAAGCAAAGATTACCTTGGGAAGTTAAAGCAGATGGTCATTTTACACAGTGTGTTTTTTAGAAGGTAGTCTTCATTATCACTGTATTGGGTTCTGTAATTCACATCAGTGAAAATGAAGGTTTGCACACCAGAGAAAAATCAAGGCTATACTATGGAATAAAAGAACTATTTCTAGGATCAAAGTGGGGACTCTAGTACATTTCTAAATGTTGTAGTTTAACCCTGGCTGGGAAGTCAGCCCTGCACAGCCACACGCTGACTTTTCCCCTGTAGGACACGGTACAGAGTCAAAAATATTAAAGTGAGAAAACTCACGGGTTGAGAAAAAGACAGTTTAATAGGTAAAGTGAAAGCCACCCATATTTAAAAAAAGCAAAACAAAGAATTAACTGACTAATTTGGATGGGCAGGCAGGTGCTCAGTCACCAGGACAGCAAGGCCTCATTACACACAAGGGAGAGTTGGGAAAAAAAATGCCATCACTTCAAATATCCTCCCACTGCTTCTCACCCCCCTGCTTTATAAGCATGACCCTCTGTGGTCTGGAATATGCCTTGGGTAAGGTGGGGTCAGCTGTCCTGGCTCCCCAGCTCCTCCCTGGTGGGGTGGGGTAAAGAGCAGAAAAGGCCTTGATGCTATGTAAGCACTGCTGACAAAAACAAGCCAGAATTATCAACACTGCTTCCAGCACAAATCCAGAGCACGGCCCCATGCTAGCTACTGGGAAAAAAATTAACTCCATCCTAACTAAAACCAGCATGCTATACAAGGGACAGTACATTTCTACGTTCCACCCTATGGTCTGTGTGTAATCTGGCCGCTTTTGCTGACCCATCTTTCTGCTAAGCAGAACCAGTCAATGGAAATGGAAATACTAGACTAGAGACATTAAATAAAACTGTTCTCCCTCCCTCTCTCCCTCTCTCCCTCTCTCCCTCTCTCCCTCTGTCTCTCCCTCCCTCTTTTTTTTATTATAGAAACATAGATAGATGGGAAGGCATGTGAAGGTCTCATGTTATATATATATATATATATATAATGTCTTGGACAAAGCTCATGGGTATTTTTCCATGTTCTTATTCAAGACTAGTCAGTTGTGAACTTGGTATTTTTCAGGTCTGTGATATCTATCTAGAGAGAAGAGCAGTAGGGGAAAGTCACACCTCTGTTGAATCAGATCAAAGTTCTGTCTTGTCTTGAAATGTTCTTTACCAGCAGCAAATGCCTACAGAAGTGCATAAGAACAGAGCAAATGTATGTGGCATCTTCCCTTCTCACTCCCCTATTATATACACTTCCTCAGCTTCCAGCAAGCTGTGAATGATGGATAATTGAGAACATATAAGAAAGGATCTACTATATATGGATGTGCTCAACTGCAAGTAATGTTCACAGTTTAGATTTCTGGAGATTTTGGAAGCAATTCCTGAAACGAAAAAAAAACAAACAAAAAAAAAGTGCATCTCATCACATTTCATGAATTAAATTTTGAAGCATTCATGTACCAAACATGGCATATTTTTGTAACATTTAAAAATGTTTTGATTCTGCAATGTTCTGATATGTTTTAACCATCAAAAAGCCTATAAAGTCAGTAGTTTTTCAGCATTATTAAGAAGAAGAAATGCTTTTAAGCAAATAAGGTGATTGATTTTAGCTTTTCAAGCATTTATTTATTTGGTTTTAAACCAGGGAACTTAATTTAAAGGACTTTTCCAGATAAAGAGTCTTGGTTAGAAAAAATAGTGGGTTTTGAGGGTTGAATGGGTTTTTTAAAAAATTCTTTATAAGGATGCATGTCCTGCAGACTAACTACTTGAATATTCCGTGTTTCATTCCCTCCCAAAAAAACTTCTGCCAGAGAGAAAGGAGAATTGCTAGGAATATGGATGAACATTGAAGAAGGGCTGCTAAGGAGTGGAAGATTTCTCGGAGGAGGAAAGGCAGAAAAGATAAATTGCAGAGTAATGTAATACTCCTCCTATAAAACTCAAAATGCAGTAAGATTGAATTATGAGGAAGGTATGATTATGCTGTTAAAGGATACACACCATTATGCAAAATGCTAAAGAAAGAAAAAGTGATATGTGACTACTGAACTAAACTCTGTCTACGATAAGTGGTGATGATAAAAAATATTCATTTAAAATTCCAAATGTAATACTTTTCACATAATGTTATTTATTAAACCGAAATATTGCATTCTCTTCTCTCATTTTGCTGTTCAATCTTAAGAGATTAGAGACCATTATTATTGAAAAAGTAAGAGGCTTTAAATTCTTGAAAATGAAATTCTTTAATAATGAACTCAACATAAAGGCATAGAAAAAGTCAATCATGTTTTTTTAATACAGCAGTCAGAAAAAATTAGAAGAAGAAATGATCAACAAAAGCAATTATAAAAGGATGATGTTCATGGAAAAACATTGGCACACAAACTAACTGAAGGAGTCTGGCTTCCCTCAACCTGTCTCCATTGTGTTTTCCAAGGGAAGTTTTTTATCACTTCTGAGATCTGCAGTATAAGAAAAAAGAAAGAAACTCATAATAGTAGTTGAATTCTTTCTGGTCCTTCATTACAAGTCACCCTCCTGTCCTTTACCTACCTTTCTGGGGATTTGTCAGGTACTTACTGAAAACTGTTATTTAAGTGCACTCTTAGTGCAGCTCCTTTGGATTTCTTTTTTAACTCCCTGTAGTTTCCAGACCATATGTTCTTTGACAGTCTTTTTAATTAGTGACAGATGGATGAAAGAATTTTAGATCCTAGTCTGAATTTCTTGCTGTTGTGATTTTTTCCTTAAAATGAGACTTTCCACACACTATTAATTTCTCAAAATACTTTGGCTTCTTGTTGGTTTTGCTTCCCCTCTCTGTTCTATCAATGCCTCTGCTTTGTTTTCAGCAAGTAAGAAAGAAAGAAAGAAATAAAAAGACTATTTATTTGAACTGTGGGTTTTTTTTTTATCCTATCTTCAGTGGTAGCTGATGATCCTGTAGGTCTAGTCTGCTTCTCATTCTGATTAGTGTTGTCAAAATATCTGAAAGAAAAGTCTGGCATTCAACTAAGTGAATTACACAACTGTTATAAAGAGTTTGATACTTTATTTTAAAAACACATCCAGGAAACAAAACACAGCAAAACACCACCACCAAAAATGCAAATCAAAGAGTAAGGCAGTCTCTCTGATATGACAACCATCATTTTATATTGCCTTTTACTTTAGGACTACACAAATGCTCTTTTCATGTTTGTTATTCATAATCTTGTGTTTCCTTTGTTAGTTGTTTTTTTTTTGGTGTGTGTCTTCTTCCCTCACTCACCCCTTCTCCTCTGCTATGGGTAACAGAGCTCACTGAGCATTTAAGGTCTTTATAAATTACTTCCAAAATAGCTGCTCTTCCTTTTGCTCATTAAATAGTACCATGCTTCCCAGGAAACTGGTACTGCACGTGCTGTGATTTTACAGGCATTTTCAACACATCAATGTTACTTTCTGCCAGATAAAGGACAAAACAAAACAAAAAAAAAAAAATTAGCACATAGCCCTTCATTTGCTCTACTAATCCCCTAAAATTTATTTCTTCTAGGAAAGAAAATAACTACAAAGAAGACCTAGTTTTATGCTTAAGAATATAGTTAGTAACAACAAGTAAACAGGATGGAAATTCAATCATTGGCAACATCAAAAATGCTGCTAGTGTTGAGCAGAGAAGGTTACACTGAGAAATCATAACCATCTTCCAGTATCTGAAGAGGGCCTACAGGGAAGTCAGAGAGGGAATCTTCATCAGAAACTATGGTGATAGGACACAGAGTAATGAGTACAAACTGAAAGGGGAAATTTAGGTTAGATAGTGGGAAGAAATTCTTTACAGTGAGGGTGGTGAGACACTGGAACAGGTTGCCCAGGGAGGTTGTGGATGTCCCAGTCCTGGCAATGTTCAAAGCCAGGTGGGATAAGGACTTGAGCAACCTGGTCTAGTGGGAGGTGTCCCTGCCCACAGTAGGGAGGTTTGGAACTAGATGATCTTAAATGTCCCTTCCAAACCTTCAAATCCCATGATTCTAATTGTAAAAGGTTTTATTGTATAGATGTCACAGATAAACCCCAGCTGGCAACTAAGTACCACACGACTTCTTCTGCACCCCTCAGTGGGGAGGAGAATCCAAAATAAGACCTAGACTTTGTGAATTCAAAACAGGTTAATAATTGAAACAAACAAAAAAATACTAATTGTTAAATAATTAAATTTATAAATAAAATTATAATAATGAAAATGTAATACTAATGCTAGAAATGAATAGGGGAGAGAGAAGGTGTAAAACTCAGGACAAACAAGTGATGCAAAATACTGTTGCTCACCACCCACTGACCAATGCCCAGCTGGTGCCTGATCAGTTATTGGTGGCTCCCAGATATTTCAGACAACTCCCATCAATTTATTTACTTGTATGACATTCTCCTGTGTGAAATATCCCTTTGGCCAGGTCAGGTCACCTTTCCCGGCCATACTCCCTCATGGCTTCTTGAATGCTTCCTCTGGCAGGGCATGAGACACTGAAAGTCCTTGATTTAGAGTAAACATTACTGAGCAACAGTCAAAACATTAGTGTGCTACCAACATTCCCATACTAAATTCAAAACACAGCACTGTACCAGCTACCAAGAAGAAAATTATCTCAATGAAAACCAGGACAGTAGACACTGTCATTAAGTTATAACTTTGAGAAATATTTATCCAATAACACCTACCACAATTACCCAAACCTATGCAGATATCCTAAATAAAGCTGTTTAGAAGCAGACAAGTTTGGAATGACAAGATGGTGGCTAGTGTAGATATTAATAAACATTTTTTACTCAGCTGGAATGGGATGATGCTTGCCAGCAACACAGCCAAAATTGATGCATATGACAAAGTGGATTGTATATATACCTTGTATTTTATATTATTTGGATAAAACTATTTTCCCTGCGCAGAGAACAAATAACGTTTTCTTTCATTGGTTGACCAGAAGAAATACTAACAGAATATTTTCATCATATAAATAAATAATACCATCATATTCCTTGGAGGATTAATCTAGTAGTATATGCAACTATTTTTATCTTCTATTAATCTACCTGCTGATTTACACAGTTACTTTCCTTACTCATGTTTACCATTGTGCTGCCTTGATATGGTCCTTTAGGATGAAGAGAGAGATCAAATGTGGCCTTTAAATATTGCTTCAATTTCCTCTGTCAGAACCCCTACTGAAAGACAAGAAATAACATGAAAAGGAACCTATTTATCAAACAGGACACACAGTGATTGTCATTTCTCATCCAGTCACCACTATTGTTTAACTTATTATACTTTTTTCCTGAGTAAAAATCCTGAGAGATTGAAGAGGATAATGTATTTTGCATAAAAAAGCCTTTCAGATGAGTTCCTTGCATATTTACAAAGGAGAGGGAAAAAAGTTTTGTTGCTGAGCTGTTTTGGAAGAGCAGATTGAAGGCCTAGAGCTCAGCAGCAAAGCTGCTGCACCTGTAGCTGTGCGACAGTGACGAGCAGCTGGTGGTGATAAACACAGCAACAACCCATCCACCCAACATATTTCACTCTGATAAAGAAAAGAGCAAGCTGCACAAAAAAAAAACCCAAACAAACAGCAAGCCGTCACAGCCTGCAGCCTTCACTTTTCTCAGCAAACCTTAGAGGGGGCATCTTTTTGACAAAGGGATCTCAAGAGGAGAAACAGTGTGATGTGTGTTTGTGTTTGCTCTCCCACTCTTAGTTAGGGCAGACTTAGTGGAAATGTAAAAAGGAAGTTGACACCACTATCAAATTTTACTAGTTAAGTTCAAAAACATCATTTTACTATGGAGATCAAAAATGAAAAACACCTTTCTCATAGAAGGTAGGCTGTTATGACGCTAACAAAAAATGGTGGCTGTGCTGTGTGCATATATTTTTCTGAATCCAAATTCATGTTATTGTATCAAGCTACTTCTTTAAATAACTTACAAAGCAACACAAAAAAATGACTACTGATACCATATAATTTTTGGCTCAAGGATCACTCAACTTACAGAACTGTAGAATCACAGAATATTCTGAGCTGGAAGGAACCCACAAGGATCATCAAGTCCAACTCTTAAGTGAATGGTCTACAGGGGGATCAAACCCACAGCTCTGGCATTAATACCATGTTTTGACCATCAAGGAGCTGGAAAGTTAAGCCTCAAGTCTTAGTTGAGCTTCAAGCCTGATGGATACCTCAGTTATATCAGGTGAACGAGTAATGAAAGGGTATTTAGATGAAATTTTAAGATAAAAAACAAATAGAGAACCAGTGTGAAGACATCACTGGAGGATGGCTAAAGAAAGTGGGTCAGGTTTGTATCTAGTTGGAGATTGAATGTCCTTAAGGATGAAGACTTCAGAGCCTCCCTCTGCTGGCCCTTCCAATGTTTCACTCAACTAACAATTAAAAACTGCTTTTTTCTTCTGCTTAAATGGAATTCCATGTATTTCAGTTTATGCCCATTGCCTCTTGTCCTTTCATGCAATGTTACTGAGAAGATATCTTACTTTCAGTTGTGTCAGTACTTTAAAGGAAATCAGATTTTGTCTGAATTTCTAAATTCTTGATAAATGCTGAAGTCATTACTATCTTTTAGTATTATAGTATAATCTAGAGGTGCCAGGTCAGATTAATTCTCTAGATAATGTAAGGAGATGTAGTAATCTTCATGGGCAGGAAGAAAAAAATAAAAAAGAAAAAAAATGAAACTGAACTTTTTTTCTTCATTTTCATGACAGGGTGTTGTCAGAAATTGAGACAGATCCTTCTTTTCATTTCAGTCAGAGTGCAATTTTTTTTGCTGGAAGCAACCCCACCATTTAAGTTTCAGACCCTATGATTTCATGCTCTTCACTAATTAGTCAGTTTTTTTCTTGTGAGTGAATGTTTGCTTTTTACATCATTTGTTATTTAAAACATCCAGTTCATATAAAAGCCCTGCTACAAAATAGAAGTAATATATTTTTATTTTACAATATGCTTATTTAAGTTTTAGGCTAAATAATTAGTTTTCTTTCAGACTATAATCTTTCATATATATGAACAGGATAATAAAGCCTCATGGAAGTGTGACTGCTTTATAATTATCTATGCTTATTGGACATGGTGTTTATTCAAAAGTAGAGAACAAAAAGGTTGCTACTTCAGTGATTTATAAGAAAGTAGATCTGCAATAACTACACAGATTCCGTCACACTTGTAACTTTTTTCTAAAATTAGATACTGGGTTTTTATTTCAAGTGCTTTTAAGAGTTACATTAATGAAGGCTTATCAGACACTTCCTATAAAGACCTTTGAAATCACCATAGCAGAAACATAGAGATCTCCTTTTATCTACATGACATTTTTGTTTACATCTGAAGGACATTAGGGGAAATCCTGGCTTCAGCAATATCCAGAGATATTCTGATGAACCCATTAGGATGTATAGCTCAACTCTGGTTGCTGGTCCACCCCACTACATTGTAGCAGTGACAATCACATCCATTTTTGCAAGCCTTTGACCATAAAATTACATCATATTACTACAGCTAGCATGAAAACCATAATTCACTGAAATTTCTGCTGCTACTAAAAAATTCTCAAACCCAGAGAAACTCAGTCTATACTTTGAGTTAATAATGAAATGTAAAATAGATGCTTTGATCATTATATCCTGAATGAAATATCTATGTCTTAGGAAAAAAAAAAAAAAGGTAAGTATTTTATAAGAAGATTAACACATCTTTTTACAGTATTAAAAATGAGAGGAAGTGTAACTTCTTGTTTAAAAATTGTTTTTTCAAATCCCAAGTTTGTAACACTGGAGATGTCTTGAATTACATTGGAAATTCTGAAAAAAAAAAAAAAAAAGCTAAACTAATTTCCATTATTTATTGATATTTACTTTCATGTTTCAACGTGCTTTTGATACATAAACAGCCTTTCCATTTCCACTACTGGGATTCTGCTATATCCTTTTGTTTCAGGGAATGCTGCAAATATAATAGCTATTACTGTATTTTACAGAATCTGTGGATTCAAAGAAAAGTGATAACTGAAAAATAGCAACACATCCACTGGCTATGCTCAATGAAAAAAATGGATACCTTAATATTGCTGAATCAAATTTATGGTTATTATTGATGTCATCACCCCTAGAAATAAGCAACCAGGAAGCAGTGGAAAAAGCAGATTTTTCATATGACTGGACACACAGAAAAGCCTGAGTCAAAGTCTTCAGACAAATAGCAAAAAGTGACTGGGTCAAGATGAACATTTATTATCCCGAGACTACAATTGTTCTGTTTAGGTCTTTTGTCATTAAATAGTTTATTTTCTCACACTAATTTCATATTGGTACTGTTGTCATCCATTGTTTGACAAGAAATATTTTCCCATACATTTTTAATAGATGTAATTTCATAATTCCCTTCACTGGGTCCCAAATCTCTTTGTTCCTCAGTTTCCGTGATGCATGTAATGTGTAGCATTTATTATCTCACTGGAAAATTTTGGGAACATGTTCACATTTGATGAATTTCTGCAATGACTGATGCACAGTGTAAAAATATTTGCCCCAAAGTTTAACATAGAAACATGATTTTTTTTGCTATCCTTTATATCATTTCACCTTCCTCTCCCTCTGTCTTGTATTGCATGAAGCTTCAAATTTTTTCATATCAAAAACTGAGTAAAATCCTTGCAACATTTCAAGGCGTATCTCAGTTTCTTTCAGAAAGACAGCAGGTTTGTGTGGATGAAAAAAATTTGTAGCTTTTCCCCCTGTTGCTTGCCCTTCTAAGCCTCTCTGTTTGTTTCTTTGACAGAAGCAATACCTCTGAAAAGCTGTGCCTTCATGGCCTAATCCTGCCAACCTTTTTATGTGTATCTCTTCTAGAAGTCTGTGAAGATTCTGTGGGCATGAGGCATCTCTGTGAAAGAAAATATGCATATTTCAGCTCTGTGCCATGCAGAATAATATATGCTTCTGCTCAGCTGACTTTGTTTGGTTCATTTGGATCTTAAGGGTTTTTCGGAGTAACTGCCATATAGAAGCTCTTTCCTAAGTGCACATAAGTCCTGAGAGAGTTCTAGCAGCAATATATTCTCCTATTCTGTTCTTCTGAAAGCCCAGTCTTTCAAGGTGCATTTTAGATTTGATCAAGAGCATATCCTCTACTCGAGTTCAGAACATGCCAGAATCAGAAATTTGCAGATTTAAAATCTCTAGATAATTCATTTGTGTGAATTGTTCTTCATTCAAATCTATAGTCCAACCTGAAGACAGAAATTCCTACATTTTTCCTCAACAGAATTTACAATGAATACGAAAAGAGTGCTGTCAGCCCCAAAACAAACTGAGCAGAGTGTTGCCAGGAAAGGATCTAAGAAAACACTGACCTTGTAACACAGAATGTGCTACCTGTATTTAACCTAACTCAGTGACAACACAAATTGGCACAGTTTGGAAGTCAGAAGTGAAAGGATATGTGACACGAGAGTCAAGCATCCATAACACATGGATGCTTCTTCAAGGATCTTGATATAAGAAAGTTGCTTTGCATAGTGCTTGTAAGACTTTAAAAAGTTCCTTATGAGTATAGAAGGCAAAGAAGAAAACAAAAGAAAAAAACTGAACCAAAAGCATCAGCAATAAACAAAGGATCTGAGCAGCAGAGGGATGTGAGAAATCGCCCAAGGATCCAAACTACCATAAAGTTACAATTAATATCTCATTAAATTTTCTTAAATAAAACTTGGGGTTTTTTTAGTGATGGAGGTTCAGCATATTATCTATTTTTTGCAATAATGGTGTCATATTCTGGATCTAAATGCCCTTGTCCTTTGAAATCTTGTGATAAGACTAAATACACAGGTGCCTTCCCTATGTACATTCTCCTGTCTCACCTTTTTAAGATCCAGTTGTTAACCAAACTGATGCATTTTTTTCAGTCATTTGGCTTGATCGGCATGTGGTAGCAGCCTTTGGGGCATAAAAAATACAGAAACACTGTGTGGAAAATGTAAAAATTTTCTTCTTAGTCTAATAAACTACTTTTCTTATTAGATTTATTTAATTTTAAAAGCTTTTTAGAAAGATGATGCTTGTCATGGACTTTGGCACTACCTTGTTCCATCAGGAGACTGTTCCATCAGGAACACTACCCTGTTCCATCAGGAGACTGTTTCCTTTGTAAATGGGAAATTTACAAAGGGGTAAATCTCCTAATCCACTGATACAGGGGTATCAGTGGATTAGGAGTAGCAGACTTTGCATAGCTGCTCCATACCAATTCAGGGTCAACCTAATTTTGGCTCTGAGATGTCCATAGAATAATGACAACATTAGTCATTTCAGGATGTGCCAAAGAGTTAGCAAGTGTTTATTATCTCCCAAAACAAGAGATAAAATAGTGGACAGATAATATTTGTTTTCTGCCACAACTGCCACAATTATAGTTTAGACCTGGCCTATGAAAAAAACATAAAAATGATTTTAGGCTACATGATTCAGTATGTTTGGACACAAAGATCCTCCAAGGTGAGGTTAGTTAATGCAATTATAGTACATTAACTAACCTCCCGAAAATTGAGGGAGAGATTTTCCATTGCCTATTCATTTATTAAACAAGTGGAAATACCAGAAACTTGGGTGAGATTTCATCTACAAGGCAGGCGAATCATGAAGGCCACAACAGACTTCCTGCATTTTTCTTTAATGCTTGGTGCTGTACAGAATTATGGTTCTGGTGGTTGGAAGGGACATTAAAGATCATCTCGTTACAACACTCCTGCCATGGGCAGTGGCAACAAAAAAGTGTGCTTCCCATCAGTCAAGTATGATCATGTAAACATCAAAAATGTAGATTTGAGGACACTACTGGCAATTCTAATTCTATCTTTGCTCTAAGCTCAGTTCCAAGGTAAGGTCAAGGTCCTAGAGAGTCTTAAAAAATTGAGTGTTGAAGATCACAAAGAATATTCCAAATATTCTCAAAAGCCTCTCTGGGCAACTTTTGTCCATGTTTTGACATCCTCCTCTGAGCACAGCTTCCCTATAACCCATTATTAGCTCAGAGTAAATAGCCATCAGATGCCCTTTGAGCTTTCTCTTCTTCAGCCTAAACATGTAATTCTTGCTAAATCCACTTGCAATTCCCGGGTACCTTGTTCTTTGTGTCTCTGGACATGATCCTGGGGGACTGGGGATTTGATCCATATTCTTTCCAGGGACTGGGACTGAACAGAAAAACCTTTGCCCTGCCAGGAGGTGGTTCTAGATGCACACAGGGTCGAGGCTGAGCACACTTACACCCACACCAAGACAGTACCTATATTTACACCTATCTAATCACAACCATCATTTGCAGGAAATCAGCCAGGATAGCTAAATTCTGCTTCTAAAACCCATTTTCAATCAGGTCTGAAAGTTGCTATTTGGAATGTGCATCCATCAAGGAGTCTCGAGCACTCTGCCCAGTCCTCAGCTCAGAAGCTGGTCTCCTCCAGCTGCTGTCCTCAGATCTCTTTGCTTCTTGTTGGCTGTTGTTATTTGAATTCTGTGTGGATTTCTTACACTCAAAACAGAAAATCCATGCCCATGGAAGACAGTTGCATTTAAAATTTAATGACAATACAGGATAGACCCACTTGAAAAGGCACAATGCTCAGCCAGAAAAGAGATCTGACCATCAACGTGCTCACACAGGCACCTTTTTCTTTTTGCCTTCTGTTTTCTCAAGCTTGCCCCTATGATTCACCTTAAACCCTCCTTTTACACGTTTTTGGTCCTTTTCCTAAACTATTTTGCACTAAGTTTCACATCTTCCCACAAGTCACTGTAAACAAATCTGCTACGATCATTAACCACTTCCCTCTTATTTGTAAGTGGCAGATCCAGGATGACACAACATTTGGGCTATGTCTCCATTACCTGCAGATGAAAATTCTCTGTGGATTATTTATGTCCTGATATGCTGTTTCAGTAGAAGATCCTAATTTAACCATCGAGCATTCTTTATGAATTACTGACATTTTTGAAAGTCAAGGAGAAATGTTGTTTTAAATATAAACATAGTGTATTGTACCTAAACAGAATAAGCATAATGACTCTCATTGTATTCCACTGTCATTTAAAGAAAAGGTTGTCAATAATATTTTGGTTATAGACCTAGCAAGTCCCCTCTGTGTCAGGGGGATACATGAGTTTCCATCTCAGCAGTCTACTTTTAAAATGCAGATGATTCCTTTTTTAATTTTGTTTTGGTTTCAAAAGCAACCTAGCTAAACAGTAATGTTTAAAAGACAATGAAAACCAGTCCCAAAGGGCTAACGTGAATAATGTACCAATTAGTTTCTGTGCTACAGTTATATTTTCTGCCTGGAGAGAATACAAAAAAATACTGATGCATTAAAAAAAAAAGTGGGAAAAAAGCATTGTTGTACATAAGAAGTGTCACTGCTGGTATTAACCATTCCATTCCACTAGGAAGTGAATTGCAGAACAGTCACATTTCTAATTAGCATTCTGCAGTTTCAAGATGAGTTCATCCAAATAGCATTTATAAACATTTTCATGGCCAAAAGCCTTCACCCATCATAAGAAATCTTTTCCATAAAAATTCCTTTCAAAATCTTATCAAATCATACATTAAATAGATATATTATCTTTCTTTATGTTATATCTTCTGAAAAGCTTCAGAGCCAAGATGTTCTGGAAATCAGAAATCATTGCTCTCTTATTTAATCATATTTAAAAGTTTTATTTTGATATAACACATGCTATTTTTATATTTTTTTCCATCCTATTTCCTTTCCTTTTTATGTTTTCAGAGAACATAATATTTGTCTTAAGTGATATTGGAGGACTTTGCATTCAATAATATTTCAACACAACTCACTGAGCTCCACTACTTCTTTGTGTAGCAGTTATTGTCTACATTCCCCTTTTTTACCTTGATTAATATTTGCCTCTATGTCACTGGCACTATAAAAAATGCTTTTCATTTTTTGTTTGGAAAATCCTTTTTTTTTTATATTTTTAAATACATGAAGTGCTCTTCTGATACTATCTGCTGTTATTAAAAGAATCTTACGTTTTTCTCTCTGATGTGGTCAAATCAATTGCCTTAAAGTTGGCCTGATAAGGTGTTATTTTTATAACATGTATAATATAAACATATATATATAATAGATATCGGCATATCAGTGTCTTTGGATAAGAAATTGAAACTACCATCACTGCGTTAGGCAAATTGTAAATCTATGTTATTTTAAGAAATTCTATACATGTTAATATTAGAAATTATAAATATATGCTCCTCTGAGAGACATATTGAGGTGAGTGCTTAATTGTATCCCAAGGGTGCCACATCTCAGAGTTGCAGAATTTTAGACTGAAGATATTTCTAAAAATGAATGAGATCCTTCAGATCTTTCTCACTTGAATTAGGCTTGTGATGTTCGGTCTGTAATCCAGGAAGTCTTAAACTCATTATACATCAGCTACATGTTCCTTGGACTAAGGTATTTGAAGAGATAATTCAATCCTGAATAAGGTCAGAGAAAGGAGTTGTGCTGCTTTTGCAGCCGTGGAAAGAGTTTGATCATTACCTGCTTTTCTTTGAAGCACAGGGAACCAGGGTATCATTAAGTTTGGAGAGGATCCCACGAAAAGGACTGGTTGTAGCTCCACAGATGATTTGATCTTGCTTGTATTAAGCAGCATATTCTAAGGCCAGAAGAATGCAGAAGCATTTGAATAATTTTAAGCAGGCAAATTGTTCAGTGGACTCAAGCAGTTCTTTAAAAGTGATACTTATATGGATTATTGGTGTGTTTTGTGGTAGTAATACAAAGACTAAGCTGGAAAGAGAGAAGCAAAATGACAAGGGGATCTGCTTAAGTAAATCTGGAAATATTGAGTTTAATTAGGGTCTTATGAGCAGTTATAGCTTCAGCAAAAATATATATTGAAAGAAATAAAGGCATTTTATTTGCAGAAACCTGTCATATCTTTTCTTTCTTTTTTTTTTTTCATGGAAAATTGCATTGTTAAAAAATTAAGATAAACACATCAAGAAATGTAATTCAAAGCTTTTCTAGAATTCTAAGGGAAAGTTCATAGGTAATACTGGACAGTTTGCTGATTAGTTATTTTTGTTAGTATCTCCATCTAATTGCCTAAAATCAATTAGTTCACTAGGAAAAATCAAGAAGTTCTTTACTGTTCATTCGATTTCAGAAATGAAACTCATAAGAAAAGTTCTCATACTCTGAATAAAGCACACATTGGAATCTGAGAAAAAGGTATTTTAAAATCAGTGTAAATTTTCCAGAAGTACAATCTAGACTGGTGAGATTTTTCCACTCTCTTTAGAAAATTACTGATGAAATTCTTATGAAGAAATAGAGAACAGTGATTATATGTTTTTCATTCTAGCAATGGGAGGACAAAATATGTCATAGCAGTCATTCAAAATATTGTTACGCCTGTTTCAGTTTGTTTTGACTAGTCTATAATGCAGGTGATAATTGCTATGAATGCAAGCTTTGAAAATGTTGTATAAGTTTCTCTGAATTTTCCCCATTAAACACAAATCAAGACATTTTAAATAAAACCATCCTCAGATTAAAAAAAAAAATAAAAAGAGCTTATCACTAAAAGCACTAAAAGTGGAGTGAAAACTCCTGGTGATTTTTATAGAGCAATAACATCTTTAGGGACCACACTGGGAAGAGAACTCTCTACCCCAGGCTAAACAGCAAAAAACTAGTTCACTTACTTCCATGCTTTTAGAATTACTCCTCTCTGGGCCTGACTTCTGATCCTACACCATTTAGCATTTAGTCTTAGTGCGCTCTGTGAGCCTACAGCATTCCTGGGACACAATCTCTGTGTGTGTGGGTGTGTGTTTGTGCTTGCCTGCACTCATTTTTCCACACAAGGAGATGGCTCTGCTGCAGTTTAATAGTGTTCCCTGCAAAGCATGAAATTAATGTTGCATATTGCCTACCCTTGGAAGCCACACTGGTAATTCAGTGGTGATGTTGCCCTTTTATTGGTGCACAAAGCCTCTGATCTTGGTGTTTTAGGAAACATAATGCAAAAGGATCCATTTGGAAAAAACATGGGCTCTGCTGAAACAACCTGACATCAGGGAAGCAGCTTCCTTGAGACAACTTCAGGATCCAGCCAGAGACAAAGCCAATGTCTATGAAGTGTGAATAATAAGGGTAATTTGAGCTCACAGTGAAATACACAGCAATGCCTCCTTTGAAACATGGTAATGTTTATGAAATGATCATGGAATCAAGGCAAGGACCATTGAATAATATGATGTGGGATCAGGACACCCTTCTGACTTGCAGGAAAATATTCCACTATGAGCTCCCTCAGTCCCTGGTGCAAGCCACAAGGGATGAGAAGCTGTAAGGTTCTGTGCTTATTTTAGGGATGAATGCTCATTTATTTCCCACAGAACAACCTGGAGGAGGCAGAAGAGTGGAATGGAATCCTAGAATAACCTGAGTTGCATGGTCCCACAAGGATCATAGAGCCCAGCTCCTGGCTCTGCACAGGACACTCCAAGAGTAGCACAGGGTGTCAGAACATGATAGAAGAAGCAAGCAAGCGTAACAGAACGAGCCCAGGAAATAATTTTATCCCTGATTGGATGCAACAGTTCTTTAGAACTCATACAGAAAGGGGTAGCAATGATGGGTCAAGGTAAGAGAACACTGTTCTTTAGCAACTGCAGAATTCTCTTGGGCAGGAGAGGCACTTAAAATGAAGCAGCAGCTGCAAAATGGCTCAAGGACTGAGTAGCAGAGTCTGTGAGCTAAATTATGGTTGACAAGAATAAGGGCCTGCACGGTCATCTAACTGTAGACTATGATCAACTCAATACAGTTTTTAATCACACTGGCATATATTCATCAAGGATTGAAAACTATGACACTTATACTAGCATTTTGACAATAGCAGTCTGTGGGAATGTTGGGGAAAAAACAAACAAAAAAAACACAAACAAAAACAAAACAACAACAAAAAAAACCAAAAGGTGACCTTTTTTTTTCTTACACTAAAGTTAGTAAACACCTTATAGGTAAATTTTATTTTTTAATTCACGGAAAAAGAATTTAAATTTTCCAGGGAGAAATGAAAGGACCTTGCAGGATTTGCTGGAAAGATCATTTGCCCTGCCATTTGGGACTGGGTCACTAAATCATCAGATTAGCACCCTTTTCTCATCTGTGCAAAAAGTACAATTTGCATGTACATAGGAATATAGATCTGCTTCTTGTACAGAATTAGGCCAACAACAGCCCTAGGCTTCTCAGGTTGACCAAAGCTGGTTAGGAAGCAGATGATTAATTGTGGCAGGTTTTGTGTACTTGTCTCTTCACATAAGGATGAGAGGGTAGGTAAATTTTCTGCCACTTTCTGATGTTTATGCTGCATTCCAGCAGGTTTTCACATCATTCCAAAGCTTAATTCCTTACCAGTGAGACTTGAAAAGAGAAATAACCCCTACCTGGACTAACCCATTCCAAATGTCAGGAGACACAAATCAGTGACTGTGGTTTTAGTGGTGCCAGAGTGTGAGCCAGCTCAGCTATGCCTGTCTGCAGGCCTGTGCTTTGAGCCAGAAGCTACTACAGAAGAAAGGAACTACAGCTGGAGCAAGGCTTTCTTTTGACCAGAAGATGAAGATGGGCTTCAACTAACTTCATTTTAAATAAGGCATTTACAGCTAAGCTTATCATCCTTGTTCCTTATTCTCTTCAGCAGAGATATGAAGTTTCTCAGTGTGTGATTTCTCTGTCTTATTTTAACCAACTACTTTAGTTGAAGCTGTATTACACCAAGAAGGAAATGCTTCTTTCCACTAACTGTAAAAGGAGCTGAGATATTTAGTCTGGCTGTGAACATTGTGCAAGACTAACCAAACCCTAAATCCCCAATTCATTTTCTGCAGTAACAGCTAATAATAAGATGTTAATATCCGGCAACAAACACACCCTAAAACCAGGCTGCAGAATTCCATATAGAGAGCTCTGGAAATGAGAATTATGAAGTCGACCTGAGAAAGAACAGGCAAAGGAAATGGATATATGAAAGGGGTAGTCTGCATCCTAAGTTATCTCCCAGTGGACAGGTCAGTGCAAAGGGAAGGATGTCACACTGGCTGCTTACACAAGTACATTTTAGACAGCAGTTGGAGTCATTAGTTAATGAAGACCCCATATAAGCTGCTGTTCACAATTTAGTAATGTTCCTGGGAATATCCCCTCTGTGACAGGATTGGTAGAAGGCAATAAAAATTGTTGCATTCATATCTCTGGTCTTATTTCAAAGGTGTCAGCCTTCTGCTGGGTCTCAGTGTCAGATAAATCTCCTACTTTGGTGCCAGTCTATGACACACTGGTTTTTTATTTGGTTTTGACTGCTTTTAAAAGTTTGTCACATTTTTACTCTTGGAAATGTACATAGTTCATGTTTTTGCATTTGTGTTATTTGTGTACTCCAGACCTGAAAACATTAGGGCTTCCTTGGTATGTTTTGCTTTAGTGAAGCCATTTTGGATCCCTGTTTCTCCCCCCTCCCCAAGACTTGTAACTGTTAATTTAGTCTTTCTGGGGTATAGGGACTGATCAGGCAAAGTGAGCACCTTTACCATGACACTGTTGAAATGCAGCCAGTTACAAAAGATATGAGGGACTTAAATGAATCTTGATGAATTTTGTGAGTAACTTAAATATTTGTTACTCCTTCAAAAAAAAAAAAAAAAAAAAAAAACAAAAAAAAAAAAAAAAAACCAAAAAACCAGAAAGGAGAATGTGTGTGTCAGAGGGGAGAAATGAGAAAAAAACCCTCACACATTAAAGCTTTGAAATGTATTAAGCTTTGAGTAAGGATTTCAATTTAGCAACACCCTTCATTTGTTTAGCTGGTGAGTAATTTTGTAAGGAAAAATAATAAAGGGAGAGCAACTACTAAATAGTTTTTAAAAATTATTCCACATAGTAATATTTACTCTTTCTGAGAAGAAGCAGCCTTCTCAAAAAAACATTCCTTTTACTTATTGGAACTAATTTCCCCGTTTTCCCTCTCCCCCAATGTGTTTGATGGCAGTACAGAGCACATAAAGTACCTTATTTATTAGTTATGAATTACCCGAGAATGTCTGAAGGTTTTGATACCATTGTTATTAAAGTCTAATGCTATTTTGCTGAAGACAAAAGAGGAATAACTTATGAAAGTGGGGAATGAGA
The DNA here is from genome assembly GCF_026979565.1 of Vidua chalybeata. Lineage (NCBI taxonomy): Eukaryota > Metazoa > Chordata > Aves > Passeriformes > Viduidae > Vidua > Vidua chalybeata. Next base: position 146,884,404 of record NC_071530.1, read on the forward strand.
GGAACAGGGGAGTAGCAATTGTTCTTCCTGCTGATGATACTTGCTTGTAAACCTCACTGATAAGAATAAATAGACATACACACAGTTTTATTGTGTACTATAGAAAATAATAAACTCTTGCTGCTATCAGGATGTTTAAAAAGCTTTTAGCTGGACTGGTGGCTTTGTGTTTTGTGGCTTTTTTTCACATACCACTTTCTTTCAATTTTTCTCTGATCATGGGTTTACAGCAGTATAGTAAATGAAACAGTCATATTTGTAAAAAGAAATATAAGAAGCAACTGGAAAAAAACAGAGAAAAAAATCATTAAAGGAGAGAATCAGGCAGGTTCAGGGTTTCCCCACTGCTGGCAGTATTCAGAATTTACCCAGAAGTAACAGAGAGACCATTTACAGTGACCAGTGACAGATCATGTAGTTAAAGACTCACCTCCACAGGCGAGGAGGAAGAGGAGTCCAGAGACATAAAGGCAGGCTGGGGAGCCCCAGCCTTAGACATGAGTCCCAGTTTCTTCCAGGACTGCTCCAAGCTTTGCCCAGTGGGACAGTGAGCAGTTATCCCTGTGACCTCAGAGACAAAGGGAGTCAGTGCCTGGGATATGGGATCCCTGATGTGCAATAGAAGATGAAATGGAGATGGTCTGGCTTCAAGAGAGGCTCAGCCTTTGAGCTGGCTAATCAAGGGAACAGGACATTCCAGCCAATTGGCTGAGGTGTCTAAAGGTCTATAAATCAACGAAGGGACCCTTCAGCACATGTGTGTCTCTGTGTGTCTCAAAGGGTTCTGGGCCCAAGAGCCAGCCTCTGAGTAGAATGTGTGTCTAAGAGGGACAGCAAGGACCCACACTGTGCATGTGTTGGTGTGAGCAATTGAGTGTGTGAACCATTAATTGGAGTGAGAATCTTACTGTTTAAATTGATTAATGGTTGGAATTGTTGTTCCTGGAGCTCTTTTCAAGCCTAAATGGTTCTCTGATTCTATGATCTTATGTCCAAGTGTTGGCAGCTTTGAGGCCTCAAGATGCAGGGCTAGCAACTGGGCAGGACTGAGCACCTGAGATCCATTACTGTAGGCAATACATATAAACATATATATATTTTAATATATATAGGAATCAGGTTGAACACTCTTGCTTTTACAACTGCAAGGACATACACCTGATTGTGGCAAGTATCCAGAGAGCAATTTTGTCTATTGCAATAGTTCATAGAGTTTCAGGATTGTAAGAGTCTCAGATGCACCAAGAGGCAAGATCCCACCCTAAGCAGCAACAACTCTTCTGCTTTGCAACTGTTTTCTAGCTCCAGAGAAATTCTAACTCAAGCTGTGGAGTAAATCTGCCTGATAGGGAGGTGAATTGCCACTGAATTTCTTCTGTGCATGAGTTGACAGCTTTTCCTAAAGTCTGATTTCTACAAAACAAGGCTATTAATAATTAAGGAGTGAGTAAAAGCTCATGTCACTCCTCTGCTATTTGGTATTGGCATTTGATGACAGCCACATTTCTAAATGTGATTTAGATGCTGGACTTCCCATAAAACAAAATAAAGTATGTCTGTCTAACTGAATTTGAGCAGTCATCTACTTTCGACTGTTCCTGATCATTCCCCATGAAATATTTAGTCCTGAGACAGCCTTCCCATCTATTCCCACATTTTTAATTTCATAGGGGTGACAAGTGTGAAGTTTAATTCCCCATGATTCCTTTCTTTTTTCTTTCCTATTATTCTATTTATTTATAGCTAATTATCTATAAATAATTATTTTGTGAACTGATTGATTCTAGGTTTTGGCAAAATCTGGCCCACCACAGCCACTCCAGATTCTTGGAGTTTCCCCAGTAGAATCTATAAAGATGTTCAAGGTACACCAGTAGGAGACTATTTGGACTGTTTATCTAACAGAGTTTACTTTTTCAACATCCCTATTTAAGAATTCACTTAGGCTTCTGCTTTCCAATGTCAGAAACTGATGCTTGTTAATCAAGTGCCAAGAATAAGAAAAAGCTCAACACATGGCATCTGTGATTTACTTGTGGCTGATGCTGAGACATGAAAAATAACTGGAAGAACAGAGAGTGAGGAATGCAATTCATCCTTTCTGGAATCAAGGACAAGATATGAGACTTCATTTTTAGTGCAAAATATGAGAGCAATCCTAGGAACCCACACTGCTTTTCTCCCAGAGGACTACCCAGGAAAATGTTCTTTCTCATTTTTTCTCTCCATTCTCTGACCTGATTGATCCCAAGTGCTTTTCCATAAAGTCAAGCAAATTCAACAGGAATTTAACCTTCTCCTTGACCTTAATGGGCTCCTTATTGGAGAACATGTTGCAATGAGGAAAAACTGTGTGTTTGAAATTATTCAGGCACAAAGGGTTTATTTTAAGTGTAACCTCTAAAAAGAAGCTGTTCTGCTTGCACTTCAAAATAAACAACAAATGCTGCTGTATTTTCTCAGCAGCTGAACAAGCCTTTCTTTACACTTTTCTGATCAAACTGCTTAGAGGTGACATATCCTGATTCCAGATCCTGGTTTAGCTCAGGTGGTAAGCACTGGGTTTTTAAGCACTGGAATGGGCTGCCCAGGGAGCAGGTGGAGTCACAACCCCTGGAGTTTTTCTAGAAAAGACTGGATGTGGCACTTAGGGCCATGTTCTTACTGATGAGATGGTGATCAGTCAAAGGATGGACTCAAGGATCTCAGATGTTTTTCCCAACCTAATTGATTGATTCTGTGATTTAGGTAGAATCTCAGATGTCTCTGAGCTGGAGATTTTGACCTGTCCATTATTAAGCTGTACAGACAGAGGGAACCTACCTGCAGCAAATCTGGGGTTGACACCAAGATGAAAGAAGTTGTCACTGACCTGAGGGACAGGGCCACTGTTCAAAGGCTCTCAACAAGCTTGAGAGATGAGCTGACAGAAAACTCATGGAGGTCAGCAGCACCAATTGCAGGAACTTGCTCTTGGGACAAAGGGAAGTGTCTGAATTTAACAGCTCCTAGAAGAAGAGACATGATAACAAATTGGATATGCATATTTACAGCAAGAAGCTCTTAATATGAGTAGGGTTTGGAGCAAAATGGGTACCAGGAGATGTTGAATTGGTTTAGGCTGGAAAAGCTTCCTCTAAAGGCATTTAACTGTTCTCTGCAACCACTAATTGAGCCAGATTTTGCTAAAAACTATACAATGAAAGGACAAAAGGCAAGAGTAAAAGACATAAAAGGGGAATTTCCAAGAGACTCAAGTAAAAAATCCTTTGCAAGTGGAGCAGTTATCAATAGAACAGGCTCTCCAGAAGGGTTGTGGAGACTCTCCTCGAATGTATTCAAAACCCAACATTTCACAGACCTTAATAACATGATCTTGCTTTAAATATATACAAGCATAGAGCAAGTTGAACCTTTAGAGGGTTTCCCTGACTTTTGTTTTCCTATTTCTGTATATATACAAAAAACTTAGTGTAGAAATCTGAATTTCCTTGGAGTCCAGATAACAGTTTAGTAGCAGACTTGTGGATCATAATATTACTATTTTACTAATGCAGTCCTACCTTAAATCCAGATCCTATGACTCTCAGGTCACTTTTCCACCTACCCTTGTTCTAAAAATTGCAGATCGCATCAGCAAACTCACTGAGGAACAACCTAAATAAATGAATACCAATATGCTTCTACATATTGTGCTCTGTGGGCTTCCTCTCTTGTAGAGCAGGAGGGACTGACAGCTTCATTGTATCAGAAGCCAAATAAGCAGTTTATAATCTCAGACTTTTGCCTTTTCCTGTCTCCCTCAAAAGAAACTTGGCATAATAAAAAATCCAGTACTCTTTTAACAGCAAGGAAAAATTTATCAGCAATAAAAACTGAGAGTTTATATTGGGTCTTGACAGGTATGTGAAGAAGAAGAAAGTTTTGAAACAATTTTCAAGGATAATTCAGTTCCAGAATTTGATTTGGGATCACAATCTGTTGTCTGAGGTTAGTATTTATTCCTTAAGGTATTTCAATTTGCTGCTGAAGTAAATGCCAGGACATGGTACAACTGTCACAGTACCTAAATTTTAATGTCCATGTTGTTAACCATGACACCCATGCCCAAAGGGCTTGAACCTGTAAGTTCCTGTTCAACAAGGACAGTAGGTGGGAGGGGAAATTATGCATGAATACAAGATCAAACACTAGATACATTTCTCTGCACAGACTGGAAGTGAAATGCCACTCTTCCACAAAAATGCCTTGCTATTTTCAAGAACAGGAAGGAAGGATTGTTGTTCACCAAAAAACGTGGGATCTGACAAATTAGTGTGCCACATCCACAGCCAGTTTATGCTGATTTATACTAAGGATTCTGGACGGGGTGCTGAAATGTAAAACTCAGCTTGGTAATGAGACTTTTACTCATGTGGTCCTGTTAACCTTGTTGCAGCCCTTCAGGAATCAGTCAGTAGCTCCACTACCCAGATTGCTTCCCAAACTCGGTCCTGCAATTTTGCCTCATGCTTTCACATCACAACTGGCATCTGCCCAGAATGAAGGATCAGCTTGCTAAATCTATGGTGTGTGTTTTTGTGCATGTGTCAAAAAAACCCCTTCCTTATCTTCTGGATTGATAGGGACATTCAGAACTTCATCTGTTAAAACAAACAAAGCAAAAAAAAAAAAAAAAAAAATGCAAATGTTAGCTGGCTGCTGAGGCAGGGAGCACTTTAAGGATTTAGAAAATTCAGTTTGGTTTTTTATGCTTTTTTTTTTTTTATGTTGTTCATTGCATTGTGGATGTTTCAGAGGGTTACAGGTGTTGTTCCCTTTATGGTTTCAATGAATTTCATTGAAAGTTGAGCTGGCCCACAGGTGACTTTGGCACACGCTCTTTAAGTCTATTTGAGCTCTTGTCATCAATTATATTTGACTCCAACTTCAAGCAAGCCTTTCGTTAACTTAGTGATCTATAACAAGGCATGCATACAACTCTTCCTGGCAGGGGCAGTTTTTCAGATTCATATCCTTTAAGTTAGTGACCACTAACTTATAAAGGAATACTGTATATCAATGATATCAATATACATGAATATCAATTATATCAATAAAAACGATGTTTCCAGGGCCCTCCTAGGGAACTCTACTTTTTTCCCATGAGAAAGTCTGACCCCCTCACTTAAGCACTCGTCTTGCTGTAGGCACTCAATTATATACATTATAATTCTACTCCAAGTGATAAAAAGATTCCTAGGTGAGGTTACACAAGAAAGAAATAATAAAAGAAATCTTTATGTCAAGAAGAAGAGATGAATCTTGAGACTGGATATGATCACAATTGATTAGCCATGGAAAGCACACTGTTTAATAGCACTGTAACTGTTTTTTGGAATTAGATTGTTTGCCTCAGAAATCTTTGAAACAGAAGCCTAGGAAAATAAAATTTTCTAAGATTATATAGTAACCTGAGGCCCTTCCAGATCAAACTCCCCAAAGTGAATTAGCAACAATATTTTTAAGAGCATTTTTTTTATACAGCAAGATGTATCATTTCACCCTGGTGCCTCAGTGAGTTGGAGGACATAGCTAAAGGCTCTCATTTGATTGTGATATGTCAATAGAAATTCCAGTTTTTTCACCTCTCTGTTGAAAAAGCTTTCTTAGTGGTGATAGAAAATCAATGTCCTTCCTGGAAGGCAGAATTTAATTTCACAACTTTGAAAACAAAACAAAACAAAAGGAATATTTATGAGGGAAGAAGATCTTCACAATCAGACATTGTTGGTGACTTCCCATGGTTGGACTTCCTACAACTTAGTTTTACAACACATTCTAGGCTAGAGATATATCTGTCTTTTCTCACATCTGGAGTGTTTTCTGGTTCTGCTCTGCTGCTTCCATCCATCTGGGACACAACAGTGGAGTAAAAAGGCATGGATCAATATATGGAGGAGAGAAAATGTAAGGAAAAGGGATTACAAGGGAAAGGGAGGAAGGGAGGAAGGGAGGAAGGGAGGAAGGGAGGAAGGAAGGGAGGAAGGGAGGGAGGAAGGGAGGGAGGAAGGGAGGGAGGAAGGAAGGGAAGGAAGGGAGGAAGGAAGGGAGGAAGGAAGGGAGGAAGGAAGGGAGGAAGGGAGGAAGGGAGGGAGGAAGGGAGGAAGGGAGGAAGGGAGGGAGGAAGGGAGGGAGGAAGGGAGGGAGGAAGGGAGGGAGGAAGGGAGGGAGGAAGGGAGGGAGGAAGGGAGGGAGGAAGGGAGGAGGAAGGGAGGGAGGAAGGGAGGAAGGAAGGGAGGAAGGAAGGGAGGAAGGGAGGAAGGAAGGGAGGAAGGAAGGGAGGAAGGGAGGAAGGAAGGGAGGAAGGAAGGGAGGAAGGAAGGGAGGAAGGAAGGGAGGAAGGAAGGAAGGAAGGGAGGGAGGGAGGGAGGAAGGAAGGAAGGAAGGAAGGAAGGAAGGAAGGAAGGAAGGAAGGAAGGAAGGAAGGAAGGAAGGAAGGAAGGAAGGAAGGAAGGAAGGAAGGAAGGAAGAAGGAAGGAAGGAAGGAAGGAAGGAAGGAAGGAAGGAAGGAAGGAAGGAAGGAAGGAAGGAAGGAAGGAAGGAAGGAAGGAAGGAAGGAAGGAAGGAAGGAAGGAAGGAAGGAAGGAAGGAAGGAAGGAAGGAAGGAAGGAAGGAAGGAAGGAAGGAAGGAAGGAAGGAAGGAAGGAAGGAAGGAAGGAAGGAAGGAAGGAAGGAAGGAAGGAAGGAAGGAAGGAAGGAAGGAAGGAAGGAAGGAAGGAAGGAAGGAAGGAAGGAAGGAAGGAAGGAAGGAAGGAAGGAAGGAAGGAAGGAAGGAAGGAAGGAAGGAAGGAAGGAAGGAAGGAAGGAAGGAAGGAAGGAAGGAAGGAAGGAAGGAAGGAAGGAAGGAAGGAAGGAAGGAAGGAAGGAAGGAAGGAAGGAAGGAAGGAAGGAAGGAAGGAAGGAAGGAAGGAAGGAAGGAAGGAAGGAAGGAAGGAAGGAAGGAAGGAAGGAAGGAAGGAAGGAAGGAAGGAAGGAAGGAAGGAAGGAAGGAAGGAAGGAAGGAAGGAAGGAAGGAAGGAAGGAAGGAAGGAAGGAAGGAAGGAAGGAAGGAAGGAAGGAAGGAAGGAAGGAAGGAAGGAAGGAAGGAAGGAAGGAAGGAAGGAAGGCCTGTTTCTTAGTTGAGTTTCTTCCCTTCCTTTTCAAATGTGAGGAATGAGGCTGGGCCAGTGACCTCAGCCTAGTTCATGGGTCCATGCTGCTGTCAATCCCCATCACTCAGGGCATGCCCCTGAACAAAAAAGGTACAAAGAGATGAGGCAAATTGGGAAAATTTGGGACATTTTCCACTTTTAGGAGTACCACAAAGAGAAATTACAAAGCCTTTATCCTCCTATGTCCTTCCAGGAGGGCGGCTGAAACAAATCCCCAAGAGCAAGTACAGAGTTTCTTTTAAAAAGAAACAACCTTCTTTCTGTTCTTACTATCACAACATTTTTTTTTAAGCAATACCAAGCCTAAAAAGAAATTTGTCTTTCCACTCAGTGCATTAGTTTTGACTTCTTGATATTTTCATTTTCTTCTTATAGTCTACAGCCTTGCATGCTCTTAAAAGGACTTTTCCTCAATGATTCAAAGACAAAACCTTCCTTTTTGTGTCTGATTGAAATTTGGGTTTCTCATTTCTCTTGAAGAGTTTGTATAAGTTCCTCAAGAATATTTAGCAAGGATTTTTATGTGTTTAGGATGTGGGGATGATATCTTTAGCAGCAATTCTTTGATTTGCAAAACACCCTCATTTTATATCCCATACCTTCTTGAGGCATAGAAAGAATGAATTGAGGAATGTGACTTTTTTTTTTTTTTCCCTATGTAAACCTTAATGTCTTCTGTATAGATATAGCTAGGACAATTACATTGCTATTTCATCAGCAACAAAAAAAGCATAATTTGTGTGAGCTTGGTGATGTACTCCAGCGGCAGGGGAAATGAAAATGAGTCCCTAACATTTCCTTCAGGATAGTAAGAAAAAGGCACATACAGAGATTGCCCATAGTCAGGGCAGGGAGCTGGAAGAAAGAAAGACAAGTAGGTTCAATACTGACAGTCTTCTGTTTCTCAAATGAAGGTTTTGAAAACTGGGTTATGCAGTACTTTGGGACTTCTTTCTCTATTTCTTTTTTGTCTATTCCTTTTCAAAAGAGCTTAAGAATATCTTTTTGAGAGCATTGCATTCCCACATAATGCTTTAGATTGTTCCAAAAAAAGAGAAATTTTAAAAAACATGTTTCAGCAACACTTATGAAATGAGCTCGACCTCTGAGACTGAATCCATTTTCAATCACTACTCAATAGTAACTAAATTCCATTTGATATTACCATAAAGCCATAGTACTGTGCATTTTCTTACTACCACTGCTAATCCTGCCACTAACACCTGTAATTGAGTGTTCACCTCAGTAGTAAAACATTTTTGCCACCATCATTTTTCCTTTTTGGCAACAAATTAGTATCTAATTGGTATTCTTCAAAATTTGGGACCCTACCCACTGCTAACAGAGACCACAGTCAATTTTTCTTGGTGACTGTCATAAATTAGTCATTTATGAATGCCAGGCTTAAGATTCTTGGCTTCTAAATTTGAAAACAAAGTACAAAGTCTAGACCTTAATGTGGTATAAGTTCCAATAGGTCACCTGGCTTGTTATTTGAAGCTATTGCTGTTATCACTGTACTCAGAAAATGTTTTATGTTTGGCTGACTCATGATTTTCAAAATGATTTCCCTGATGTTGAGTTTTTGATGTTGAATAAGCCTTTTAAGAGCCATCTATTTCCAGAGGAGAAACCCTTATTCTTCATTCTTTAAGGCTGCATGACCTCACAGAGTTTTCCTCAGACATCTGATTTTTCATTAGGCTCTAAAAACCAGGTTAGACTGGTCAACTTTTGTTCTTATCTTTATTACACCTGTTTTTGAGTTATCCAGTAATTTTACATTTGCTTCAGATTTGAATTTTGCTGTTGAGTAACTTACTACCAAATTTTTGATCTTTACACAGAGATGCTAACATGAAATTCAGGATGACCTGGATGTTGGCTTACTAAAATGTCAGATGGATATTCTTAGTATTTTTAATAGACACATTGTGATTTGTATGATGGTATTGTCAGTTAAAATACCATGTTGAGTTAAGTGAAATGTCTATGCATATTAGATTGAAGCGCATACCTTTACCAGTAAGGCTTGCTGCAAGGGCTGGACTTGGGGCAAGGAAGGAGAAATAATTTCTTTGCTTGTATTTGTGCTTTATAGTAAAGATAAAATATCTGAGCATCTGGAAAACTAGCATATACTCCTCCTTGATTGCAAACTTTCAGTTTCACCAGCATCTCTTGATAAATTTTTCTATAGAACTTTCAATTATCATTGAAGTTCTTCATTATAAATGCATCTTACCTCTCAGTTATACTCCCAAGATTACTTATTTGGCATAAGCTATCCCTTTCATAATTTTGGACAATCTTCTGTTCTGAACACATTTTAAATATGAGTTCTTGATCACTGAATCCTAGTTAGCTTTTAACTTCCATCCTAGTGGATTCATCTTTATAAATGATAGTGGTAAAAAAGTGAGAAATAATCATTAAGATTATTTTAGTGACACAGAGGAGGAAGGATGAGATAAAGTGACTCACCCAAGACTATTCAGAAACTGTTTGTCAAAGACAGAATAGCACAGACCCTCTCAATTCCAAATTAGTGCCTTCAACACAAGACCATCCTGTCAAACGTGCTGCTGACCCTACATGTCTGAGGCTCCCATCTGTTTTCATGCATAAACAGATGGTAAATTGAACTTTTTCATGTGAAACTTTATTCCCCAGGTGCTATAGCTTCAAAAATCATATTTAAAAAAAAAAAAAATCATAGCAATTGGAAGAAGGTGTCAGGGCATAACAAACTCTCACATTGTAAATCCCACTATGAGATGCAATTCTTTTACGAGTGACTTGGTCTATTATCCCAAAACAGTACAGGAAATTTTAATTACTGTTTACAAAGACAGAACAAACATTTAGCTATTCACTAATATTTTATTTAATACAAATTCATGAAAGGTGTGACTGCAGTTAAATGAGGTGGACATGATAATATGCACAGTGATTTAGTTGGTGCTAATATATTAGTAAACAGATATTTGTATAAACATCAATAATGTTTGAAGTGTTGCATAGGGAGCATATGACATCTTTTTGCAGGTTAAAATATCCAGTATATTTCAGTATTTTTGTCAGTCAGCAAGAAGGATGAGGATTTACTGGAAGTCTTGTGGAATACATGGAATTAAAGGAATCAGTTTTCTTGAACACTGACAGCCATGGTGGGCCTTGTGCTAAGGCTTGAGATCCTCACGGACCAACCTGAGTGACCACAGGTTAACACGAGACATAAAAATAAAGGGGGACATATTGGAAGACAATAGACACATATGGCCAGGTATGTTCTGGTAAAAACATCTTATAAAAATGGTTCTGTCCAAACAAATGTGTATTTTTGTTTTCATATTAGATTTACAGAGCTACATTAAGGAGGGGTGGTGAACCTCTCCATGGGATCTCTGCTGCTCATTTGGGCTGTTCACTTCAGTTCTCCATGAGCGTGGAGTTCCCAAAAGCTGAAGGAATAGCAGATTTATTCACTATCTATATTTCTTTGCCTAATTCTTATCATATTGTCACTACTGTTGTTATTACAGCAGTTGTGTTGCAATTCTGGATGCTTTGGGTCCTTTCATTGGGATCTGGAACCCTGCACCCTTCCTGGAACAGAACACCAGGCTGAGGAGATTCAGTAATTTTACACACTATGTATAAATTGAAATTCACATTTTACCTGCTTTGCTTTTTTGTAAGAAAAGTGTAAGTGTATTGCAGAAATGGACCATGTTAGGGTCTGTGTTTGACATCTTGCCGAATGGTAACATCTTAATTCACCAGAAAGTGCTGCAGGCTCACTGTGTTTCAGGTCTTTGCTCTGCAATACCGTATACACTCAAGTGCATTATTTCAGTTACAAGCTGTGTTTCCTAGCAGATCTCCACTGCACAATGGAAAGAGACTGCAGTGCGAGGAACAGCTGTAGTGAAAACATTCCAGTTATCCTCTTGGCCATCAAATTAGAATTTTGAAACACCAGATGATGCAGTACATGATCTAACAAAATGTGGGGAAAATCGCTTTAGCTTGGACAGATGTATTTTATGTAGTGACTAAATTAGTCAGTTTTAGGACAGTTTTAGCTTGTGGCAAGCTACAAGCATCAGCAAGAGTTGTTAGTCTAGAAAAGCATATAACTTTCACTTTTATGAAAGAGAAAATGATGCTGTTGTTTACAAAGTCTCAAGTCTAGTGTGACTAATTTAACATTTAACTTATGCATGGATAAGCCTCAGACATAGTGTTTTAACTATGTGTGGTGGAGAGAGAAGGGAGGGTGGTGTTAAGAATGTAAGAAATTGGTGGGAAATGAACCATACCCCTGGATGAAATATTTTCATAACTAGTCAGTGGAGAGCAATACAGTGTCTCTGACAACCTGCTCAGAACCATCTAGTTTGACTAAATTAGCTCCCTGGACTAAAAAGGCCTGTGACTATAGCTGAAAGTTTACCAGTCTGCAGAGGATTTAAGCAAGCTGTGGTGAACTCAAGACTGTCACAGTGAGAATTTCACTATCAGCAGGTCAATACAGATAAATGGCTGTAAAATAACAGATGAAGTAAAAAGTAGCATGGTGGGGAAAAATAAAAAAATAAAAAAAAAAGAAGAAAAATAACAAGAAAGAAAGAAAAGAAAGAAAAGGGAGCAAAAAATATTTCACAAAAATATATGCATCAATAAACAAAAAAATATTTTTTGAATCCTCAGGCATGTAGGGAGCTATTGTTTGTGGCATTTTGTTTACTGTAGACATTGCAGAAATGTGCAGCAATTTAAATATATATGTGTATATATATATATATATATATATATATATATATATAATGGGCATTTTTTTCTAGTCTAAAATTTGGTTGCATTTTGTCATCAGTGAAAAAGTCAATATAAAATATTTGACTATAAGTTTCTATGTAGAGAACACACCAGGGTTCCAGTTAATGGTCTAGTTTGCATTGAAAAATCACTATATAAAATCCCATTAAGGACCATCCCAATAACTGGGCTTGATATTTATATCCACACTTACTTTTGCTTTTTGTTAGAATACAGAAATACTTGTTAATTAAAATGAAAGAAATCGTAGAATACAATTAAGTGCATGAAAATGAAAATGAAAATAAATATATACTTCTGCTTAGCAAAACAGCTTCCATAAAGGGAACTCCTGTCCTGGATCTGAATATACAATTAAGGACCTCTGTTTTTCCATCTTCAGAAAGTTCTCTAAATTATTTTTTATGTACAGAGATAGGAGGCACTTCTACCTTCTCTTTATATTTCATTCTCTAACTTCTGTAGAAAACTTCTCTAGTGCTCAGTATGTTATAATTCTTGGAAAGTGCTTAAAGATGACCTCCTGATTCAAGTCCCTCTGCAAACACAGACAAATATTTGGATTGTGGCTCCATATCTTGGCATGAAAATCCTCTGACCTGTCAAGATAAGCATCCCTGGCCACATGGCACAGCTCAGAGATAGACGTAGACCAGGGATACACCCATCTATGTGTACACAACTGTGTTGTGTGATACAGAAGGACACATCAATACAGTGCTTTTAGCCTCTACAGCCTCTCTGCCCACATCATCCAGTGCTGATGTTCCCTAAATTGCATTAAGATCCAGTGAGCTGAAGTTTTTTGCATAGAAACTGCTTCCATACAGAAAATAACTACGAAAAGATATGATAATTCAGAGCAACTCAAAGAAGAGCATTTGTGGGCTTGTCTCTCTCCTAAGCCTTCTGGAAGTTCTTCAAACAGCTTGGAGTTTGTTCAGTCCTGTGCTCCTGTAAATCTCCTGATTATAGAAACTCCACTCAGATCCTGAGCATCCCCACTACAAAATGCAATACCTACAATTTCTGATGTTATTTCAAAATTGATCTGAAAAAACTGGGATCATTCTTAACAGGTTCTGAGAGTCAGAAATTATCTGCACTGTGTAGTTGACCAACCTTGTTGATTCAAAGCCTGAGCACACAGTGCAGTTTCCAAAAGCAGGACATCTCCTGGGTCTGTCTGTGCAGCCAAGCCTCCTGTTAATCCTGACAGGACATTCCCCTCTTCTGACTTCTATGGCTGGTCAAAGAGGAGATCAGCTCATCTTTTTGGTTTAGAAAAGCCAAGAAAAGGCAAAGGCAAAAAGGAAAATGCTAATATAATGCAGTAACATACCGTGGATAGGGAGGTTTATGTTACCTGTGCAGTCATGACAAGAAAAAAAGACTGAGGCATTTAACGAGGCTGTAGTTAAAACAGTCCCAAACCTAAAAATACACAGTTATGCATCTTAGTTGACTTTAAGCAAATAATTTGAGCTGCTGGACATGGTTTCCCTGATTTAATAAAATATATTGAATGAACAAAATCTCTGTAAGTAATTCCTTTCTTTTTTCCTGGGTTTGTGTTAATATTTTTCCCACTGCACTGAACTTATCTAAGACAGCTGTACCTTTAAATATGTAATTACTTTCCTTTGCCTACTGCTACAGACCTTTCCTTGGGGGAAAGGTATCAGAAGAACAGTTATCCACATCTCGGATGAAGTGGAAAATTTAGTTGTAAGTGGCATTTACTGCTCTCTTCAGTAGCAATAATCCAACCATTGAAATGTTACTAAGATTGCTTCTTTTGACCCTTTTTAACAAGATCACAGCTGCCAGCATTTCAAGTACCCTTATCAACCAGACCCAGCAGTGGCTTCAGGAAAGGCATTACCTGATGTGGGAAGCTCTAAGGTGTCGGAAAGAGCCAATCAGCACCAGTACAAAGCAATTCTTATCAGAAATCCCTTGCTCTTTACTTTGTATGATTGTTCCCTTCCATATTGAGGTGGGACCTGTAAGAATGATTGAAGAAAGAGCTTTGTGAGTAATGTACAGGCGTTTTCTCTACATAAGTGTCTTTTATGAAACAACAACTTATTAAAGCAGTTGCTACGGTGTGTGCATTGGAGGTCATGGGAGTGCAAAGCATTCAGAGGTGAGGTCTGCAAAACACTGGGTAATGTTTAAGGTGGTCAGAACAAAAAAAATCAGCAGGTCCCATCAGTATGTTCTGTACAAAATTTCTACTGTGACACCAAAATCATGGAAATTTTCCCATTTTATCATCTACTCAATTGCAGTGTCTCTCTATAATCAGGAGAAAGATAAATTGCTACTACAGAAGAAGGTGAAAGTACTCCATGATAGAAAATAACCTTTGTCAACATCAAAAATTAAGGATTGGAGAAGAAGCAGGTGTTGAGCACAATTAGCTCTCCAGGAACTCTTTCAAAGTTGAAAATTATAGCTTTTATAGACATCCAAAGCTAGTAAGAAGTAAAGGATTTAGGGAGATATAATCTGAATTTTCTATTTTATCAGAGAATCATAGACTATACTGAGTTGGAAGAGACCCATCAGATGTTCAACTCCTTGTCCTGTACAGGACACACCAAGAATTCCACCATGTGCCTAAGAGCATTGTCAAAATGCTTCTTGAACTCTGTCAGACTTGGTGTTCTGACCATGTTGCATTGTGTTTTTATCTCTTTGTAACAGTCCTGTAATGGTTTGCCCCTTCACCCCCCATTGTCTCCCAATGGTTACACCCTGAGCTTTCCTGCCCTTCCCCCAGTGCCAATCTCCCTGAAAATGCTCAGTTCACTCCCCTTTCCCCTCCCTGGTACCCTGTCCATCACTCGGCTCCTAATCCCACTCTCCCAAAATCTTCCACCTTGGACATCGAGTGAGTGGATGAGGGCCAGGGGTCCCTCCCTTAAACTTTCTCCATTGGTTTGTGTGTCTGTCTGTCCTTTTGCCTTCCACTCCACCGATTTTCCCCATTGGGTGGTGGACGTCTCTTCCCTCTTGTCACCGCCCCAGTACTTAAGATGATTGTGAGAACCTCAAGGCCACTTTTGGCCACTGGGACAATGGCATTCGGAGCTCCTTGGAGCTTGCATTAAACCTGGGACTTTTCCCCGGCCTTGAGTCAACTCCCTCATTACCTCCTCGGACACCGCCTCTCCTCCATACAAGGCAGACAGCGAAGGGCTCTGTCTTAGCTGCTCCCCGAATCTCCTCGAGAAACAGGGGAGTGTCCCCGGCTGCTGACTGTGCCTCGGCCGGGCAGGCAAAGCCAGGGAGCTTCAGGGTAGGCACGGCAGCATCACCACTTCCCTGGGGCACCTGTTCCAGTGTCTGAACACCATCTGGGTTAAAAACCTTTTCCTGACATCCAACCTAAATCTCTCCTGACTCAGCATCAGGCCATTTCCTTGAGTTCTGTCACTGATCACAAGAGTGAGAAGATCAAGACCTGCTTCTCTGCTGCCCCTCAAAAGGAAGTTGAAGACTGCGAGATATTCCCTCAGTCTCCTCTTCTCCAGGCTGAACAGACCAAGTGACCTCAGCTGCTCCTCCTAAGACATCCTCTCTAAACCCTGCGCAATCCTTGTTTCCCTTCTATGGATGCTCTTTAATGATTTAATGTCTTTCTTATATTGCAGTGCCCAAACCTCACACAATACTCAAGGTGAGGCTGCCCCTGTGCAGAGCAGAGTGGGACAATCCCCTCCCTTGCCAGGCTGGTGATGTTGTGCCTGATGGCCCCAGAACAAGCTGTCCCTCCTGGCTGCCAGGGCCCTGCTGGCTCGTGTTCAATTTGCCATTGACCAGGAGCCCCAGATCTCTTCCCACAGAGCTGCTCTTCAGCCTCTCAGTGCCCAGCCTATCCACACAACCCAGGTTTTCCCATCCCAGGTGTAAAGCCTGGTGCTTTCCTTGTTAAAGTTCATATGGGTGGTCAAGGTCTCTCTGCAGGGCCTCTCTGCCTTTAAGAAAGTTGACAGCTCCTCCCAAATCGGTGTCATCAGCAAACTCAATTAGTATTCCTTGGAGTCATTAATGAAGATGCTGAAGAGCCCAAGGACAAGGATGGAGCCTGATGGAACCCCACTGATGACAGGTCACCCTTACTCATTGTAACTCTTTGTGCCTGATCTGTGAGCCAGTTGCTCACCCATCCCATAACACAGTTATCCAGCTAAATGCTTGACACTTTGTCCATAAGAATACTTGTGAAAGTCCAAAAATATTTCATCTACTGGCTTTCCTCGATCAACTCTATAGGTCACACTTTTGTAAAAGGAAATCGGGTTTGGCAAGAAGGATTTTCCCCTCATTAAGCCATGCTGGCTATGACTGAGGACTGCTTTGTCCTCCAGGTGTTTTTTGGTATTTTCCAGAATAATCTTTTCCAAGACTTTATAAGATAGCAAAGATATTTCTCTCTCCTTTTTTTTTTTCCTGCATGTTAGGGAAAGAATGGAAGCAGAAGTTTTTGTATCCTTATGTCTTCATCTTTTTCTAGGTATCACCATAGTATTTGCTTTGTGTGCTGTATGTATTGCAACTTTTACATGGATTAAATAATTTTAGGCTCCAATGCAAAATATTTCAAGATCCATTGCCAAGATTCATCTTTTTCATGGCAAAGTGATAATGATTGATCATTCCATTCTTGATTGCTAAGAAACATATTTTAATCTATTACTATCATTGTTATTGTTCAGAAGGTTTAAAAAATTTAAACAAAGAATAATAAACAAATTCATATTTAACAGAAGTATTTTTGCATCATGTTCATAGTCCTCTTATATATTTCTCATAAATAATAAAAATTAAAGAGTAAGTTTTGTAGCATGAAAATACATTAATATTGATGTCTGTTAATAAATGCAAAAATTTGTTTCAGGTTGGATATATTCTTAATTATTTGAAGCTTCTTGATGCATTGGGAATGTCACTCTATGTAATTTGCAAGCCATAATCAAAGGAATAGATGCAGAAATCATGTAGTATAGTTGAAAAGCCTGTGGATGTCAACCTCAAGTTCTGTGTAAGCTTACAACAGACAATATTGTGAATATCCACTAGAAAATAATGCTGCAAATATAGTTTTTAACTATCTCTGATTTCTGAGATTGACTGACCATATTTTCAGAAAAGGATCTTGGGGTCCTGGTAGACACCAAGTCAAAAAATAGCTAACAATATGCCCTTGTGACAAAGAAATGTGTTCTGCAAGGTGAACCTGGCATTGTCTGGTACTGCCTGTGTGCAAAAATTTTGCATTATTCTCTATTTTTCTGAATCTATCTTTAGAGTTCATGCCTGCTCAATACAGCAACATTCAAAGGATTTGTTTACGCATTTAGTAAAGATCAATATGTTTTCAATATGCCTGGAATTGCTTAATGAGTGTCCTGAAAATATGATGCAAGATGAAAAATTGATTTGATGTGATTCTTGTGTGAGACCACCTATGAACTCATTGATTTTTGTTGGATGTCAACTTTGCAAAATGCTTCTTAGAAGTTTTCAATTCTGAAACATCTGCCATGTAATTAAAAGCCTACCTGAGTCAATAAAAAAGCTTTGATACCTTTTTGGTGTTGAAAAATTTCTGCAAGTGTACACATTTTATAAAAGGTATAAATACATTAATATCTGTTGCTCCCCCCCTTTACAGTACATATTTCCTATTGAATGTGTTGCTTGCAAAGAAAAAGAAAAATAAATAGGGACACTTCATGTTTCTCTTGGAGGGGTTAAAGCATTTTCTTGGGAAGGAAAATTAGTGATCCCTACCAAAGCTCTTCTATACAGTGACAGAGGAAAGGTATGATTCCAACTCATGCTTTTCAGCAGACAGAAATTTTAGTAATTCTTTCAAAGGGAAGGTGGCTTTTAACTTCCAAACAGTTTAGTCCTCTCAAGAACCATAAACTATCCTTCTCCTGAAGTTGAAGAGTCTTGAAAAAGACTGGAAGGAAGATAGAATTTCTGACAGAAGATACCTAGATAAAAAAATAACTTTTCTCCTTTTAGTCAAGTAGTATATTGGGTTTGCATGGAAAGGTTTTGGTATTTATATGACTTCATCTTTTTCTAGGTGTCACCATATTATTTGATTTCCCTGCTGTATATCTTACAACTTTTACATGGACTAAATAAATTTAGGCTCCACTGCAAAATATTTCAAGATCCAATGCCAAGATCCATATTTTATATGGTAAAGTGATAATGATTGATCATTCAATTATTTATTGCTGAGAAACATATTTTAATCTACTATTATTATTATTATTATTGTTATTGATATTATTATTATTATTATTATTATTCAGAAGGTTTAAAAAATTAAAGCATAATAAACCAGTTCTGTTTGTTTGTAGTGGGGGGGGCTGCAGACTTCTGTGAGGAGCTGCCAGAAGTTTCCATCATGTCCAGCAGAGCCAATCCTTGGTGGTTCCAAAAGAGATCTACTACTAGCCAGGGTGGTCAGTGACATTGGTAGTGACGCTGGCATAATGTATTTAAGAAGAGGAAAAAGAACTGCACAACAACAGGAAGAGAAAGAAGAGTAAGAATATGTGAAGGAAACCCCCCTGCAGACACCAAAGTCAGTAAGGAAGAGACGGAGATGGTCCAGATTCCAGAGTTGAGATTCCCCTGCAGCCCCTGGTGCAGCCCATGGTGAGGCAGCTGTGCCCCTGCAGCCCATGGGGTTCCATGGGGA
Organism: Vidua chalybeata; assembly: GCF_026979565.1. Lineage (NCBI taxonomy): Eukaryota > Metazoa > Chordata > Aves > Passeriformes > Viduidae > Vidua > Vidua chalybeata. The sequence continues at coordinate 146,903,175 of NC_071530.1, forward strand.
TGCAGAGATCCCCCTGCAGCCTGGGGAGATTCATGGGGATGCAGAGATCCCCCTGCAGCCCCTGCAGGACCCCACTCTGCAGCAGAGGGCTGCTGAAGGAGGCTGTGACCCAATCAGAGGCCCACGCCGAGGCACCAGAGTTAGCACATTAAGTCAATGCATGAACTTTTATAGTATGAGATATTTGAGTGTATACTCTTTCCATTTGTCTCCTGTTGAAAACGCTCTACCTTGTAAAAATACATAGGTGAATAAATAAATCAACAAATAATAATCTTCAGCGACCCACAAGTTTAAGAACAGAGAGCCAGTCTTCTGTGCTAAATGGTTACTGTTATGGTTTCCTACAGTCTCAGCTGATGAATATTTATTAACTTACAAAAGCAGAAACAGCTTCAGCAAAAAAATATTGGACAGTCTGATATCTGAATGACTATGTCTGGTATCAAGTGACTTTCCATAGGCTATTTGTGTGCAAATACTTTCAGGCTAAGCTTGGGATTGTATTTATCTTTTCTTTATGGGTTTCACTGCCATTAAATTAGAGACTCAGTCTCCTTTTGTTTTGCACATAGTTAGATTTATGCTTCACACTTTAAACATGGCTAGATATTCTGAAAGTAATACCTGAGCATAGTCACTGATAAAATTGTGTGTTCATCTGGGATGCTGGAGGGTGGGTTGAAACATCCCTGATTTAAATCAGAGGGCAGAGTTGATTCAGGGTTTCATTCATTGCAGGTGAGTATTTTTAATTACTGGCTACCCTGTGAAAAAGAAGGACCCACAGATCTATCTTGCTATCAAAAAGTGGTCTGGTTGGACTACCTACTTCAACAGGATAGCAAATTGTAATGGGAAAGATGCACCAAAATACTGGGGAAGCATCATCCAGATGATAATATCAGCAATTAACTAGAAGATTTCCAGGGTCAGTATCATGGATTTATAGATTTTACTCCTGAAAACCTAGACAGGTGATAACACCAGGCCGCAGATGCTGTCCTCTGACCAACCACTAAAATTAAGCAATACAGTACTGATGTTAAGCCCCCTTGAAGTTACCTCAGAGGTCCCCACTGTGGATGTGGAATCTCTCTCTTCCATAATTATTATCCATTTTGGATCTAGCATAATGGAACAATGCAACTAAAAGTCATGATGAAGGTCAGATGAGAAAGGAAGAGAAAAGGAGTGTAACTATAAGAATAACTAGACTAGGACATATTTAAGTATGCCTCTAAAATTTTTCCATTCTTTTTCTTCCAGGTAACAGAAATGGGCCTGAAACCAAAATCTGATTTGAATGGGCTGAAAGGCTTCTGCAGTTATATGTGATGGCTCCAAAGCAGTTATTCTGATTTATACGTAGAGTAAAGCTACTTGTCTGTAATCACCTGCCATGAAAATGATCAGAATAGTAAAGTAATATGTAAGCACAAACTGCCTGTCTACATCTGGGCTACATGTGTGAATTTTATACTAATATTTCTGTCAGAGTCTATCCCTTTCTGTAGCTTCCTTGCTGCCTCAACTGCTTAGAGCATTATGTCTTAGATTCAGTCTGGTGTGAAGGATTCTTCCTTCCCATCATCACAGTACCCAGTGAATAAGAATGGTTGGAAGCATCTTTAGATGAAGGAGATTTTAGAAAAATGACAAAATAAATATGGATTTTTGTTTGAAATATATTTCAGAAGCTATAACCAAAGCAAAACATGAGAGAACAAAACAACAACAACAGACAAACAGAAATTTCAGAAAGGCAGGACATTTTCCTTATGTCAAATTTGGCACCCCAGCTCTATTACTGTCTATGAATGCTAGAGTTAAGTATTTTTATATGAATGTCTAATATAAAGAACATAGACATCATTGTTTTCTCAGCTTTATTTTTGTCTGCAAGTAAGGAAGAAACTGGAGGGAACTTAAAAGAATTAAATAAATGCTGTGAACTGATCATATGCCCCAGGTGTTCAACTAGAGTCAATTAACTCTGAATGATTATTTTCCTTAGTTGGTACACATCTAAAAGCTGCCTATATTTTTCCAGCACTACTAATAGAATTCCCTGAATTTGATTTATGTTTTGCACAACCTGTTGCTGCTTTTCCTTGAATTGCATATAGCAAAATGATCATATTCCACATGCTCTGCTTCCCAACAGGATGTACTTTGAACATACCAGCTCTGTAAATATGGTTAGCCATGCATGGTTGGTATATGCAGCAGCGGTTATTCAGAGAAAAAAGAAAAAATTTGTCTTCTTCATTGTTGCCTGTGAGTATTCAAGGCCAGTGGATTCATTTGTTTTCCATCGGCATCATTGAAATAAACAGCTGATTTTGATTGTCTGACTAATAAGGAGAAAAGGCTCTAAGAGAGAGGTAAATCTTATAATCCTATTTAAGTCAAAAGTGAGCTGCAATTGCCTGCCAATTAGCCAAAAAATAGGAGTGTTTATTTTGACCAGCAAGTTCTTTCTCCCTTTCTCATGCCATATAGTAAATCCAAATGTATTTGTTGCAATAAAAAAAAGAGATATTGAGAGTATAACAGAGGCAAAAGATGAGGGTACTTTGTCTCCACTGACAGTACTTTTTCCTTTATGACAGCATGGATTGAGTGCATGGTTTAAATTCCACGTGAGAGAGTGTGGATTTGACTGTAGGTAAACTACAGTCTGTGACTCTGCATCTTCCTGTAATCTGTGTAAAGAGTGAAGCCTCTGACAGATTCACAGAATCATAGAATATCCTGAGTCAAAAGGGACCCACAAGGATCTTCAAGTCCAACTCCTGCCCCTGTGCAGGACATCCCAACAATCCCCCTGTGTGGCTGAGAACATTGCTCAAATGCTTCCTGAACTTTGTCAGGCTTGGTGCTGTGACCACTTCCCTGGGGAACCTGTTCCATTGCCCAACCTCCCTCTGGGGAAGAACCTTTTCCTAATATCCAGTCAGCCTACCTGGACACAACTTCAGGCCATTCCCTTGACTCCTGTCACTGGTCATGACAGATAAGAGATCAGTGTCTACCCTTCCTCTTCCCCTCATGAGAAAGTTGTAACTGCAATGAGGTCCCTCAGCCTCCTCCAGGCTGAACAAGCCAAATTACCTCAGCTCCTCCTTGCATAGATCCCTGGTATTTCACTGAATTTGTCCTTGGTCATTGTAAACCACCAGAGCTGGGAAGATTTTAAAACTGCTCTGGACATCCACACTGAAATCCTAAACTTGATCAGTGATTCTGACTGTAAGTTTGCTGTACAAAGTGAATAGAAACGATGACTTTTATCTTTGTCTAGAAGAGTGACAAAGGGATTTTGAAATGTCTAGGATTATATGGACTGCAGATCTTCAGTAACTGTCCACTAAAGTAAGTGTTAATCTTTCACCTGAAGTATAAAACCCAGGGCATCCAGCGTGTGCTGATCTCCAGTACCTAGAGAAGTACCAGTTCTGAACTAATATCAATAGATACAGGGCAGGACGCATTGTCCATTCTTCACAATATACAGAGGCTCTTTCAAGGGCTCAAAGGCTGCACTGGACTCATTCCTAGTAGAATTTGCTGAATGTTCATAGCCAGTTCTAAATACCAGAATCCAGCTACAAGATTAACATATTTACACAGGGTGATTTGAAATATCTCACACAGTAACTTTTCAGTTCTTGTTAGATTTTAATGTGCTTACTTTCTCTGTTTCCTTTTAGTGTAATCATGGGTTGTTTCCATGGCATTTTGTTCATTATCCACACTTTTGTACTTTCTTGACTGCCATTCAGTTCAAGATTTGGTAGGAAAAAATACCTGAGTGTTGATCTAGGTCCAGGTCTCTTCAAGGACATTTCCTGAAAAAGAATGCAATTATTATTACAAACGAATTTTTTCCAAATTATACATGATGGAGAAGTGTCGCATCCAGCTTAACCACTATCAAACACATTGTAATGAAAATATAGAGGCCTTATTTTGTAACCAAGTCTATGTCAACCCAGATTAACCTTAAATTTTGAAAACATGTCAAGTAAGAACACAGTTGAAAATGTGATCTAAGGGCAGCATCTTTACAAAGTAAATATTTTCCCCCATGCAAGTACTTCACTAAGATAAAGAAATAAACAAAATTGAAGCTGACATTGAGACGATCCCAAAACTCTTGAACTGTTTCATGGAATGAAAAAAAGTCTCCCCGCAACTTCTGTCTAAAACTTGATTGATCAAAGAGCCCTATTCTGATCTCTCCCAATTGTGCTGCTCAGCAGACTTTGAATGAAAGCAGGAGAAATGGAAACATGACACCAAAGGAGAAATAAAACAAAACAAAAGAAAAAACCTCTTGATATTTACTCAGTGTGTCACTTTGAAGGAATTATTTATCCATTTTAGTAAGCTATTCTATTTACCAAAATGAAAAGGCTTAATATGAACAAGAATGTTCTGATGGCAAATTAATTTCAAGACAGGTCCTCAACAGGTGTAAATTAGTGTATTTTGATGCAATTCATAGTCTGACCTCAAGCTTCCCCAGATGAGCATCTGGTCTGTTGCGTGTTGTGTGTTTTAATAGGCTAAGTATTATATTCAGCCATTCTAAGGAGCTCTATTTTTCTGTGATTTTTGTGTTCTCAAATCATGCCTGGTAGCTTGTTAATAGCGGGGGAAACTTCAACAGATTTGTTACAAAGTCTCTTTTTATACTGCACTAAACTAAACTCCTTTAACCTTTCTCTATGACACATCTCCAAGGATATTATTCTTGCTGCTCTGCTCCTTCCTAGCCCAAGGGCGATTACGTTCTTGCTGAGGTATTGCAGCCAAGCTGCAGAAAGTGCTCTGGGTGAGGTAAACCAAGCTCCTTTCACAGCAATAATGCCACCTCCTAAGAGCTGTGCTACCCTCCCACAGCACACTGAGATGGCATTCTCTTCATTTTCTCTTTGGGAGCTGTATATTTCATGGCACATTTAAGGACATTTTCAGCATTTTTCCTTTTTTTTCTTTTTTTTTTCCTTGTTTTATTTGTGTTTGACCTCTTCTAGCAATTTTAATTCAAAAGACAGTTTCCTATCTGCCTTCCTGATTCAGCCTTTCTTCCTCATTAAGTTTTTGGATATCACTTTACTATGATTAATTATTTGAATTCAGTAGCATCCAGGAAAACTGCAGCTAACTGCTAAGATGTTTTGCATAGCAACAGGGAGTCCATGTTCTAAGAAGCATAGTGCAAAAGGAAGGAAGAGAATTAGGGCAGAAACTGAAGCCTCTATCCTAAAGTCTCTATCAAGACATGGCTAAACACCACTCTTGTCAACGTATCACACAGAAACATTAAATCATATGTTCCACAGCAACTCAGCACCTTACCCAGTAGCTGCTGAGTACAGAGCCATTGCTGTCTTCTCATCATAAAAGTAAAATATATTAAAAATATGTAAATGCCTTGCCACCTAATAAAGGTCAGGTAAATTCATCATGTTGTTAATCATGAACATTTGACTGGTCATGCCAGCCAATCAGTGTTATATTTGGAAGTATTCTTCTACATAATTTCTGGAATGATCTCCATGAGGAAAAATAGGTGGTCTCTCATTTTGTATTCTCATCATAAGTTTGTTTAAGTAGCTGACTTATTCCAGGTTTTTGACATGGATAGATTGTGTGATTCTCATTTTAATCCAGTATTAATTTTTTTTAAAACTTCATTTCTCTTAAAGTTTTTTTTTTTTCACTCCATTATTTGTCATTTTATCATTCGCAAAGGATCCTACCTTTCCACAACTGAAAAAGTGGCTAACCAGTTCTTCACCCCTCTCCCCAGTTATGTTGGCTGATGGTAATTATTTAATATCCTTGCCTTTCCCTTTGTCCTCTGTCTCTAATTCCTTACTATCATTCTTAAGACAATTCATCTTTTATTTTACAATTGCTAACTTTCTCTGCCATGAAATCATATTATTTTTCTTCAGCATCTTGCCATTTAAAGATCACTATATTTTTCCTCTCTGATATTTTTTTTTTTTTTTTTGTTATTTTCACTCCCTCCCAGAGCAAGCCACATCCAGGGATTATTAGATTCTGGGTAACTTTTCAAAGTTTTTGATCAATCTTTTATATTCTTGTTTACATCTTGGTCTAATCACATTGGGTTTTACCTTATGCTGTCTTTCTGACAATTAGGACAATATTTATGAAACAAATGGATTATTTACATGACAGTGACTTGTAACTAATATCTAGGACTTTTTTTTTAATATTCATTTGGTTTCATGATTTATCAAAACACTTCCTTGCCAGCCGTCTCCTATACAGGATAAAGAAAATTAATGCTTAATATGTGCTGTGATTATTTCCTTTTAGCATCCTATACAGACAATGAGGTTCTTATGAAATGACTATTTATGTAATTTTATGAAATAGGGAGAGGTCAGGCATAAATTATTTTAAAAAGGGACAGGGTGTCTGGTCACAAGAATGATGCTTTAACTGCTAATGAAGTGACTTTATCCATGTCATCCCTCTTCCTGCATTAGCACAATAAAGAGGGACACCAATTTGATCAGTGACATGGAGACCCTCTCCTATGAGGAAAGGTTGAGGGAACTGGGACTGTTCAGCCTGGAAAAGTGAAAGCCTTGGAGAGATCTGATTGTGGCCTTCCAGTACCTGAAGCGAGACTACAGGAATGATTGAGAGAGACTATTTACAAGGGCAGAAAGAGAGTAAGTTTAGATTAGATATTAAGTTGAAACTCTTTATTTTGAGAGTGATGAGGCCCTGGAACAGGTTGCCCAGAGAAGCTGTGGATGCCTCATTCCTGGAAGTGCTCAAGGCCAGGCTGAATGGGCTCTGAGCAGCCTGGTCTCGTGGAAGGTGCCCTTGTCTATGGCAAGGGTTTGGAACTACATAATACTTAAGATCCTTCCAATGCAGGCCATTCCATGATTCTATGACTCTAAGATAAACCTTGATTCCTCTTCAAGGAGCTCTAAGAGCCAAGGATAAAAAATATCAGAATTTAAGTACAATCACTGAAATAAAAAGGTTTTATGGGAGGTAAATTAACTCAAGTTGTTTTATATGTACTTGTTTTAAGAACAATATTTATATATGGCTTCAAATAAACTTTGCCTGAAATATCTTGTAATAACCACTGCTACTGTCATGAGATTATTGTGACCATCACCTGTTTAATGACAAACAGAAATAGGTACAAACATGTCCTGTTCTTTTCAGTGCAACACCCTGGAAGTGTCCAGTGACAGGGCCTCTCATATTGCTGTGCCTCCAGACCTCACAGAATGTGTGGTAATAGTTTAGAGATCTGACCATAGCAGGAAGAGTTCTCCTCACAGTCCTTAATAATCACAACCACCACCTGAAAGCACTGCCCTGACCCAGATGCTGGGGGTGCAAAAGGAATTGAGAGGGGACACAGCCAGGACAGCTGACCCCAAGTGACACAAGGGATATCCCATTCCATTTGGCATATTCAACATATAAACTGAAGAGAGGTGGAAGACAGAGGAATGGGGTGACATTTGAGCTTATGGTGTCTGTCCTCCTAAGTAACCATAATGCACAATGAAGCCTTGCTTTCTTGAAGATGATAAGTAATAAACTAATTGCTTCTTTTTCTTAGGTTACATGCACAGCTCTTGCTTTACTTATTAAAGCATCTTTATTTCAGCCCAGAGCTAGCTTGTAAACGAGGTACCTGATCCTGCACCAACAGGTGGAAATCTTTACAATGTGGAAATATATTGTGCAGGAGGGAATGAAAGAGTGAGATTGGACAATTTTCAATGGCATGCAGTGACAGGTCAAGGGACAATGGGAACAAGATATCTGAACACAGAAAAACCTTTTTTTTACACTTTGCAGGTGCTCAAGCACTGTAACATGTGGCACAGGAAGGCTGTGAAGGCTTTCTCATTGAAGATATTCAAGAATTGTCTGGGTGCTCTAGGATGAGCCTGTTTGAGCAGGGAGGGCGGACCAGATTCTGTCATTTTGTAGTTCTGTAATGTTGTGAGTTGATGTGGGTTTTTATTCACAGAAATCTAATTCGAAATTTTAACTGCTATCATTTAATGATACACTTCCATTAGTGCAGATGATTTATGTAATCTATCCTACATGCCTCCCCCCATCAGCAGGGACAGGTAGTTCATTTGGTCACCTTGTCTCCTGTTTTACCAATTTATTTCAAGCATGGGGATATTCTCTCCCAGAGAAACTTTTTGACTTTTCAGATGAGCTGAAATTTAAGACAGTTCAACTTCTAGATTTCTTTTTTAGAAAAAAATAAAAGTAAATTCTGGAAGCTAAATTAAATATGTAAAAAGTATATTTTATAATTTAAAAATTTGTTTTCTGGAAAATGATCAACCTGTTCTATTTATCAATACTTTGAGTGAAATGGCCGGAGAGGAAGAATTACTCTAAACATCATTCAATAAACCTTGTATTTTTGTATGGAATTTTGTATGAATCACATGATGCAAGTCTGCAGGTAGAAAATAATTTAAAATAAAACACTTCTGATATCACTATATTCTGGTTTTAGTTTTATCTTTTGGAGCTTTTAAAAATCCAGTCAAATCTGCAGTCAAGTGCAGTCAAATCATTATAGAATGATTAACCACCCTTCATCATTGTTTCAAGGTGTTCTGAAATTAATGTTTAATGTTTTGTTATCATTATCACAGGTGAAATATTTTTAATCTTTTCCTTTTCCATTTAAATTAGTCTCATACATCTGATGTCGAAATGTCTTGAGCTCTTGATTAAAACATCCAAAAAAATCTCAAACTGAATGAGCATAAGACTTGCTATTTCAAAAAAACCCCAGAAATTTAGGAGGGAAAAAAAAAAAAGCTAGGGTAAAACAAAAAACACCAACATAAATGGGAAAAAACCCCACATTTTTAATCAGGAGGTTTAAAAATAAAGCAAAAATTCAGATTGATAAATAATGAAGAAAAAGCAAAACAGAAATATGGTGATGGATAAAATCAAATTGATATGCAACCTGGCCTTTGATGCAAACCTATAGAGGCAAAACTGCAAAAAACCTAAAAATAAAGTGGAAAGGTCCCCTGCCAAATGATTGCACATATATATGCACATATATACATATAACATAACCAGAAAAATAAAAATTGCATTCCAGAAATCAGCAAAAGTTTCGATGGGGGAATTTATACACTGGCTTTAATAATGCTGAATAAGTGTTCTGCCAAAAAATAGCAAAAGAGCTCCAGATATCAGTGGTGCCCTCTAATGAAGAGCACACACCTCTAGAGGTTTACTTCATGGGGAAAAATTGTTTAGAATCATAGTGGTTTTGGTTGGAAGGGACCTTATACATCATCAAGTTTGTGTGATCTATTACATTAATTTATTCCAGAACAAACTATCCCAGTTCTATTCAATAAAAATAAATAAATAATAAATAAATAAACTTCCTCAAATACCATTGTCACAAAATCTGTGTGTAATACAAACCTAATTCTTCATGGTCATGAACACAAACAGCTCTGTGGATTTGGACAGGTTTTAACTGCGACCGCAGCCTCCGCTGTAACCACAAACTCTGGTTTGTTGCTGTTTGAGTGTCAGCACCAATTGCTCTGCTACATTTTGAGGGCAGGCAGCTTAAATAAAGCCATATTTATCCTTTTCCCTCTCCACCTGCACATAGCCACCCTATTTGCAATGTCTAGGAGACTCTATGAAGCGCCTTTTGGCAGTCAGTAGTGCTAAGATGGGCTCCCTCATCATGTCTTTGATGGTGTATTTTTATGGTCACCTTAAGTAGACTAATTTTCCAAACCATTGTTAGAAAACCATTATGAAGCTAAATGTTCTTTCCTTTATTTTCTTTTTTTTTTTTTGCAGTCTGATGATATTCCCTGTGCCATCATTGTATCAAAGAGCCTTTTTTGTTTCCTGGGGAAGAAAGCAGCAGCTGAGCATGAATGAGCTGTTTGCTGTGAATCCACGTGGGTGATCAGCACATGGCTGCAATAATCTCGTGGCTGGCAGCTGCTGGGTGATGTCACACACGGTCCTGGCTGACATCACGCAGCCAGCTCGGAGCAATCCTGCTGCCAGGCAGCTCTTTGCTGTTCAGCCAAAGGAAACACAATTGCTCATTGCCCTCCAAAACGGCTACACTTTAAAAATGCCAGCACTACTGACAGAGCAGCAGGTCTGACTTGAGGCTGAAGATGAAAAATAGCCTCCCACCTGAATTCTGTGTTTGCAAAGTTTGCCAAATAGCAGAGGCAAATAGTTTTGATTGCCAGCAAAGCTACTTTGTTAAATTTCTCCTCTAGTTCATTTTGGTCACTGGAGTCCCATAAGCCATTCCCCTGATGCACTTCATGTGCACAGAGCTGGTTTGATCTGCCAGATCCTAACTCGGCTCAGTTTGAAGAGTGGTGAGCCAGTTGAGGCTGACCTGCTTTGGATCATTTCCATCCCTCCCTGCTATGAAAGTGTGATCTGCAGGGATGCTTTAGCAGCCGCTACCTCCCATTGAGCTTGAAATGGTTAAGAGTCAGGCTTTGCTAATAGCAAGCTTCAATTTGTGGACCAGGCTTTTGCAGGAGTTCAGGGCAGCATGTACAGGTATGCCTTCACTGCCAAGTGCAAGTGTCTGATCTTCCGAGGATTTTCACTGACCCCTCATAACTGTTCGTGGCAGTGAAAGGCAGCAGCAAGTCAGTAAAAGGCTTCCTGGGAGGAAAAAAAAGAGAACAGTTATTCACCAGTATGAGCTATGGGCATGGGGCCTTCAACCTCACCTACTCTGTTATTGTGTGAGAGAGGAATCTGTTTTACAGGGTCAGTGTTATATGTCTCTTCAAATCCAGTAATTAGTCCATTTAATTGGGGTGAAATACCTTAATTCTGTGAATGGGGTGAATAGCTCTGCACTGGCTTAGAAAAACCACTTTAACTATGTTAGAAAAAAGCCTCTCCACAGCAAGTGTAGCAAAAACTAATGTTGGACTGTGTCGTTCAATCAGACTTTTTCCACTGTTAGGATAAGAAGTTGTTCTTTTTCTCCATAAAACTGCAAAAAATTCCCCATTTTCTACTCTGAGAAAATTCATTAGAGATCTGCAAGAAGATCTCAAAAGGAAGATTTTACTTGCTCTGGCTGTTTGAGCTTGTTAGGCTTGACACTCAACAGGAAGCTGAGGAATCTTCAGGAAGTTCCTATACATTTACCATAGGTAGGATTCAGTTTGAGATTAAGACCTTAATTCTGGTGTGAGTACATTGATATTGACATATGAACAAGGTGTTCACCTTTCCATTGTAGACAGGGAAGACCCAGGACTCTCCTCTGTTGCCAATCAAAGGCAGTGATGCCTATTTGAAGTTTTTGTTGTACTCTGTTTATGCTGTGTTTTTAGGTACACACATTTTTTTCTCAAATGAGAGACAGAGGCCAGGCAGAGAAGCTAAAGTAGCACCTGTGTTTGGACAGCTGAATCCAGCCCCACAGTAACTCAAAAATGTCAATCACCAGTAAGAACAGATGATCCCACAGGAAAAGAATAGCTTAAAGCATTGTAATCTCCAGCCTTCACTTCAGCAGAAGATGTCAGCTCCCTTGATATAAGGCAATCCAGGGATTGTTAAAATAAACCTCACAATGCAGAAAAGCTGTGGTCTTTCTACTGCCCACTCTTCCTAATCAGAAGCGTCACAGTCAGAGTTAAATATGCTGTGAACCTCATATCATGTTAATATATTAATGACATGTAAATGTTTTCAGAATAAACTAGACTCATGCAAATTTGTTGGCTCTGAACTTATTTTATTCTGACAGAGTATTGGGCACAAAGCAAATTAACATTTTCAGAACTCATTAGTATATGTGAGCATCATGCAAAGGTGACAAATCAGTTTGGTAGACTTCCATTATTTTAGGCCAAAAAGCCAGTCATTTGGATGACTTGGGATACCTGATCCAAAGCACATTGCAGGCTGTGAGAGTTCTGCCAGTAACTAAGAGGGAATAAAAAGGTCAGATCCTTGGACATGGTGGCTCATGAAGTGACAAAACACAGAATGAAGTTTAGACTCAAGCTTTGCTGATAGATATGTGGAGTTATCAAGTGGAACAGGCTCAGTGGTATTAGGTGGCTTTTTTCTCCCTTCATGTAACACTCACTGTAGGATTGTTCCCCTCAGTATTACAAGCCTCTAGTGTTTTATTTTAATTGTTCAATACATCCCAGAGATGCAGTAATTAACGTGGTTGATTAAATATAATCAACTACTTACTTCTAACCGACTGAAAAAAAAAAGAAATTTAGTCGAGCGCATCATTAGTCAGTACTTGCTACTACTCTGCCATTTGCTAAATTTTTATCTTCTCTCTTCACAAATATTTGATCTATGCAGACAAATCTTGATTTCTTCATGATTCTGGGAGAATATATTGACTTGTATAATTATTTTTAAAAATCCCTCAATATTTGGTACCAAATACAGGACTTAAAGGATTTGGGGAATTAATCATGCAACATGATTTTATATTGTTAGAAAAACTATTTGATTTACTTTTGTAGTTGATGTATAGACACTGATATTCTTATTTAAAGTTCCTTATGTGTGAAAAAACAGACAAGAAGAGAGCTAGAGGCAATAATACATAACTTGCCAGAAATTTCTATCACACAATGCAAAATATCTGCAATAATTTGGAGTAGTGAGATCTTCTCAAGTGGACTCATCTGTTTAAGAACAATGAACATAGTCAGTCTTTCAGCAACGTTTGTGAGGAAATAAGCAAAAATCAGAGAACAGAATACCTTTGAGGCATTCTGAGCCAGTGAAAGAGCTCATGTACGCAGCTCAGCAGTCCCTGAGTCACCAGTGATATGAAAGAGCCTATCCAAAAGAAGTAGTGCAATATATCTTGTGGAAATATCAACCCCTCACTGAGTTCTCCTGGACTCCAGGAGAGATGGTTTCATTGGGATATGCTGTTCTGAGCCAAACTTGCCTTCAGGTACAGAGTCAGGCCAGATGTCCCCATGTCATCCTCCACACCAAGGTATCAACAGGTCTCAAGTCAAACTACCTTACAGTGCTGTTACTCTTAACTTTTTTATATCCTTCCTTCATCACAGCACCAAGTCTGACAGACTTCAAGAAGTGTTTGGACAATATTCTCCATCACATGGCTTGATTCTTTGGGTGTCCTTTGCACACAAAGATATGAAATCCATACTTTACTCCAAATGAATGAGTTATGCTATTAATTCTCATAGGACTTCAGGTAGATTTTTAAGAATCATGATCAAAACTTATTATGTCCTTCTTCTTGCATGCTGTTTTTAGATAAATTTCAAGCTGTTTTGGGCACATACTTTCTTCCATCAAGGTGGCATGTCCCACAAGGCAAAATACTTATTTAAGCATGTTTTCCAACAGTTCTGTGACCAATAAATAAGAGAAGAATGATGATAGGAATCATATCGCTGTCTCTCCCAATCCCTTCAGCTCTTCCAACTCTTTACAAGTTGTAATTTCTGTTTTTAAATGAAGTAAATATAGACAAAGAATATGAGACTAATGAAACCTTGCTTCAGCTGCTCAAGGAAGTCTTGGGCAAAGAGAAATTGATCCTCATGGGTGACTCCAATTACCCAGATGTTTGTTGGGAAAACAACACCGTGACTGTCATAAATCCTGCCAACTAGACCAATTTGTCACAAAGGAGTGATTCAGATCACTTAAAGAACAACTGTCAGAGGTAGTTTTAATATGTTGTAAAAGTGTGACTTAACAAAGATTGATGGCAAGGTTCATTCTAATATTTGCTGCATGGATTAAACATAGAAATTTATTTTAGAATCAAGCTAGAATGATTTATACAGAGATGAGAGATGCAAACCGGTGAGGAATAGTTTCTTGATGAGTAATGAGGTCCAGAAAGGAGCCCCTGGCTTTCTAAATTCCTCCTCAGGGGGGAGCATAGGTGCAGCTTAAACTAGACTTCGTCCTAAGCTCAGTCAATGGTTTATGTCTAAAGGATTCTTTATATGGAAAGTTTATAATAATTCATATTAAACATCAATTTAATTTGTATTAATTCAGCATGCTATCAGTCACTTACTCAAACAGCAGAGATGTATTAAATCTATCAATTAATATCAAGGCAGATTTAAATAAAAACCTTGAAAAAATAGGTTGGGAGGACCCCACTTAATCTTCATAAACTGTTTCACTTTCCATATTTATCTGTGTTGCACCACACTGCTTGTTAACAAGGACTCAGCCCTTGGACAAAAGCAGACAATATACAGAAGATTCTTATCTCACATTTTTTCCCTCTTGAAAGTCAGTGGGCATTTTGCCATTTCATATCATGCTGCTTGATTTTATCAGTTTTCAGGATACTGTAACAATATGCTGAACTCTCTATAGAAAATAGTTAAGACCTTATCTTACTAGATCAATACATATAAAGAACCAGACACTGTTCCATTTAATTCAATAAACACTTTACCTTTGATTTCCATGCATACAAAACAGGCCTTCAGCATGAGATTATTGTTGATTTCTCATTTAAATTTTAATAAATTATTAAAAATAGAGAAACTGAACTCAAAGAAAAGCAACTGAAGCTGTAGTGCTCTGTTTCATGTAAAGAATCAATTGAACTGGATCACAGAGAATGTAGATAATTTGAACATTAAGAATGTATTCATATTATGCTTTGTTAGAATATGACAATCAGATAAAGTTGTTTGTTGGGAGAATAAAAGCAGAACAGCAGAGGATTGCACAAAGGCTTTCTTTAGGAAAGTACTAAACCAATAGCTCTATTTTCAGGCCATGCTTAATCCTTTTGAGTTCAGTGGCTTAAATCTTTCCCTCACTAAAGAGCAGATAATGAATTGTGGCCTAACAGCCTCAATTCTGTGAATAGCTATGGCTTAGGCCAAAGCCCACAGGACACAGTAAACCAGTTTTGCAGCAGAATAAGCACATTTTGGACAAGACAGACTTAATCTGCATATTTTGTTTCTAGGGGTGTTTCACTCCTTTAAATACAGAACCATAGTATAGAGGCAGATTTATTCCAAACTAGAATGTCTAATATGTAGAATGGACTAGATGATCTTGATGGATCCCTTCCAACTCAGCATATTCTGATTCTATCATATATACAAACTATTGAAACAGAAAGTTATAATAATGGTGGAATGCATATGTCACACATCAGAATAAAAACATTGTGTGTAATACACTGCAAAGTTTAATAAAATAAGTCATTTGAGGATAGACAAAGGAGAAGAAGGTAATAAGAATAATTTAGTGATTTTTTCACATTGCCTGTTGGACTCAATGTGTTACTTGTTTTCTCACCTGTAAACCACACAATTTCTCAGTGGCCAAGCTCACTGGTTGAAATTTAGAACATTTGAAGAGCTGTAGCTGTTAAGAGACATATGCAAAGCTCAGGAGATTACAGTATATTTGCTTTCATTTCTTGGAATTACTTGCAGTTGCCTGGTCTGTGCTTTGGGAAAGCTTCAGATGCTTAATTTTTCAAGAGCAAAAGCAAGAATTTTGAAAGAACAGTTACATATTGTAGCACATAAGAGGGGATTTCTGGAGGATGCTGTATTTGAAAGCAAGTTATTATAAGGTCAGGTGACTGACATGAGTGAATAATGCATATAGCCAGATATGAAGCAGCAAAACTGGTTATAAACATTATCCTGCAGAATTCCAGAGAAATAAATGAACCTTTCTATGGCAAATGGAGGAATATGGTCTGCCTATGCTGTTCAGTGGCTCCATGCTCATGAGCTGATAGGAAATATTCAAGCAGGCATTGCTCTGTTTGCAAATGATGGGTCTGGTGTGGTACTGAAGACATTTCCCTGGCCCTCTTGCTGTGAACATGCAAGTAATACTTCATAGTGGTTTCTTTTTAAACTACAAGTCTGGCAACATTTAGTGTGATGCTGAAGGATAATCCATGTGCTTCTACCCAAGCAAAATTCTCCCTATATTTCTTCAGGGCAGATGTCTCAGCTGTTGACACACACCTTTATTTGGCTTAATACTTCTGTGTTTTGTTGACTTATGCTATGTGCTGTTAGGACTGTGCTGAGAAAATATATCTCATTGAAGAACCTGATGATAGGAATGAAGAATATTTTTTAAAAAATGAGAATTAATCAAATACTTTTGTGTATGGCACAGATGTCTACTAGGACATTCAAAAAAAGCATGGAGCCATTAGACAATTTTCTGTTGTTCTGTTGGTGTTTTTTAAAACTATTTTGTAAAATCTTATGAAAACCATTTCTAAACAATTCTGCAGGACATTCATTCAGTGACCAGTTTTCACCTATTCCAAAAGAACCAGAGGTAGATTGCTTGCTCTTGAAATTATAGAAAAATAAAGGAGGTGGATGTTGCTATAAAGAGACAATTCACATTAATGTGTTGGAAATCCCATCCTCTTTCCCCTGAAATGTGTGTTAAAAACATAAAACCTCCAAAAGCATGTGAATGTAAGAAGAATCTTTAGTATAGAACATCAGCTGAAAGTGTTGTCAAGACAATTGAACTCCTCCACAGTGACAGATGTAAAAAATTTAAAAAAGAAAACAAAAAAAAACCCTCAAAACTCCTTGTAATAAGGAAAGAAAAGAAAAAGAAAAAGAAAAAGAAAAAGAAAAAGAAAAAGAAAAAGAAAAAGAAAAAGAAAAGAAAAAGAAAAAGAAAAAGAAAAAGAAAAGAAAAGAGAAAAGAGAAAAGAAAAGAAAAGAAAAGAAAAAGAAAAGAAAAGAAAAGAAAGAAAAGAAAAGAAAAGAAAAGAAAGAAAAGAAAAGAAAAGAAAAGAAAAGAAAAAGAAAAGAAAAGAAAAGAAAAGAAAGAAAATAAAAGACTGAACTATAAATTGATGTAATGTGAAGAGGAGGTGAGGTGTTAGTATCTGAAGTAATGCCTCAGTGACAGGCAGAGTGTGGTAAAGATGCTGTACACCTCTGAGGCCATCTTGCAGGGTAAAAAAATGTCTCCACACAAAACATTTCATCAGGAGGAGTAACAGATGGCCTCTTTCTTAGCCTGTCCAGAATACTGTAATTTGCTTGGTGAAAGGATGACTGAAGACATATTACTACCTGGTTCCTGGAGGTTGCTTCGGAGACAGCTGTTGCAGTTTTCCTAAGAGAAGAAAATGGGCCTGCTGGTGGATTGTCCATCATCTTGGGTTACAAGGTCACAAAGACAGAGAATTAGGATTATACATTTTGCACCATGATTGCAGCATAAGTAACCACTGCTCTGTTCCTTTTTGAATGCACTGATGTTGCTCAGGGCAGATTTATCAGGCATCTTGCCTGTCAGATCTTCTTCATCCATATATGACTCCTAGTGCCTCAGTGATATATGATGCACTACCCCTGGATGATGATAGATTCAAACAGAAGTGTTAAAATAGTTTTTCTTCTTTCCGCTGAGGACAGGGATCTACCTCTGTATTTAGTATTAATCAGAGGAGGCATCAGTCAGGCAGTGGCTGCAGAAACAAGCTCTTAAACTCAATATATTATGTAAAAAAAAAAGAAAAATCATGTGGAGAGGAGAAATAAAACAGTGAACATTTTTTCTGGCATTCATATTCACCCAGGCTACTAGCATAATTCTCCCTATTTCTTTCTGTTTGTGTGTTCAGGGCTCTTCCAGGTGTCTGACCCTGTCCTGCACACACACCTTGTCTCTAAACTGGACACACGTGGACATGACAGATGGACCACTTGGTAAATAAAGAATTGTCTGGATGGTCACACTCAAGGGGTCATGGTCAATGCCTCAGTGGCCAAATGGACCAGTGACAACTACAGTTCCCTTGGGGCAGTGCTGGGACCAGCAGAGTTTGACATCTTTGTCAGTGACATGGACAGTGGGATCCAGGGCACCCTCAGGAAGGTGCTTTTGGGGCACGGTAATGTTAATTCAGGAACAGAGGATGGTGAGATAATTTCCCCCTCTGAAGGGGACTATGATCTTAGCCATCTTCTGGGTGATTATTTCTGCCATTTACTGGAAAGGCAAGCTGAAGTCGCTGACCTTTTAATTCAGATGTCTACACTGTGTCTAAGTTATACAGATTAGTCTTGGCAACAGAGATAAAAACATTATGAGAATACTGCTTGTCTGTATCTACACCTGAAGGTAAGGAGAAAGGTTTCACAGTATTGCCTTCTTGACCTTATTCCTCCACAAAGGAAGAGCTGGAATAGAGCTCCCAAAGATTTTAGTCACTTGAGATGTCATTCAAGCATCATACCCCTGACATGACATTTTTAGGAATGGTATTGAAAGTCCATCCATTTTACTTTATTGTCTTTTCTAGATTGGTATCAGGATGACAAAAGTAAGATATTTCATTAAAAATAATTAAAATAATTAAAATAATTCTGTGGAAGCAGCTATAAATTTTACAACTTTAAAGCTACACAGAAGCTGCCATATTGTAAGTTACAGCTAATTGACAGAATCACAGAACCAAAGAACCATTGATGTTGGAAGGGAGCTCTTGAGATCAAGAATCCAAACGTCCTGCCCAAGTAGGGTCAACTAAAGCAGACTGTGCAGGACAGTGCCCTGATGAAAAATCTTCAGTGACCAGTCAACCTGTAATAGTGTTGTCACTCTTTCAGTTAAAAAGTGTTTTCTTGTTCTCCGCTGGAATTTGATATAGGCTTAATTTTTTGTTGTTGGCTTTGTTGTTGTTATTGGGGCATTTTTGTGGTTTTGGTTTTGTTTTTTTCAACAATTACTTCTTGTTGTATCACTTGGTTTCCTCTGGAAGTCTGTCTCCCCCATCTTCATTTTCTCCATTCAGATGTTTACACAGAGGGATGAAACCCTTCTGAACCTTTCCTTTTTCAAGCTGAACAGTCCCAGCTCTCTAAGCTTCTACTCATATGAAGGGTGTTCCAATCCCTTAATCATCTAAACTCTAGGAGATTTTGTTATTGGTTTTGGAGTTTGTTTCCTTGGGTTTTTGTTTTCTTTTCTAAGACACACAATCAACCATGAAACACTAGCAGTGGAAACAGATGGTTCCATCTTCTTCTGAGTAAGGCATGCAACATTGCTGTCTTTTGGTGTTTTATTTGCTATATGTCTTCACTAAGAATTCAGACTTGGCATCTGGGTGGAGAAAATCTGTATACATTTTTTCCCATCTGAAACTATTTCATTGTTTTTCAATTTATTTTTTTTTACTGTGAAAGTTTGGCCAGTACAGTTTAGCCATGTCTCTGCTCACCTGTTTTTCCGACCTTCCCAGTTTTCTGGAAGTTGGCTTAGATAAAAGCTGTAGTTGTACTCAAAGAAACTATCATTTTTCACATTAATTTTCTTTCAGGTAAGACCTGATTGACTGCCCAGATCTCAGGGAAAAGGTTCAGCTGGATCAGCTGACTAGCTGAAGAGTAGTGAATCTCTACCCAAGAGAAGAAAACCTCCAAAGATAAGATATCTTCAGTCAGTTGTGATTGTGTAAATGTAGGCAGAGTTCTTAATAGAGAGGGTTTTTATTTATTCAGCAAGTTTTCTAGATAACCTTTATCTACTGAGGAAGTAATGTTTTTCTGTGGAATGGAATTTCCATTTCTCTTCCCTTCCCCCAGGCACCCTAAAATTCATAGTAAGTGCTCTCCAAATAGATTTTGAATAAAAAGCAAATATATTTAGAAGAATAGCCTTTCCACCATTAGTGGTACATGTGATCATTCTGGAACAGGGATCCTAATTCCAGAAATCATCTTAGGCCTTGAATTACCACATATGTACGGTAGGTTCTAATCATGTACAGATTTGATAACATACCCATACATATCCAGGAATAAATATTGGCTTGAAAGTGATACAGAATTGTAACTTCTAATGCATGAATGCTCCTAGTACTGAATAAATGCATTAGGGGAAACTCAGATTAAGTTAATTATTTAATTAAATTAGTTAATTTAATGAGTAAATATTAATTATCATTAATTCATTTACTCTGAGAGTTAATTTATCTATGCAAAAACCACCTTAAAAGAAAAGTAATTCTTTGGAGAAAAAAAGTAAATTATGCTTTTGCTAATAGAGTTTGCCATATTGTCTCAAGCTAGGCTAAATTGCAGCAAGAAGGTAAGCCCAAGAGTAAATATGATTTGTGGTTTATTTTATTAGTGTTCAAAGATTATCCTGTTAGGTGGAGAATATTTGCTATGGAAAATTGATCCTGTTAATTTATCTTTGTTTAGAAAACATTAGAGGTGATGTTTAGATCATATATTAACATTTTATCCATAATATGGAAGATCCAGATGCTCATGTTGTGCTTTTAACTGTGATTGCTTGCTCTTAAACTTCTTCTTATGGATTTTTACATTTATGTAAAGTGACAATTTAACTTCAATAATAAGTTCATTCTGGATTGTCTTTATTTTCTTTGCTTTCAATTAAAGGTTTTTTTTTTCCTCTGTGAAAAGCTGTAAGTTGCTTTCTTTATTTTCTCTGCCATCTGTGTCACTGCACGTTGGTGTCCTAATTTACATTCTTTAGGGATTGAGTCTGAGCCCTGCTGAAGCCAATGGTCATTTGGCGAATCACAGTTTGACTGTGGAGCATAGGGGTACAAGGGACATCTCAGTGGCATGAAGCTGTGTCAGGGCAGGTTTAGGTTGGAAAATAAGGAAATAAGGAAGAAGTTCTTCTCCCAGAGGTGATTGGGTACGGGAACAGGCTCCTCTGTGGGAAGTGGTCACAGCACCAGCCTGACAGTGTTCAAGAAGCATTTGGACAGCTCTCTCAGGCATATGGTGGGATTCTTGCAGCTGCCCTGTGCAGGGCCAGGAGCTGTGTGTCCCTTCCAAATCCGGGATGTTCTATGATTCTGTGATCTCCTATAGAAATGGGAATAAATACATGCATGAGTCAAGGTCAGTTGCATCAGCACGTTATTAAAATCACAGTACCATGGTCTAAATTTTTCTAGTCCAGCACAACACACCCTGTGATTATATTTCTTGTTTCAATCTCACTGTGATTGACTGCAAAATCCAAGTGGTGAGCTACATGATCAAATTGGCAGAGCACCACCTCCAACAGCCACACATTAATAATGCTACTCCTAGAATAAAACCTGAAGGAGTAAACTTGGTGATGTTCAAGCACATTAATTTCCCAAATAGCTCTGCTCATGAAAGGTAATCACAGCTGGGGATCAGTTGAAACAATAAAATCAAAAAACATAAGAAGAAAGATGTTAAATGAGTGATACAGAACAACTTTCACTGGACAACTCCAAACCCTTCAGCTTGAACTCAGCCATACAAATAAGTGATTGAGCTGAGGCCAGGAGAGCCTGTGGCAGACAGCAAGGCTGGGGTGCTGAATCATGAATGGATGCAGGAGGTGCCTGTTCTGTCAAATTGTGATGCAGCTTGAGAAGTTCTTGATTCCCCAGGCTCTGCAAATGTTGTGTCATCTGTTTTGTGTGGCAAATGTCAACACAGGGTTCAAAACCTCTATTGAAATTAAAATAAGGAGCACCAGGGAAGAAGAGGATGGGAACACTTTCAACACATGGGAAAGAGATAATCTGATATTTTTCTTTTTCCACCACTAAAATAGGTTGTGTTAAGACTAGAAGTACGTTCAAGATTGGATAACTCTGTAAGTGAATGGGAGGTACATTTTTAGTCACTAAAGGGGCAGATTATCTCGTGATTAAATCTAATTATTAAAGCTAATAACAAAAAATTGTCCAATTTGTGATCTGCTGTATCAAGTCAACAAAACATTGTTTTGATTTCCTGCCATTTGCTAGACCATTCTAGATCCTACTGCAGTTGAAAGTGGATGTGAAAGTCCACCATAGACCTGAAACTCCTCTTGACATGCAGGAGAGCCAGAGGAATAGTCTTTGAATGTGTTCCACCCTGACTTTCTCTGCCTGGAGCACTGCAGTCACATGGTTGAGGCTAGTAAAAGAAAAAGAAAATTAGAGCTCATATAGACATGGAAATAAAATTAAACAAATTGAACTCTTTATATATTTTTTCTGGCTCTAAGCACAATTTTTATCTCAAGAGGAAAAAAAAAAACAATTTACTTTAGATATAGTTTTAGTTGTTCTGAATGTACAGAGTTTTTACTTAAAATGCTCAGTTCTGCTCATTTGTGCACAAATGCACTTGAGTTCAATTTAATTAAAAAACAGCTTTAACAACAAGTTTATGTTGTTGAAATTTTATTTTTAATTTTTAGGACTATATTCATGTATTAAACTTGCTGTTTTATTAAAGTGGATATATCAATCCAGAAACTATTTTTATCCAATTCTCTGAGATATTTTAGAGTCAGATCTTATGATTACTCAGGTAAATCCATCCTGTTTTAAGTAAATGTTTATGATAATCTCACAGAATAGAGAATTGAGCCAGTTTCTTATCTATTTAATATACTTCATTTTTTTTAGACAAAAAAGTTTTATTTTCATTGCTCCAATAATCAAAGCTATGGTATTTGAGCACTAAGTCTCTCTCAAGACTGAACATAAGCACTTCTTCAAAGCATTTCTTTTTGCTTTTATTTGTTTTATGCACAAGAAAATAATAGTGGGATGATGGATTTATTCAGAGAAAGATCATCCCAGAAACTGAAGCCAGTGATCCAAAAAAAACAAGAAGGTTGACAGGGTGAAAGGAGAGAGAGACAGGAAAGACTGAGCTCCTGTTCTCCATGTCTCATCCCTCAGGATCTCATTATTTCCCACCTCGAACACCTTCATGTCAGCGTGCAGCTCAGAGTCCTGCTCATACCACAGTGCTGCTCCCCTCCACAGAACAGAGATGCTTCCCTCAGTAGCACTGTGGGTTTCCAGGGTTCAGAGCAGAAAATGGATGGAGTATCAGGTCTCCAGTGTGGCTGAAAGAATCAGGATGACTAAACTCAGTGCTCTTGGTGCAGAGGAGAGTGGGAAACGAGAGGGAAAGAAGAGTATAGAAACAATAGAATCCCTTACTGTGAGATTAATTAAAGCTACTGACTTAACATGCAATGGACTGTATTAGTTTCTAGACACCTCTCTGCGAGCAGATAACTGGGGAATCCTACAGTATGTTTTATTTTGTCAAAGTTTGGTTTACACCAGCTGACATTTTGGAAGCAAATTAGGAAGAAATTCTTTGCTGAAAGTGTGGTGAGGAACTGGAACAGGTTGACCAGTGAAGCTGTGAATGCTCCATCCCTGGAATTGTTCAAGGCCATCTTGGATGGGGCTCTGAGCAACCTCGTCTAGTGGAATGTATCCCCACCCACAGAGAGGGGGTTGGAACTAGACAATCTTTAAGATTCGTTTCAATCCAAACTATTCTGTGCTTCTATGAACTCCTGCAAAGCCCTAAAACAATTCCTTCTCTCCATAAAGAGAGGAAGACTGCATTTTGAGTCTTCACATCTCATCAGCTTGAAAAGTCAACCCTGCATTCCTAAGAGCATAGAGCTTTGACCTATAGTCTTGAATCTTGAAATTCTGTGGCTATTAATAGAACACATGAAATTATCCTGAAGTTGATGCACACAGCTGGTAAGGAAGGTCACTAAAGATTTGCCAAGACCTTTAACAGGACAAAATAAGATCTCTAAAGTAATAAAGTGCATAAAACACAATAGCAATCTCCTTGGCTCCTGAGACCAGCAAAAGTAGTTTCTATTGCTAGGTAATTTTAAGGACTGCTGTGTAGTTTCCACTTTCTTTAGCCAGAAGTAGGGAAGAAAGTGTGAAACTGTAAACCATAAAGGAGCAAGTCTTTTCACTTATTTCTGTTGCTGCCATTCTCTTCAGTGCTATTAAAATCTCACATATGAAATGGTGTTTCTCTGCTATAACACCAAGTTTCTCCCAGACAGTTTTTTTTTTGGTGAGTGAAGCTGTTGGGTCAGAACGGTGTTTGCTCCCTTCATAATCAATGCAGCACTGATTATGTATGTTGGTGACATACTTAATCTCATTCTGATTTTCTGGATAATCTTATAAAGCCAAAATAATCCTTGTGATATTAACATGGTGATTCCAGATTCTCTGCTAATTAAATTAAGACTGTGTGACTATGATATTGAAGGCATAGGGACAATTCTCTTGAAATAAATTAACTGATCTTTCAATTTGTTGAGGCTTAATCAAAATTAACAAGTTTCAAGGCTTATATTATGCTCAAAGTCTCGATCAGAGAGATTTTTTCACTCGTTCTTTCAGAAAAGTGGGTTAGGTGTGGGGATTTTCTCCTAGAAGGCTACATTACCAGACACTGTTTGCAAAAATAAAGCATTTCTCTTGGGCCCCTTTGTCCTTCTTTAGTTCTGTATCACAGTGGAAAATTCTTACTTTATTTTTCTGTTCTCAAAAAACATGTTACAACTCTTCATGGCATATCTGAGCTGAGTGTTGACTTCTGAAGCTTCTGCCAGAAGATGTTTAATAATACTGTCACTCCCAGACAATCCATGCCCTGGCAGGTTCTGACAAGGTGCAAAATATTGGACAGGTGTGAATTTACCATCTGCACTTCCCCTACAACACTGAGCCAGTGTCTGTAGGAATTAACTAAAGGGAAAACCTTGAGAGGGAAAGTCACAGTGTGCCTTGTTCTTGGAGATATTTCCTTGCTGGGTAGCAAAACAGGCATAGAGCACGTTTGTTTCCCTGTCTTTATAAAATCCATATAGCAAATGAAATCTTGAGGTTTGTTTGTAGATGTTCAGTGCAGACATTTGATAATACAAGCCCACATCACCCTGTGATGTGTGTTGTCCTAGAAGACAGCAGAAGAACTTTCTAATTTTGGCATTGCCATCTTTCAGAGTAGTGCCAGTTAAACCTGAACAAACTATGCCATGGCGGAAGGGAACCACTAAAAATTAATCTGTTGTTGACTAAGGGGATTTGTGGTTAGAAAAATAGCCTGTGTCAAAATATTTGGTTCTTTCTCTCTCTGCTAATAACTCACCTTAGTAATTAACTACAGCCAAATTCCTTGAGCTGCCTTATTTTAGAGCTTGCTATTCTTAAAAAAAAAAAAAAGAAAAATTGCTTGGCCTCAGGAATATAATACAGAGCAGCTAATTTAGGCACATACAGTCAAGAACTATGTACTCAATAATGCCAAATGGTCATTTATCACTATAAATTATGATTGCTACTTCTGAACAACGAATTTAAGTGAAAAAAATAATATAATTGAAAGTTTTACTTTGTGATAGGGAACAGGAATGATCTGGCAGACAGGAAAGCATCTCATCAAACAATTAATTCAGGAGAGCTACCAGTCTGTTCACTGGGAATTGAGAGCTACATGTCACTCCCTGACAGGTGGTACTCTCCAAGAGAGGTAAATATGACATTCTTTTACACTAAAGTAGTAAATCAGTGGCCCAGGAATAGGGAAACAAATCCTAAATACCAGCAAATCCTGAACATCAGGAAATTTTTATTGTAAAACTCTCTTAAGTTGCTTTACACTCTCCTGGCCATAAAATAGTTTAAATTTGGAGGAGACAGGAAAGGGAGAGGATTTTCTATTATTAATGATGAAACAAGACTCTTGCACAAGTACTTGTTTAGAGCCTAAGACCAAGGCTTTGAAGGATTTTCTCTCATCCTCTTCCTTGGAGACTGGTCCTGATGATTTGGATATTCTTAGTCTCATCTTTACTTTTGCGGGTAGTTCACAGTCCCACAAAACCCCCACAATTACAGGACAATTTAGGATGGAAGTGTCCTTCAAGATGTCATCTGGTTTGACCCTCCACTCAGAACAGATAAATTCCTCAGGAGATCTGGCTGCCCAGGTCCTGTCCAGTAGTGTTTGAAACATCTCCAGTGATGGATATTCTAAAGCAGCTGTCCCTGTGTTTGTCCATTGGAAGCAATCACATGGATTGAACAGGTACAGGAACAATTCTTGTAATTAAGTTTCCTAATAATTCTCTATGAGAAGGTGACATCTTCAAAAATTAATGGCCACAATACTTTGCAAAATGACTAGC
Organism: Vidua chalybeata; assembly: GCF_026979565.1. Lineage (NCBI taxonomy): Eukaryota > Metazoa > Chordata > Aves > Passeriformes > Viduidae > Vidua > Vidua chalybeata. Next base: position 146,929,287 of record NC_071530.1, read on the forward strand.
TCATGCCAGGAGACAATACAAATAGCTACATTTTTGAAAATAAATAAATAAATAAATAAATCCCAAACCAAACCCCAAAAAAATGTCCACAAAAATACTAATGATCTGGGATTTTTTATAATGGCCTTTGGCAGTACCTTTTCCAGTGTCTAACTAGCTCTCCTCTCATTTTCTGTCCCAGGAGAAGTAAATTGTTTCCAGATGTATTAACTCTTAGAAATTTATCAGACTTTAGCAAAACCTCAGGTTCGAGGTCTTTTTTCCTTGTTGCATTTACTTTTAAGGTTATTATGATAGAAAAGGAAATGCCAAACCCCTTGAAGGCAGGTAAACCACTGAATTCAGAGTCATGGTGCATCTATGACAGGGAAGCATCTGACCCATGCTTTGTTCTCACAAATGACAGTTCTTCAAATATTTGCCCTGTTTATGGGTCACGTGGGAAATTAGCAATGTCAAGGAATCACAGTGTCACACATAGTACCTGCAGGAAAAAAAAGGTCAGTGTCAGAAACAGGAGTTTAGTATAACAAACGCCACAGAACTCTGTGACTTTTAAAGTAGACCCTCATGAAGAAAAAAATATGTTCCCCAGGAACTCCTTGATGGCAGCTGTGGCATTTAAGGTAGTTGTTAACTGTCATATGAAAACTGAACTTTTCCATAGGTCAGACTCTTTGTGGTGCCCAGTGACAGGAAAAAGGGAGATGGGCACAAACTGAAATATAGGAAGCTCTACCTGGATATGGGGAAAATCTTCTTTACTGGGAAGCTGGCAGGGCACTGCAGCAGGCTGTGGATTCTCCTTCTCTGGGGGTATTGAAAACCCACCTGGGTGTGACCCTGTGCAACCTGCTCTGGGTGGACCTGCTTTAGCAGGGGGTTGGACTAGAAGTTCCCACAGGTCCCTTCCAACCCCAATCATTCTGTGATACTGTGAAAAGTTTCCATTTCTACAAAAATAATGTGATTGTCTCCAAAGACCACCTGTATCCCCCAACTTGTGCAGTTTTTATCATTTATATCACAGCATAATCCCAGTAAATCAAATACTAGAAGAAATTAATCAGCTCCAGGTTAAGATTGAAGAAAGATTTCAAATCATTTGTGAACAAAATATTTTCTGTTTCTTTTTGTAACAACGAAACTGGTGTTCAATTTTTACATATCATTTTGTAAACAGCTTAACCCTCACACTGTAAATATTAAAAAAATACAAGTACAAATACATTGTGCTTTTATGATTTATTTTAAGAAAATACCAAACAAGTATTTTTTTCTCATGGAAAACATAGATAAAATAGTTTCAGTTAAATATGAAGTTATATCTCTTTGACTTATATCTGACAGATAAAATGTGTAAACTTTAATGTCTTCTTCAGTTTATAATTTTCTTAGAACATACACCCTACAGTATTTTCTTCAATGATGGCTTCATAGAGGAAGAGGGCTTTAATTTTACTTGTGACATGAAGAGTGACAAAATGTCCATTATCTGGAGATGGAAACTGAGAAAATTTTTGAATGTGTTTGATTTTTTTTTAATGTTCTACACATATCCCCATAGGTTACTGGTAAGAAATTAAGATGTAGATGAGGAATTTACTTGCCTGGATACTGTCCAATAACTGCTTTTCCAGTTGAACTATTTTGATGATTAGTTGACTAAAGTAATCCAGCTGAATCTCAATGTTTTTAATTTCTGTTCCCTTGAAGCTGTGGAAAATAAAAAGAAATTATCTCTAGTGTCACGCTGAGGCTGCACATAAATATCTTCTAGAGATCTTTGCATTTTTATTCCCATTCACACTAATGTAAACAGAACAAAAAAAATTGATGTTGAGGTGTGCCTAATCAGTTATTGTGACAGAAATTTCTTTGGCAGCAGTTAAAAACTGTCCTCTTCATTAGGTTTCAATAGTAACTCACACAGGAAATTAATGTAGAGCCTGATTTATGTAAAGTGTGGTTATATCTTTTGAAGCTTACAAAGATACCAGATTGATCAGTAGCATGGAGGACACTGAGGAGAAGCCTCTGGAGAAACTTTACACAGTTTATGTGTCTCAGATTTTGAAAAACCTCATACAGTACAACTGGAAGAGAATCTATAGCTCACAGGCCATGGGGTGGAGCCTGCATTGCCCAGCCTTAAATATTAGAATTTAGACAACCCGTTTAAGATACTCATTCAGGCTCCTTTGATGAGGAACAGTTACTATCAGAAGCTACTAATCAAAACCGATGATATCCAAGATAATTTGGACAAATAAACCTCTAGGGGTCTGTTTCTCTGCACAAGCATTAGAGAGACTGTGAATACTAGCTTAGACCTGATGTTTAAATTCTGGAACAATTCTCTTATGTCAGATGAATCCTAATTTAAATCTAAAATTAAAAAGAACCAAAAAAAAGAAAAACAAAACAAATAAAACCCCACACCAAAACACAAAAAAATCCAAGCCAAAACTAAAAACCAGCAACTAACAAATAAAAAACAACCACAACAAAACCACAAAACATCCCACCCCAAAACTTAGAGTTTGCATATATTGGACACATAAATATACCTAAAAACATTTCTTTGATTTTAGACTAGTAAGGTACAAATTGTATTCTTTCAGAACTAATAAAATATATGGTCAATTTGGCTTTTCTGCAGTGAAAATAATAATTGAAGTGTTAGTCTGACTTCATTCATTCATCATGAGAAAATCTACCTGATTTTAAAGGGGAACAGTGTACACTGATTTTCAAAAGTCTGTGAATATAAGAGCAGGTGGTGTAAATAAGGGCTATTAACTGTTGATGAAGGTAAATTCCTTTGTACTTCCTAAAGATAAAAAGGTGTTCTGGGTATCTAAGCTGAATATTGACTGAATTAATAATTACTTATAAATATTTTTATTATTAAGTTGTAGATAGGGAAAAATGCAAACATCTCCTCCCCACCAAAAAATGACCCAAACTGCAGCCATAAAACCCCAAGGACTTCAGAAAGTTGGTGTCTGACCTCTCAGGATCAATTTTAAAGCATGTAATAAGTTAAGTAGTTGGGCATTCTTTCCTATCCTACAGAAAAAATGCCTCTTGATGCAATTAAATGGCTCAAGATTCAGAAACCCAGACCTAGCAGTCTCTTCAGCTTGTGACAGCCAGTCATGTGTGAGAAAGGTCAGTCATGTAAAAGAAAGTAAATGAGTTCTGCAAAGATTTAACTGGAATTGATGTAAAGCTCTCCAAACAGGAAAGGTGATGAAAAGTTCAATCAAAGTCAGATGCAAGAAAAGATGCTCGTTAATATCCACAAACACCCCGCTCATCTGTATGGCAGGACTGCGTACTTAATGATGTGATCAAAAGTGATATTCATGAGAGAAAAATGTGCTCCATCCCACCCCAGCACTATATATTGCATATCCTGCCTATAGACCTAGAAAGAATAAGAAAATTTTCATATCTGCAGGAGGATTTTATTAAAGGAAGAAATGCATTTATGTGAAGTCAAATAAATAATGTGATACGCACTGAATATAATACAGTTGCTATTACTTGAGTGTTCAAAATAAAACATACTCTAGGACCTCTCTGAAATTTTTTAACATCAGAGAAAACTTTTAACTTTGGAAGGGAGAGGTAATACTAGGAATATTAATGATCACTCACTGAATTGAAGAGACATTTCAATAACATTGTATTCTTGTATATGTACTGAGAATAATAAAAAATATATACTATATATATATACACAATATAACAATACAAAAATAAAGCTTCACACTTGAAGTGCTCAGAAATGAAGATAGCCACGTAAATTCACCTAATTACAAAAGAGATCTCTTTTAGCAAATTCTAATAAAATTACGAGTAAAAATGTTATAGCTGTTCCTATGCTGCTTTAATAATTTTAAATAATACCCAGTGTCAATAACCATGACACTGGTTTAATAATTTATGAAATAAATAGACTGATTTGTCTCTGCTCTGAATTTTTTTTCACTTTGTAGACACAGGTAGTTGAATCAGAACACATAGTGGTGCAACTTTTCAAAGCAGAGCAGATATGTGACACTGGCCGGTGAATAACTTGTCAGCATTAGGTATTTAATTTAAATATCAATCATCAAGGTGCCTGCTTTGCTCTGGTAAGTGAAGGACAGGCACCTGTAGCAGCAGCTTAGATGACAATTTGAAGAGCACTAAGGGAATAAGTGGTCAAGTCTTCACCTTCTAGCTAAAGAGACAAGCAGAGCTACCCCAGAGCTTCAAGAAGAGAGACAGGTGACCCAAGAATGCCAATCTCTGTTACACACACCCCTCTGCTAAAGATATGTGTTCTTACTGATCAGGAGCCTCATCCTGAGAGAGTTGGTTCATCCAGAGAAGGGATGACTCACTGTTATGGACTGTACACAAAAAAAAAAAAAATCCAACAACTGCCTCCAAGACCATACAGAATCCTCATCTCAATTTTGACATTTTATTAAATTCAATAGTTTTACTCCATGAGAAGTAAGATAAAAAGGATCATTTCCTTTGGATTCCCAGGATCCAAAAATTACTGAAGTCTAGAGCTGATGTGCTGCCACAAGCTGATACTGATTTCTCAGAAGATAATGATTTTCTAATGACTGAGGGATGTAACAATAAAGAAACATTCTTCTTGTGTGGTATTTAATGTAACATACTGCATTCTTGATTTTTTTACCCCATTTTGATTCCTTTTTTTCACCTGTGCAGAGATGGTTTCATGAGATATTTTCCTTCCTCTGTGTGAAATAATGAGAAGAGAAACAGCCTCTGAAGAATAAGATCCAGAATTATTCACAAATGATGGGTGCTACCAATCTAGAACACAGACGTCAGAACAGCTTCTCACTGCCACTGTCCTAGTGGCACAGACATGAAGCTGAGTACAGAACTTATCTCAGGAGGGCTTCATTTATTTAGACACTACTGAAATAAGTTAAAAAATAATCTAATTATTACTTTGAATAGGCTTATTTCTCCTTCTGCTTATTTTTTCATTATTATTGTTACTTTCTTTAAGATTCTGCTTGATTTCCTCTCAACATCTCTACCTACAGCTTGATTGGAAGACAAGAACATGTAATTATTTGATCACTTTTCATTTCAGCTGATTAAATGAAAAAGGAAGTCTTTGCTTGGGTCAAAGGTTATTACAATGCATAATTAATTGTCCGATATCATCATAATCAACAACTTTCCAGTTTCAGCCTCTTTGCATCTACCAAGGGAATGGCGGCATTAAATAAAGGTATTTAATCAACAGTGTATGATTTGCCAGAAATGGATTTCTCTAAGGGAGCATTCAAGCAGTTATTAGGAGAGGTGCTGAAGTGAAACCACCCTCTTCTTAGCACACTGGATTACACTGGTGTGCAGGGAATGAACTTACATCTTATTGAACAAAACATTTCAGTCACAAGTTCCATCTCCATCTGCTTAATGAATTGAAGTGTCACGAATATTTGAAGAGGCAGCCCAGGAAAACAGAAATGTAATTTAAAGCAACAAGAAAAATTTGCTGGCCAGCTTTACAGTATTGATGGGATTCCAGACAAAGCATTTAGATTATGGCTGTTACAGGAAAAAGCATTTAACTTGTCCAGTGAGTCATAGGTTTAAAAGAAGATTTTCTAAAAAATACCACAGCAAACTAAACTTTTCACAGGCTTCTAGATGGCCTAATTGGCAAAGCAGTTAATCTAATTACTTTAAGAAATGGCATCTCTTCATCTTTAATGTGGTCAGGAAAATGTATCCTGCATAACTTTCTCAAAAATCACCTAAAACCTGAAGCTGTCTGATAAACATGTACAAACTGCTTAAACTCTTCTATCAGTTCCTGTTATTTATCTCATTTTCTCTGTATTTTTGGATGCAATAACTCAATTTACTGCATCTGGAATATCCCCAGACACCATTAAGTGGACACTCACTCTTTTTTTTTTCCTCTTCTCAATTTCCCTGACACAGCTAATATTTTATATGCAACACACACAAGCTGGCTTGTGATGTACCTCCTCTCTCTGATGGAAGTGGGCATGTCCCCTGGCACAGCTTTGGCCTGTGACAATAAACCTGCTTCCCCAACACCCTGACCTTCCCCACAGGGCAGCACAAGCCAACACAACGCAAACCTGCACAAGCTACAGGTTTGCTACCAGTGAGCATGGACAAGACCCTACATTTTGGGCAGAATGAGTTTCTCTCTGCCAATAAAAACTATGTTATAGCATTTGCCACAGACAAATCTGTGGCCCACAATCTGGGCCACAGACTGCTTTTATTTGCTGACACAAAAGTAAAGAAATAGCAATTTTTAGAGACCTTTGAATATAACCATAAATAGTTTGATGTGGTGTGTCTGTGAAGATGACATTTTGATTATGTTCTGGAATCTCTCCCTTCCTTTACTTCTTTTATCAATACAAAGATAAGCAAATTTATTCAGATCCTTGATTGCCAGGAATGGAATTCTGTAATTAAATGTGCAAAAAAATGGTGTAAGATGCAGGCACAAGTGATACTTCACCACAAAAGACAAGACCTCAAATTTTAAGAATTTGTGGAGAGAAAAAGAAAAAAAAAAAAATTAAAGCAATGGAAAATATGATGGAGACCAACATCATGCTGGTTCTTTCATAACAAAATAATTTAAATATGCAGCTGCAGTTGGACTAGAGTGCACCCTTTTCTGGATTAAAAAACAAAACAAAACAAAACAAAACAAAATAAAACTGTATGGATGGCCCGGCCAAGACAGTGCTGATGAATCACAGATTTACAGATTATGCTGAATTGGTGGCCAGTCACAAGTGGTATTCCCCAGGACTGAGTGTTGGGGACATTTCTCTTTAATATCCTCATCAGTGATCTGGATGAGGGGACTGAGGGTACACATGGGAAGTCTGAAGACAGCACCAAGTTGGGAAAAAGTGAAATTGAAAGGATTGTCAAGCACTGGAAGAGCTGCCCAGGGAACTGTCTGATCACCATCCCTGGATGTGACAGGGATGAATCATAAAAAGAATCATAAAAACTTATTTAAAAGATGTGTAGATGTGGTGCTTAGGAACATGGTTTAGTATTGGACTTCTTAATGTTAGATTTACAAGTGGACTGGATGGTTTTAAGGATCTTTTCCAACCTAAATACTTCTATGATCCTAGATGATACTTGTAGGTTTCTTCCAAGTAAAATATTCGATTAGTGCGATCTAGTCTAGTGCAAACACAATCATTTGGATTTTAACAATAATATAATTTGAGGAGCATCTGGAAGTGTGTCAATAGTTTAAAAGGTATTTAGAAAACTTTCAAACCTTCACACTCCTTAGAGAGACAGCTGGGATCTTTACCCTAGGGGTCTATATGCAGATCATGCTCTTTCAGTTTTCATCTAGCAATTTCATTGGCCTTGCTTTCTTATCTCTAAAGCCTCTTGAGCAGACTTTATCCTAAACTTGGACTTTCAACTGAAAAATCTGAGGCAATTTTCTGTGTGCACCCATGGCTATAATTCTGGAGAGCAGTGAATTGCAGGCTCTTGGCTGCTGCAGCCCACAGTGTGCCAGGTTACCCGAGGTCTGAATCTACCACATTCTCCCTCAATCTATGTACCACTCCCCTTACTTCAAACTGAGACAGCAGTTAAGAAACATTTGCATGAATTTCCAGTGCAATCAGAACATAAGCAGCTGAATTAACTGTAATAGCACTTAATTACGTGCTTACAATGATAAGCATGCCTCAGTGCTTCTCTAACTGAAAAGAGTCTGGAGCTCAGACCTCAGCGTCTGCCTCTGCCATTCAGTCTGTCTGCTTCAGTTTACTCATTTATAAGACAGAACCTTTTTCTATATGATAGACAGGCTTATTCAATAAATATTTTAAGTTGCCAGGAGATTCTTGGATGAAAATCATTATAATATAAAAATAGAAAAAATCTTTTTATGTAATCCTTTGGTTTTCACAGGAACACAGAAAGAACATTTCATGTTCAGATAAAAGCAGAATGAATATAATTGAAAATGGTCAAAAAGCTCATTACTACAGAACAATTTTTTTAGTGTGATAATGCCTAACAAAACTTCTGAAATCTTTCAATTAACTTTTTCCCACAGTGAATATGTGAAGCTACATGTAACGAGCAATACTATTATTCCGTGATGGATACAATTTAAATCCCAGTAGTATAGTTCCTGCTTATACATCAGGAGATTCAGAAGAGGTTTATTTGTTTGATTATTTGTGGTAAAATCCATTGGAGTTGTCAACATTTTTTAATCCCCTTCTTTCTCCCCTAATATGAACTGTATTTTTATTAAAAAAATTTCTGCGTTTTAGGATTGAATTTATTAAAAAAAACCCCACCTGTTTATAAAATGGTGGATTTACACTGTAAGAATTACAAATCCTTTATCGATTTTATTAAAGCTATTTTCTTATTCGACTGGCAGTTACAACACCAGGATTTCTGTTTGCAGCTGAAAGACATTTCATAAATGGTAATTTACTAGTATAGTCAGAGTGAAATCGTGGATTTGCTCCTGTTTTACAACAGAACTCTGAGTGAGTCTCCTTTCCTTACCTTTCTGAAGAAAGAAGTTCATCTCTCAATGTCAAATACCATAATATCTGTTAGATACTATTTATCATTTAGAGAAATGAAAAACTCTTACCTACTCTTCATTCTTATTTATGAAGTCAATACAATTTCCCAGTGGTATACAGAAAATTAGCAGGAGCTTATGGATGTTTACATAAACTCCTGCAGGGTGATTTTTTTTCCTTAGCATCATTTCATTTATTTCTTTAACATTCTGTGTTTCTGTAAAATTTCCTACCTCAAATCAGAAGGTTCTTGCACGTCTTCTTTTTGTGCCAAGAGTGCCCAACAAAAAAATAAAAAGCAACCCAGACCTTTATTTTCACTGGACAAGATGCACACTGTATGGAAATACATGCAGAATATATGTTGAGAACATAAATTGTTCAAGTCTCAGGTTTCCTCTATTTCATCTTGAATGTGTCACACCTCTAATCAAAGCAATTTAAACCTTGACTGTAACACAAGATAATTTTTGATTGAACTAAATACACCTAATTGTATTAGCAATGGCTGTATAAAATGACTCTTCTGCACTGCTCCTGGTGAGAATTTCTTCCTATTTTGAAAAAATAAATTGATAATATTACTCATATTTTCCTTTTTTTCTTTCTTTTTTTCTTTCTTTTTTTCTTACCTGTTTATTTTCTGGCAAACAACTTCATATACACAAAACCTCACAAGCAGTTAAGCCAATGATTAAGACAGGAATCATATTTAATACCTCCATCTTAAATGTCCAAGTGGAATTCACTGTCACATATCTTTTCAGCTATCTTTAAGGGATTAACCAAAATAACAACTACATACAGAAGTTCCCAAGGAAGAAATATCAGAAAACACTGTGAGATACTTTCAATTCCTTTAAATCAGGGTTTTGTTTTCTGTTGGGTTTGTTTGTTTGTTTGCTTGTTTGTTTGTTTGTTTAATAAAGGAATAGGAAAGCTTTCTGTATTCTTCCTCTCTTATAATTTTTTTGGGGTTTTGAGGCAAATAAAAGAAGTTGCTCAGAAATGTACAGATAAGACTGTTATGGGGGATCATCTTCCAGAACTACAATGTAGAAGAAATGGACATGTAGGACTTTCAAATTCCTGACAGTTGCTGCTTAATAGGAACGATGGCCCAAAGAGGTCTTCTTGCTCCTCTACATGACACATCTCTGAAATGATTTAGATGACCCAACCCTTTAAAGTTACTCTCTATCCACATGAAAATAGTCTGGCACAGTTAACAGTGGTGAGGCTCTAGATGTCTAAAATGCATTGCAAACACTCAAAGGTTTGTTGTGATGACTGCCATTCCTGCAAGAGCACATGGTCTCTTCCCATAATCCATTTCATAACTATTAGTAAATTCCAGACCAACAATGTTTAATGTGCCACTGAATAATGGTTCTGTGTGCATGAACATCTGTTCTTAATGCTATGGTGTTATGGGGAAATATAAATTTAATCTGAATGAGGTCTGATCACATGATCACATATTTTTCAAATCAGTCAGTGTGTATTAGTGATGTTTATTACAAGATAAAACAGTTTTCTGACTCCCTATAATTATAGGTAGATATTAATAACTAATGAAACTCCTATTTTATGATATCATATCCAGATCACTGGAGTGGGTTTAACTTATTTGGCTTCTCGTGTCTATAAGGCAATGCTGGGACTAGAGCTAGGTAATTCAGTCTTCCTTTAAAGCCAGAGAAGTCAGAATAAGTATTTCAAGGCCACAATTAATCTAATTTATTATGGAAGTATGCTTTAGCATGAGATTGACTGTACCAATCATGTCTGTTTCTCTTAACTATAAAGGAGAACCTAAGACTCAGATCTAGTTATCTATAAGGTTCATATATCTTTGGTCAATTGAATACTATATCAACCTTACTATTGTGGTATTTTCTTCCCCAGTACAAGAGGTCAATCATTCCAGAGTGACATGCATTGTTAATTCAGGTTTATCTACATTCTCAGTAAAACAGGAAAACTTCAAAGCAATCTAAACCACTGAAAACATATCTAGAGCCATCAGTAATCAACGAATGGAATAAATGGCTTGTTATTTATAGTGTTTTCTTTCTTCCCTGACTTCTGTTAGAAAGGAAAACTTTTTCTTTTTAATAATGAAGTGACAATTGCAAACATTCTGATAAAGCATATGACATTTCCCCCATGGTTCATGGTTGGACACTGGCGCAATGCCAGCGTCCCTATGAAAATGTACTTTTTCTAAATAAATGCTGTGAGATGTTATCAGGAACAGAGCAGAGCAGGCTTAAGTTTAATAACAAAGGAAAAAAACTTTATTAAACTACTACTAATACAGAAAACATATAAACTAAATCTAGGATGAAGACCTTTTAAACCACCCCTCCTCCTCCTAATTCTAAAAACACCCAGCTATGAAACATCACCTGGGATTCTTGATCAAATTACTACCTTTCAGGTAATCTATACTTAAACTATCAAGGGAGAGAGAAGTCTCTCTTGCACCACAGACCCCCCAGGAAACACAGCTGCCCCCCTGTGTTTCCCTGTCACACATGGCAACCGCCCGGAAAAAAAATTTGCCAGTGTGACACTCTCTATTCTATGTCACAGTGCTCTCACCACCGTGCATGGACAGATTGCTCATAGGGCTCCTTTAAGGATGCTTTGCTACGGACTCAAAAATACAACAGTTCAGTTTCTCATCCTGGGACTACAGTCCCCCCCATTTTCCCCTGGGGCCGAGGGGTCTAAAAACAGGACTCATCTTCTTCCCGAAGACAGAGGGTATCACCATTCCCTCTTCAGCTTTCTTTGTTTCTTGCCATTCTTGTGCTGTTTGAAGCTGAAACAGGTCTCCCTGGGTCACCACTGCATCCCCCTAAAATGCAGTCTCTATTGCAGGAGATTTTGGTTTAGTCTATGGCTAACAAGAAAAGTTTAGCTAAAAGCTACTTTATCATCTCTTTCTACTTAAATATTTTTTTTTCTAACATCTCAAGTCCCGGACTATCTCTCTTCTACTACAAATCAAGGAGGAGTAATACTTTTAAAAAGCCCTCATTTCCTGGAAAGGGTTGAAAGTTCAGACTCCTTGGACGGCTGATATCTCGGTCTGGTGTTCCACCGCCTCCCACGCTGGACATTCCCCCCCCTTCTCCTTTTCTTCTGCCGGCAAATTTCTAGGTGCCGCCAGGCTCTCTGTCTCTTTCCCTCTTGGGGGGGGGGGGAACAAAGGCATCTCCGCTCCTCTCCACCCTTCCGTCCAGGAGCTGGCTCGGTTCCAGACCCTCAGCCCCTCGGCCTACCTGGACAAGGCTGCGTGGCTTCCCCTCCCCTACCCAGACTGTAGCTGGGCAGGGGAGCGTCTGCACTCTCTGACGACCCGGAACCAAAAGAGACAGTTCTCCTGGGAGTTCTTGCTTTTAACCCCCTGTGTGCTCAGAGGCGTGTCTATACTTTCAGTAGTCACTCCAGGTGCCAATATCTAAACCTGACCACTGATTGGTTTGACCCAACTTCCTAGAAAAAATTCACTTCCATGTCAAACCACGACAACATGCTGCTGAGATTTCAGATATTTCCTTTACCTATATTAGGATAAAACCAGAGCCTCATTAAAAAAATAAATTAAAAAAAAGTAGCATATAACACAAACACAAATTATTATTCAATAGGTTTTCTATGTTAGAGGTCTGAGTAAAAGAATTTATGCCACTGTGGGTTTTTTGTTCCTGCTTAAATGGGCTGATGTAGTTAAGGAATTGCCAGGTAATGTCTTAATTCATTATGGACTGTAAGATAAGAGCTTATTTGATGGATGAATCAGAACAGCTTCTTAATTAAAAGAATATAAAAAAAGAAGAGTTGAACTGGAAGAGCTTTAACCTTTATGGAATTGGGCTTTTGTTACCTTTTCTACATTCTTGACTAATGAGCTCTTTCTTGAAAAGATGAGGTTTTTTTAGAGATCAAAAGCTGTATTTATGAGGACCTTTTAGTAGAAAGGGGGAACTAGGAAGACAGAGTGTGTAAATGAACTATATGCATGCATAACATTAATAGTTTTGGAATGGTTACTTAAGTACAGGAGGCATTGCTTAACTGTGTTTTTAAAGATGTTTAATTAATCCGTTGTTATAAATACACAAAAGAAATGGGGATTGCCTCAGAGCAAGCAGAAGTGCAATCTGAGGGCAGAACTAGTAATTTAATCTGATTTAACATTTGCAGTGATTTTGGAATTCCATGCAATGATTTTTCCATGATGTCAGACAACAGCAAATTACCCTGCTTTTGAAAAGGCTCTTTACCTTGTAAGAAACAGAGATAAGGGGAGAATTTAAGCAGTCCTTTGTTACGTGTCATTTCCTTGTCTCAGCCATGACATGAGGGCTTATTTCCATTTTGAAGTTTAGTGATTTTAGCTATCAGACTCTTGATTTTATTGTTATCTGCTTCACACTGTGGAGTTAAAGGACACTGTCCGAAAGAAACAGATGCCTAAACATAAGCGTCCATCATTTAGGATATTCCAGGTCACCTGCTGCTGTAGACCAACTCAGGTTTCCTAGAGACCCTGTCATACCACTAGGTTATTTTGGATTACAAAACATTTCCTATGCATTATACTTATATAACTGAAATAAACCCTTTATTAGCTAGCTGAAGACCATCCTGTTCCTCAGACCCTTTCTGTCTTTCAACTTTCTGTAACCTTAAAATTTATAATTAAAACTTGTTTTTCACCAAACCTGGTCATAAGCTGCTGTTCAGCACTAGATAAGTTCATACCATTTGAAATCCATGTGCATTCCCTAGAAGGAAAATTCTGCTCTGTTATTGCAAAGAAACTAGCAGAAGAAATCTCATTTAAATTTTGACAAAAGGAGGAACCAAACTAGTTCTTGTTCTTGACTTCAGACCAAAAAAAATATAATATCATCTTTGTGGAAATAATGATATGAGGGGGTGCATTACATGGGCTAAATCCATAGCAATTGACTAAACCAAGAGAAGGTCTTGGAAACTGGGGCTTCATTGTTCTTACTATTACACTGTTCCCACTGTCTGCGGCATCACTGTGACATCTGCGAACTGCCACTGTCTTAGAGAGATCACAGATATGGCTGGAGATAAGAAGGTCCAGTGACCAGTCCCATAGAGCCATAGGATCACAGAACAGCTTGGGTTGGAAGGGACCTTAAAGATCACTCAGTTCCAGCCCCCCTGCCATGGGCAGGAACACTTTCTACTAGCCAGCTCTGATCCTAAGTGTCACAACTAAGTGTCACAAAATCAGGTGTCTTCTAAGATTTGCTGGCTGTAAACCCAGAACAATTTAAGGCTGCCTAAGATGATGCTACACTGATGGAACTGAAATTCAAAAGATGGAAAAATCCTGTTTTCAGTCATTGTGGAACCATTTTTTGGACATTGTTTGATGGTGAGCCAGGTTGTGAATGTTGCTTTCAGCAGAGCTCCTGCAGCACAAGGCTCCTTCCATGAGCCTACTACCTAGCAGCCAAAATGTGTTCCTGTGTAAAAAAAGATTGAAACTTTATGTGAGCAAAGAATCAGCATGTAGCAATTTACATTTTTATCAACAAGGAGGTGTTTCATCCTTTAACTTATGCTACATTGCTGTATTATAAATACAGGACCTTGTTTTGTATAGATAGCATTAGGCTGTGATAGTGTTTAAAGAAGAAATGTTATCCTGTTTTTGAACTACAAAGCTATTCAGATTGCTTTTCAACTGATAAACTCAGTGTCATTTAATTTATCTGTTGCTTACATAAGAGGAATAAAGAGATATTGAATAGCCACAAGATTAATACCATTCCATTATTCTTTATTGTTTCTGAGATGGTTTTATTTTTCTTTTCACATATGGAACACGATCAAGAGAATTAGCCAGGGGAATCAAAGTATTATTATTGGTTAATATTGTTGCTATTTGTATCACAGCAACACATAAAGGAACAAAATATTGCTAAGAACCCTGTAAAGGACTTTCAATCTAACTAGGCAAAATGTACTCATCTTGGTTCAATTTGAACAAAGGACAAGTTACTGAGGCACAGAACTGAGCCTTAATGGGAGCTGGTTTATAACCTTTTCTTCCTCAGGAGAGATTTAATCACCTTCCCTCTGTCAAAACAAAGGAAATGTTGCAAATGGTATTTAGCAAGAACTATGTGGGCTCTTGGCACCCACTACAATCCTTACCCAAATTATTAATCATCAGCCACTGATTCCTTAGATATTAATTTGTGTTTCTTCCCCAGTATCTGTTTTTGTGTGATGCATTAATGGATTGATCCCTTCTGCCTGTTGGTCCTTCAAAATAATCTTCAAGTATAGGGCCAGGCTTAAGGAACACATGATACAAAAACCAGCAAAACCTATGCTGTATTTAACTTACTTTACATTGACTAGACAAGAGCAAGAACCCTACCATGGCCCCTTTGCACATAGGGGGTTTTTCTCTGTGCTTTGGCACTATATTCAAGGGCAGAGATTGACCTTCCTGAGATGGGAAATGACACAGGGCTGACACGGAATCAGTGTCAAAGCTCCGAAGTGTCACAGCTCTGATTTGTTAACCACTAGTCAAGTGCTTTAAGTTTATGTCCTACTTACATAGCTGATCTTATATATCTGGCAAAAGATGCAATGTGTCAGCTGTAATAATAATCCTAAATACTTACTTCAGTCATGCTTAATGCTGCCAAACTGCTTCACAGCCTTAGGGCCATGATGTGATTTTTCTTGGAATTCGTCCACATTTTTCTGCCCTGTAGACTACGACCAAAGCATAAATGACCTTACACTCATGGTTGTTTCTCCTGGGTTTAGGAGTGACCTGGGTTTCAGAGCACCTGGCTTTGGATATAACTTGAACCTTCAACCTACTTATGCTAAAAAGTCTTATCACCCTTAATAGTTTTGTGCTCACTACCCCTGAAAGGATAAGAGTCCGTTATTTTTGTCTTTTAGATGAGAAACTGAGCTACAGAAAAAGAGAGAGGTAGATACCTAAAATTATTTGTGTTTTTCAGTCCTCACTGATTTCTATAGGTGTCTGTGTGTTAAGTGTACATCATTCCTTTGGTATTTCTCAAGGAATTAATATGTTTTTACTAATTTCATCTTTCAGGAATGAGATCTTCAGCTTAAATTCCCTGTACTGCCAGGAGAGAGAGAGAGAGAGAGAAGTACTCTTGAATTATTAGTGTTTTTTCCCCCTATTCTAAGACTGCTATGATGAATTATCTAGGTTCCTAGACATGTTTCTATCTTTCCATTTACTATAGATATATTTTGCATGGCCAGAATATTAAATTAGATATCCAATTTTAAATGGTCAAAGTTGTTTCAGATGCATTCTACCCTTAGTTACCATTTAAAATGTCTCTCAGAAAGTTGCCACAGGCTGTAGGAGAGAACTGAACATAGATATCTCAGATCATGATCATTTGTCTCAAAACACAAGACGATTCTTACTTCTGAGGGAAGGCTTGCTGACACTATTTGTTATGCTTAAAGCCAATATGATCATATATCTCACTGGAAGAGTGCTGTTATGAATCATTAACATATGATGCAGCTTTTTCTTGGAAGGAATACAGACAATATTATGAATGTACTTATGAAACATCAGTGTTTAGGAGATGAAACGACAGCTGTAATTAAATAAATAATTCAGTCTTTGATACTACTAAGTGATGATTGATATTTCATTCCTAAAGTTGTGTTGCTAAAACCAAGGGCTTAGAAGTTTTGATTTTTTTTTTTTTTTTACTTTTATACCAAAGAAAGGGTGAGGACAAAGGTAGGAAAAAAGGAGAGAGAAGAGAAGAGAAGAGAAGAGAAGAGAAGAGAAGAGAAGAGAAGAGAAGAGAAGAGAAGAGAAGAGAAGAGAAGAGAAGAGAAGAGAAGAGAAGAGAAGAGAAGAGAAGAGAAGAGAAGAGAAGAGATCTGAATAACATAAAAAATTATTCAAAACATGCAAAAAAAAATGTAAGTAACAGCTTGAGCTGGTTTAGAGGTGGGGCAAGATTTATTATCTTGTTTATTGTGAGGCCCTCTCCTGGAACAATCAGAACATTATTATTATTTATCTTTAGTCAGAAATACATCTTCATTTTTTCCATATATTTTTATACTGACCAATATTAAACACACTGCTGTCATTCATGGGTATCTACACAAATCAAAAATTGATGAATGTGATAGAAACTTACAACCTCTTCTGAGTCCATAAATGAATATTCAGATGTTATTTTCTTGTCCTTTCCTGCCACTGTTCCCCTCAATGGTCATAAGACATGTGTAATGTTTTCATTTATTTATTTGTTCATTTGCCTATCTTTTGATCATGTATTTATTTTTAACAGCTTCCTTCTTCCACCTTGCAAACACCAATAACTGATATTTTTAACTTCACCAGAATCAAGATATTCCCTGTCATAATCCATGCAGTGCTGATTGGGAAGAGGAGAGAATAAGTATGCCCTTACTCTTCAGTACATCAGGTTCAATAGAGACTGTAGGGCATTTCTCAAAGGGAAAAGAACTGAGGGGTTCATCCTGTTGCTATAAAAAGATGTGAACATCTTCTCGTCCTACAGCAAATTGCTCTCTGTTTTGTATAACTACTTACATATTTTCTTCCTTTTGCACTATGGCATCTAGATGTTTGCCACAAGACAAATAATCAATTAAGTTACTAGTGGGAGCTTGAAAGGCATTCAAAATACTCCTGTGAAGGAGGGCAATATCCTCAGAGTTAATGGAAAACTGTCTGGGAATTTTTGCTTTAGAATATAATTTACCTGCCCTAACTTTATCTAAAAATAGATATCTGATCTAAGTTAATAATTTATCTATAGTCAAAGGAGAGGAATACTTACTTCTGAGGAATGAGTCATCCTGTCCTAGAGCAGATAAATCATTCTGTATACTTGCTGCTTTTTTCTTCATTGAATATAATGAGAACCCAAGAATACGTATTAGGTTATATCTTTAACTCACATATAATCAAAATTAAGGAAAATTAATCCTTCATGAGATCAGATGGGGCTAAAAGATCCTAAGCTATCTTTAGTTCTACAGCTTGTGTAGGACAATCCCCTTGTCTTTCACTTCATTAAATATGTAAGAATTTAATCTCCAGATACAAACTCATTTATGGCTGAACTGTGAGGAACTTGGGAGCCACCGTGGATTTGAGACCTGGGCAGCTTCTTGGGTATCTTTTTTAGTCAGAAAACCTTCTAGTCTCTGAATTCTCGAGATGAAAGAGATGCACTTTTAATCTGCAGCAACAATAAGCACGAAGTGGTCATGAAATGATTTTTAGAGAATTACTTGATCTTCAGGGAGCTGAAGAGTTTGTGCACCAGTATGAATATTTTCTTCTCAGGGTAATAGATTTGAAGTGTACACATCTGAAATCCCTCCAAAATTATTGGCATTTGGATGAGTAATAACCTTTTTCTTTCACTACATTTCATGCTAAATTTCCCTGAAAATATTAGAGTCATCATTAACCCTAAAGAAGACCAAGTTTACATGGAGAAAAAAAGGCTTGTAATTTCCATATTTCTCACTTGTGCAAAATTATCTAGTAAAAGACGTTATCACTACCCAAGGGCCCCACCTCAGCCATAGAATTCATCTCATTAGTAATGGTTTCTATTGAGAGTAGCATTTAAAGCCCACTGGGGCCAATGAAAAGACTTTCAGAAGTTGCACGAGTAATCTTTGCATTTATTTTTGTGCTGCAGGAGGTTTTCACTCAAAATGGCTTGTCAGAAAACCCTCAAATTTTTCCATGTCTGAATATTGAAATCCTAATGCAGTGAAATCCTCAGTCAGGTTATACAGCTAGGCAAGACACAAGGGAATAACATAACAAAAAAGGTGATTCTCTTCATCTGAAAGCCAACCTAAAACAAAATGCAGAAGGCAGAGCTGGAATAAAATATTTAGCACCATGCAGAAGATCTGGTTCACCTTCCTATACAAGTTCTCTCCTGGGAGGAAAAAAAAAAGTTGATCAAAAACTACAATGAAAGGGATAGAATACATATGGATTCTGAAATTTTGTGAGCTTTCCCTGCTGGTCATGACCTTCTCTGCCTAAATAATTTTTCCCTATGTTTAGACATGAAGGTGCCTCTAGAGTGTCTTCTTGTTTTCAGCAGGAGGTGAAATATGTGGGAAGGAGCCATTGAGCAGATGGTTTAGGCACCTAAAGAGCCATGTGCGATGTTTTTGAGTATCCACATGCTTTTCCCATTATTTTTCACTAGCAATTTGATAATCCAGGCAATAAGTATTTCATGTGAACTAATCATAACATCTAGCATCCATTCCTTGGTATGCCTGTGCTAATAGGGATTAGTAGTCCTCAGTCAAGGATGACACAATTCTCAATGTGTAGAAGGAGAAGCAGAGATCTGCCTGACTGCTCAGGCATGCCCAGAAACCCAATCAGGCACA
Source organism: Vidua chalybeata (assembly GCF_026979565.1). NCBI lineage: Eukaryota > Metazoa > Chordata > Aves > Passeriformes > Viduidae > Vidua > Vidua chalybeata. The sequence goes on from NC_071530.1 coordinate 146,948,423, forward strand.
TATTTCCCATTACTTATGACTTCTGAGCCCCTGCTCTTGACATAGGCTGTGTGGCATGCTGTGAAAAGATAACTTGATTTAATGATTTATTATAAAGGACTAATGTGAGACTCTTACTGTGAAGAAAGAGAAGTGCTCTAAAAATCATATGTTTTGTGTAATACTTTGCCTAGTTTAAACTTTGGGATTTGCATTTTTAACACATTTAATTATGACCCTAATTCACTTCCATGGAACTTCAGGCTCTTGGAAGCCAATGATGAACTTAGAGGTTTTATTTCTTAAATTTCTGTTTGTAGCTGCATTTTACCTATTTGAGAAAAATTTTTAGCTCCCAACTTTTTGAGTAAACTCCAGAGATGCTCTGCCCTCTGGGTAGGTTGAGAGAAGGTTGGACTGAGGCTTTTTCAGGACAGAGGGTGCATAAATCTGAACTGAATGACTTGGAACTGCCTGAGGTACCTGTCAGTGTCTTCTTGCAAAGGAGGGTCTAATTACTGATGTCAGTTGGTCTCCAAAAAGGTTTGTATGTGGTCCATGAAGCAAGGAGGAGGGACCTGAATCTGGACCAAACACAGCAGATGATTCCTTTTACATTTTCATATGGCAGGGCTTGGCAGCACTCTTAAAATGGAGAGACTGACAGCGGTTCCAATATAAAAGCCCATTTGCACAGGGATTCATCATGTTAAGTCTTTTAATTTGCCTCATACTCATATCTGGCACTTGGTAGTCCCCATCCTCTTTTCCCTTCCCCTCCTGAGGAGATTTTCCTAATTTAATTTAAATTTGCTTGACTGCTTTATTGAGGGAGGCTATTATATTATCATGCCAGCAGCTGACACGGTGAGGCTGTGTTGCAATGCATCAGCACTCCCAGGTGTCCATTGCTTCTTAAATTTACAGTTCTCTGACATGAAAGTCTTGGTTTTGCACCAAAGTGATGCTCGGTGACTTTGTGTGGAAAAATATTGTCTCCTCCACAACTCAGCTCCTTCCTTCTCACTTCGTGCTGTAGGTGGACACCAACAGTAGACCACCAAAAAAACCCTACGTTATGGAAAAGGAGGAACTATTTAGGAAATTTTTGAGTTCAATCAAGTTCTATAATGAGGCATCCTGGACCCTGGTTCTGCAGGGAAACCTGCTGGTGGCCGGTCAACAGGAGCCACGATAACTAGGATGATGGTTCCACCAATAGACGGGACGACACTCAGAGTGCTGCAGTTCTCAAGGGTTTATTGTAGGTGCAACCAGGGCAGAAGGAGGCAGGTAAAGGCAGGGAAGGTGTAGGAAGACAACCCCTCGAGAGGGGAGCTAACTCTGAGGGCCCCCTCCAGAGGAGGAGTTGGGGATTATATCCGGGGAAGGGGAGGCGGGGTCAGGGTACCCATGGACCAATGGGATAGGGGCCCATGGGGGGAGTAAGGATGGGATAATCCAATGGGAGACAAGGGAAGGAGTGGTTACAAGGAAGGAACTAATTACAGAGCATAGAACGGGGAACTTTCCAGAACTGGGGGTGGTGTAACTGTTTGATAGGCATTAACTGGGGAGAGTACATCTAGTGATGGACATGGGAGAAGGCGGGAACTCTGATATAATGCTCTTCTTTACACTACAGCAGTTTCCCATGGCATCCCTGATAGATCCCCTCCAGGACTGCCTCCCACACTATAATTCACCAGATAAAGCAAGAAGTTGTATCACATCACTAAATTAAAGTGTTGGCCAAATGGAAAAGAAGGGGCTGGGAATAGAAGGTGTCTTAAACCAACTCTGCTGATGAAGAAAATATATGTTGACCTGCCCCTTAAACATTCTGTGTACAGAGGAGTTTTAAAAACAGCCCTGAGTCTGTTGATAGTGTCTGCCTGAGGACATTAATTCATGTTCTCCAGATCAAATTGTGAAATTGAAAGACAGTAATTGAAAGAAAAATGTTCAAATGTTAATTGAGTGCTTAAAAACAACACCTCAGCCTTCAAAATAAATTTTCTGGGGGAAAGAGGAAGAGAAGAACATAATTTCCAATTAAAAATAGGAGCTGAAAATCTGAAGATACCCAAACCTGGAAAATTGAATTAAAACTTAAGAGGTAGATAATTATAATTAAATTTAATTTAAGAAAAAATAAAGCTCTCCTATGCAGTCTATGTTTTTAATTGCTTGAACTGACCTTTAAGAAAGTACTTTAGATTTCATAGCAATTAAAAGTATGAGTTAAATCTGTGGGAACCAGAGCAATCCTCCACATGACTAAGAGAACAGCCCACAGACACTGTCCTCTGCCAATACACCAATGGGCATCCTAAACATTCATGCCACTTTATATCAATTCTGACACCACTGGTAGACATTCCAAAGTGAATTAAGGACAAGGTAGCAAGTTTAACTTGAAATTCATTTGCTTTTGTCAGTTCACATCAGATCCTTAATGTCGTCTTCACAGACATTTCATGTTTAATATTAATGATCTCTGGAGTTTCATCCTAATGTATTCGGTGAGCTTCTTTGATAATTTAAGACTATTTCAGATACCAAAAAAACCCAAGGCATATTTACCAATGAAGTATAAGGATTGTTGAAGGTATCATTAGAACTTTATGTGGGCTCATCATCCCTCCATTATTGACATCAACATTTCATTTGAAGAAGGAGCTGCAACTAGAATAGGAACTGCATTTGTTTAAAAAAATGAGAATACTTTTGAGCTCCTGATGCTCAGGGTGTTCAGTTAGGAAATTGCAATAGTGGATTCCTCTTTCCATTGGTTGCAGTTCTATGATGGGCTTTTGCATGGAATTTGTAGCTATTTATGCCTTTGTGGTTTGCTTGTTTGTCTGTTTGTTTGCTATATATTGGGAAAGATAGAGACATCTTTAATATCTATGATAAACTTATTCAAGCATTACTCTTAACAGCTTCTGTCTTCCAGCTGTGGCTTAAAAACCACATGTTTATTTTCTATTAGTAAATCATTATGGCAAAAGAACTGTTTTAAAATAGTTTCACGTTTTTGATTGTAACCTGCCCAGAGAAGGAGTATTTGGACAGGGACTTGTAAGGCCTTCATAAATTAGCAACCTCCAGAGAGCCAAGTATGCACACATATATACATACATGTTCTGTCTGTGGGTGAACAAATACACACACAGAGCTTTAACCATGAGGCCTGCATCCCTTTAACAAGAATTTAAAGGGAAATTTACACATGGTAAATTTTACTATTAGCACTCATTAATAGCAATTCAGAAAAAATTTTCCAGTCTCAGATTAAGTGAATAAATCTTCATTTCTAAAGACTGAATTAAAATTAATTTAAATCTCTCAAGAGAAATTGGTGTTCTTGATAAACATATTGTAGAGCGTTTATTGTAATGCGGATTTATTTCTTAATATCTTATTCTTTTTAGATCCTGGTTTACAAAAACTTCTTCATATGTGGCTGTTAAATTATTTGAGTTTCAGCCAATCCCAGAGAGAGAAAAATGTGTGGGAAAGGTGGTTGATACAAGAGAAACATAAGCTGTAAGGGAAATAGGGAAATAAAGGAGTGACATGAACATAATTTGTCTCAACTGGGTGTTTCACACCTATTGTAAGGTACTCTGTCTTCTCCCTGACCGAAGCAATAAAAGAGCTCAAGCCAATGCACTTGCTTATCTCACTCCTGTCCAATTCCCCAGCAGGCTGGGCTTTAAACTATTTTTGCAGCTGATTTCTGTTGCCACAATGAAAAATCTGTCCTTGTTGTGTTTCTTCCAACAGGGATTGCACCTGGGGGACTCCAACATTTTCCCATATAACAAAATGACTTAATCTGATGTGTTTTTAATTAAACATGTCCAGTGATAAATCTGGAGCAGGCAAGGTCAGAGAACTTCCCATCTGTTTTACAGCTCTGTCCACAGTACAATCTCCCAGTCAGGAATATTCATTTTTCCACCTGCTGTCAGTTCCTTTTTGTGTAATTTTCTTGATTGTGTTGCAAATCTAAGGGAGCTGCTGACCTTTACTCCCCTGGGGATGGGAAAAGGATTTTAAATGGTCAAAGCTCTTTTGATGTTGCTGGTGGATTGACAGATCAGGTGTAAAAGGTATGACAAAAAAGAACCTGCCTAGCCTTGTCTCTCCAGGCAGAAAGACATAGATACTGATAAACATGAGGAGATGGCAGCCTGGATGTCAACAGTTACTCAAGAATATCTCTGATCTATGCCCAGTACCTTGTTGTGATATCAGCCATAGCATGATGACATCCAAACTCCCTTGGCCAGAGGCAGAAATGCCTTTTCTGGAAAGGATTTGTTTTGAGCATCCACAGATGGTCCAGTTACTTCCCTAATTTGCATTGTGAACATTGTTTGATGTTCATGTCTGGGTCATGAAGTCACAGAATAATTTGGGTCAGAAAAGCCCTCTAAGACCATTGAGTCCAGCCATTAACCCAGCATTGCCAAGCCCACCACTAAATCATGTTCTTAAGCACTGCATCCACAATCTTTCAAATGCCTCCAGGGATGGTGACTCAACTCCTTGTGCCCTACTAGGAATTTCAATGATGATTAAGTGTTAAAATTCATGTGTAAAAATAAGGAGAATGATAATAATGTGTTTTATTAGGTCTTTCTTAGGAGGTTTTTCTTTTCCCTTGAACATGAGGAAAAGCTTTCCTGTGCAGGGACCCAGCACAGGAATGACCCTGCCTAAGCAGGGAGGTCAGACCAGCTGATCCACTGTAGTCCCTTCCAACTTTACCCTTTCTGTGATTCTGTGTTTTTTGATAATCCCTCCTTTGTCAGAACAGTATCATACTGAAGAAACAAATCCGTCAATTTCAATTCAAGCTTAGGAAAAATACATTGAAAAATATAGTTTAATGTTTAGGGTGGAATTTTTTGGGTATCCTCAGAGGTCAATTTAACAGTACAGATTATTTCAGTTATGCTTTTTCACATAAGCCTGTGAGTACAGAGAAGGAATCTAGGAAAGGTGAAAGAGATGATGAAAACTATGGATAAAAGAGACTGAGTAAGTGTCATCTGTACTCAAAGTAATTAACAGTTGAGAGAAATTAATTAAGCATAAGTATATGAAGCATTGAGAGTGAGATAATGAATAATAAAATTGTATTATGGAATTGATATAAGGTTTTCTTTCAAGTAATATATAGGCAAATATTAGAGGATTCCTATTCTAGTAACCCAAGTTTAACCACTTCATATTACTTTAAATCTCTTTGACACTTTTGTGTTTCTGAAATATAAATATCAAATCAACAATTGTAAAGTGATATATGTAAAAACACTGTCTTTAAAGTAAAAGAAAATGGTGATGATACTCATAAATATAGAAACCACAGAAAACGAAGAAGGGTGATTTCCTCGCATAGTATAATTTTTAATATCTTTATCCCTAAGAATTATGAGCTCAGATGTCACTGGCAAGAGTATAAGAAAGCAACACAAAACTACCAGATGAAAGAATTAGATTTTTTTATTCACTAGTTCTGAGCCATCTTCTCTACAGGGCCATAATTCCTAGCCATTCCAGGAAACATTCACAACTGAATTAGAATCAGCTCTTTGTTCTTTATTATTCTTTGTACCAGACAAAGACTACTTATGTTAAAACAAAGTCAGTTGAAAAATATTTAGGTTTAATTCAAAGTTTGTTAACTAACTTGAAGGAATCATAACTAATAAGAGATAAAAGTCTTACAAGGTTTGAGAGAACTTACTTCATTTCAGTTGTTTAAGGAGATGATGACTTTAAGTCAAGAACAAATGTGGTTATGTTACACTCGAAAAAGAGGCTGTTAAAAGGAGCAGACAGTAAATATCCAGAGGGAAAGAATAGAGAGATCAAGAAGAATGTCAAACATCTACAAAGATCATTAATGGTGTATAGAAAAATAAGGAATAAGATAATTCAACAGAAAAAAAATCTAAGCACATGTGGAGATTCAGACTGGAAATGTTGCAAGTTCAGAGGGGGCAGAAGAACCTTTTGTGGGTAGAGAATTTTAAAAATCTTTGTGCATATGTGTCTATGTGTACACGTATATTTGGAACATTTACATATTTAAGCATGCATAACTTTTGTATGGGCCCTGATGTGAATCAGTGAGGGCATCCAGGGTAAGCAGGTTGCCTTCTTATTCCAATATGTAATATAAACAGTAGACTGACAGATTTCAGCCGGAGAATTAAAGATTCCAATCACTTCAAAATAGCTTGGAAACAAAATAAAAATAGAAGGCAGCAAAATGCTTAATTATTTTCCATGTGCTCTGGTAATTTCCAAGCACCCAACACCCCAGAATCTGAGTTTTATTGTAGAGAATAGACAGCACTATGTATAATGAAAGTCTGACTAAACAGTCCATCATAAGAACTCACAGACTTGTATAATTGGGACAGTGATTGTGCCTATTGAAGTAATAATTTACCATCTCTGGGAGCAGAAATGCCTTTAGAGAGAAAAAAAAAATCTGCACCACAGGATGCTTGATGGTTATCATATCAGCAAGGTACACACTAGTGTTCTACTATTCATTAGTTTAGATTTTGGGTGGAAGAAAACTCTGATTATCCCCCCACATGAAGACTTTGTCAGAAGTAGAAGAAAAGTGAGTGAAGAAAGAAGTTTGATTCTATTATCTAGTGATAGAGGAGCTCTAGGGGTCTAAAATCTTGGTTCTACCACAAATTTAACTGCACATAGAAGAGTTTCAGCTGGAGATAACATGGGTTTTGTACATCAGTGCAGGAAATTCAAATTGAAGATAGCCAACAAGGAAGAATACTTAAACAACCTCTTGCACTACTGCTTTTTTTAAAAAAAAATGTTGGTTAAATGAAACGTGGTCTTTTCTCAGCCCTCACAGCTGTGAGGTTTATAAAGGAATCACAACTAACAAAAGATGAATTGGTTTTCATGAAAGGTGAGAAGGGTTTTTATACTCAAATTAACTCTCCCTAGTAACAGGATAGTGGTCCTCAACAGAGGATAATACAAATAGTAGCATCAGCTGGTGCAGCTAAACCTACAATTACTGTGATAGCAGTTCAGGATAGTATTGTGAAATCCAGGTGTCTTTTATCTGATACAGATTATGAAATATGAAATTATGATCTAGAATCTAATTTTTTCAATTTTCTAGATTGAAAAAATACCGTGAGAGAGGAAGTCTAGTTGGTCTTTATGTTGCATTTCCTTCATTTACAGGAAAAGCATTATGAACATTTGCTTAACATTTATGAAATATAAACATGAGAGAATAAATGCAGATGCACAGAAAACAATCACATAAAAAAAATCTTACTAGCAACATCAGCTGTAACTACTATGTAGTGCCTTCTATTACAACCATCTAAGTCTTAACATTTTTTTGAAGTCATAAAATTATTTTTAAGTTTCTCTCCTTTTAAGAGTGATTTATGACACTCAGGTCAGGTAGATTTCTTGATACCACAGGGAAGTCTTCTGCTAAAACAGATTTCTCTCTTTCTCTCTCTCCTTATTCCAGATAAGAGTGATACTCTTCATTTGAGGTTTCTTTGTCAACCCATACAGGTTAAGTACTTTTTAATTCCCAAGTTGTCAGCCCCAAGTCAGTGCTGACAGGAGAACTCATAAATGTGGTGTTCTGAAGGCAAGACACACAAAAAGTTTTTCAGTTAAATTATGGTCCCCTCACCTTCTGATTAAATGCACTTGAAACTACTTAGTGAAAAACATCTCCATCCATAACTATCTTGTAAAAACAAGGCATCAAGAACTAAGTGTCAGACTGCCAGAGCTCAATCCACTGCAACTTGCCAATGTATTCTGTGAGCTGTTTCCCAAACACTCAGGGATTTAGTCATAACCCTTGTCTGACGGTGGAAAGGAGAGCACCACTGAACATTTGCTCAAACTAATCTTTATCTTCCCACTGGCTATAAAGATTTACTAAAAGTAGAACTAAAAAGCTGAAGAGGAAGGTGCTGTTTAATCAGTGTCTTTGCCATCATTCTTACTGTAGTGCACGACTGATATCCTTTAGGCTAGTACTTAAATTCTGCACAAATAGGTCACCAAAAAGTGCTGAGATAGTGTTTTGGTCTGCAACAGCTTCAAAGATTGTTGCTAATAAAATAATAATGCGGAGTAATTAATGCAAGTCAGGTATTAATATTTCATTTGCAACATACATACACACAAAATGCCTACCATGTATTTGACAAATTAAAAGTAACATCACAAAAAGTGTTGATCCAAATTAATCCTTCATCACAATAATAGATACTCAACTGAAGATGAAGTCAGAACTTGGTGAATATAAATGGTTCAGCTGATGACAGAGGAGCCTGCATGAAGGATTTATTTCATGGGTTGCTGAACAGACTCTTTGGCAACTCAAGGAACAATATAATCTATTCATACTCATAAATTTTTCAAGCTCCACATAAAATTAATTTGACCCTCCCTTTCCCATAATTCCCATAGAAATTCTATTCTAAATCTCCTCTTTTCATGTTGTTGGAACCTACCTCTAGTTTCCAGCCTAAAATGGTTCATAGCCAGCTTTTGGTAACTTTTATACTATACCACAATTTATCTGGCATCATTTATATTAACACCTTTTTCCACCAATCAGTTAAAAACAGCAAATCAACCTAATTTAGTTTTTAATTAGAGCAATGCTCTCCTCCACTGAAAGTACCAAGGTATGTCAAGCTGGTACTATGACATCCTGTCTTTGTTGTGAGGTGTCTTTAGTTTACAGATGGAATTTTTAACAGTGAGATTCACAATCATCAGACGAAGGTTTAAAACAGAAGTTTAACTTTACTTCTCATATCTGTTCTTTCCTTGAGTCTAAATCCTTCAATTAAAGGCAGCACCTAGGGAATGGAAATACAAGATGTGTATTTGAGAAACACAAGTGTTTGTCATGGATTTTTTTTTTTTTAACCTGTCAATGGAGGAAGGTACATATATGTTTGGTCTCTGACTTGGCTCTATCATTCCCAGACTTTCTGACTTGATTTAGTAATTGCAGTTACTTAAATAAAACTATAAAATAGTGTTTGTGATTTTACTGAGAGAAAAGAGGCACCCAGGATTTTTCCTCATCTTGGATTTTATTAAATGGAGAATGTCTTAACCATCTTGATTACGATGACATTTCTGCATTTGCAGAGGGAGCAGTGAAAGCAGTAAGTGTTCACTCAACCCTTCAGCTGGTCCTCATGCTGCCAGCAATGCACAGGCAGCACTGAGGGTGGGTGAGCCTGAGGGATAAAAGCCAGCCAGATATTCAGGGTATATTTAGTGTCTATCTGTTGCATAATGATTATTCTTTTGGAACACCTCCTAGAAGACTTGCAGAAGTGAGAAATAAATTACTGTTTAATTTAGTCTATTTTCAGTGTCAAAACCTAAATAAGTTTTGACTAAATTCATCAAGGATATTTTTAGTAGTCTTTTTGTATTTATCTGGAAAAGTGAAATCTTAAAAAAAAACTGGACTGAATTTTAACCATTGTAAAAGTTTGAAAGTTTCAAACTAAGGTTCCAGTCTGACATGTAAAATGAATGGCCCCTTTAGTTTTTCACCTGTCGTTTTTCTCATCACTTTCCTGTGTGATTCTCTGTGGAAACCTATGAACAAAACTGGTCCTAGAGATCCAGCTTAAAAAACAAGACCAAGTATATTTTTAAAGAAAAAAAAAAAAATCAAAATTGAGCAATATAGCAATATTACCAGATATCTAAATCCCAGAAACTTCAAATAAAGACCATCAGCAGATTCCTTTTCTATCTGGTGAGCATTGAAATATGTCCACTGAAACTACCAATAGTTAAATTTACTCAACTGTTTTCATATATGTATATAAAAAAAAGTTAACTAATTTGTTAGGAGGGGGTTGTGTTTTTTTTCTCTGAAACACATAATAAATTGCTGAAACCAGGTACGAAAAGAAGCAATCCAACCCTAAGCCACCCAACCATTAAACAGCCCATGTTTTTTTTATCCACAAACTATATCACAGTATGTTAAGAAAGTAAGCTTAAGCAAAACAATCTTTCAATTTTACAATCATTTATCTGTTGTCCATGTTTATTTTGAAGTAAATTTAGCAATCATAAATATTGAGCAAAGACGGCAATTTTATAACAGTGATTTTTTTATTAAACAGAAAGGCTACTTAATGCACTAAAGTCAAGGTTCCGCTTTCTCTTACCTGTTGTATTGCCCTTTTAGACTTAAACAACTATCTTTTTGTTTGGCTTCTGTCTCACCCACCATGATTCAAGCATTCAACATACCCTTTCTTTTATATCCAAGATGTACAGGTCTGGGACTAGCAACCCTAACCTCAGGTTTTTCCCAATTTTCACGCACGATGATCCAATCTCATGCAGATCCAGTAACAAAAGCATATCCCTGTTGATTGGCTCTTCTCAGCAGAAGGCACCACTGCTGCCAAGAGACAGTAAAAGTTATTGTAGCTGATTTCATGGGACCTGGGGATAATTCACTCTGTCTAAAAAGACACACACTAATTTTGAAAGAAATCCTCTTGCTGTCATCTGCTAGAACACATTCAATTTAGATAAATTCTTGAACTGGGATTCTTATGCATAATATATGCTGTTAAACAAATAGAGGCACAACCACGACATTAAGAGTGTCCAAATTATCCCTTAGATTTAGCATCCTGGCTGTCCAATTTCTTATCTAAACTATTACAAACAAAGGCAGAATTGGAAGATTAAAATTTTCTGTGACTGCTGAAGTTCAAAGAGTGCTTGTATTTTAATAACAAGTACTGTACATATTTCATGGAAGTGTTAGCCAGCTGATCTATATGTTAATTAGCCTACTATTTGAAAAGGAAAATTATTCAAGTGCTTTCATCTCATTTCCAACACAAGCAGCCATCCTGAGTACATTAGGAAGCATCATTCCTGCATATTCTGGAGTCAGCTAAGCTCCTTTTTAGGCACTGGAGGAGGAAAAAAGGGAACTGAACTGATAGCCAATTTTATGGCAGAATGATTTTCAAGCAGAGAACAATCCATTCAGGAAAAAAATAATCTAAACTCTACAAAGGAAAAATAATCCATAGAATTATCTGTTGAAATATTGTGATTACAGTTTTAGTTGCTATTATCTACATGAGAAAAAAAATAGGAAAAAAGAAAACAAGTTTATCAAAAACTCTTCATGTGAAGAATTAGGAAACTGGAAGTAGGCTTGGTACAGATGGGGATGCTGAGAACTGGAGAGGCAGAGGAAGCAGGTGAGCAGCATCTGGCTCTGGCTCCCTGCCTGGAAGATTCTCATCAGAGTCACTCACTGCCTTCTGGCAGAAAATGAAAGTGACAAGAGGTCAGGAGGTGAAATTGACCAGAGTGCTCAGTTGGCAGGAAGTTGACAAGATACAAAAGTCTCCATTTGCCTTCTCCAAAAAGAATTTCTTAAAGACTTTTAGTTCAGGGGGTGGTGGTGGAGAGGGAGGGAGGGAAAAAAAAAGAAACCTCCAATAATTTTGATTTCTTTTTCAAAACTGGTATTTGCTCAGGTCACAAATTTATTTTCCTGGTCAGATTTTGAATGAAGTCCTCAGGCTTCAGCACTGTTTCTGTGTCCTTCTGGATACAGCTTTGAGAAATGGAGGTGAGAGTAGGAGGTGAGAAAGGGATATGAGTGCAGCTGAGCATTGCCTCATCTTCCTCCTTCTTGAGTATCCAAATACAGAAATGGGCAATGAGGAATCCCATTCAAAAGTGCTCTTTGGGTAAAAAAGTCCCACAAAGATCTCAGTAACAGCATGGTCCATTTCAGAGGTACCATACAGCTCCCTGTGAATCCTGCTTGAGCAGGAGCCATGTACCATGCAGCTGGCACGAGCAATCTTGAACTGCATATTAGCAATGCTTTTTATTAGGAGTTATGTGTTATAACCCACAAAGTAGTGCACTTAATTTATACTATGAGTTTTGTGGGTTTATTTTATTTTATTTTATTTTATTTTATTTTATCTTATATTTCCAGCAAATAGGGTCAATAAAGATTCTGTCTTTTCTTGACTAATCCCATACAAAGATACCTTGGAGAATAAACATGGTAACCTACAAGCTTTAGCACTTAAACTGAAACACTTTGAAATATTACTTAGAAAAGAGGAGCAATAAAAGAAGAATACTAGCATCACATCCTATGGTGGTCATAAAACATTAACTTCTTCTACACTAGGTAGTTCAGAACAAAGCTGGAACTGAAGCTGTGTGCAATTGATAATTTCAAAATATTAGATACTCTTGCAATTTTTCTCACTGTGTAAAGTTCTGGTTGGGAAAATATTTGACATTATTTCTCACACTTTTTTTTTTTTGTGGGTTTTTTTTTTTGTTGTGGTTTTTTTTGGTTATTTTTTTGGTTTTTTTTTCCTAGGTGCTGACATAACTTTTGAAAATATTTCTGTACTTGACTGAAATTTATATTACCCAGCAATTTAGTTAAGTGCTGCAGGAGTGTAGGATGGACTGATGACAGACTTCATATAAATATAAACCATGAGCTAATGTCCCCCTTTATAATACCTGCATATAGTCTTACCAAAATCAATGAAGCTGAAACAATTTACATCAGGTAATGATGTAGCACCCTGAGATTACATTTGCTCACATTGCTTTATACATATGTATATACAGACAAAAAAAAATATAGAGGGAAATTTTAATTTGCAACTTCTCTGTGACTTATTTACGTGTATTCAACTTATCACTTTTCCCAATGGACAATTTCATCTCATTAAGCATTTTCTCCTCCTTGAAGTCATTACCATTGAATTTAAACATTGTCTCAAAAATATTAGTCACCTCATCCTATTAGTTTAACCTTTAGAATATATGACCTTCCAAAAATGAAGATGGTTTTCTTCCCAGTCAGCTTAGGAATGCAAATGAATATGAGAACACTGAAAGATCTGTCAATTCATGTCGACAGCTTCACATTGGGCTGGTCCGCTTGCCGTACAAATTAAGTATCTGACCTTGCTTAGATTTCAGATGGTTTTGTCACAGACACGCACACAAAGGAATGCTACAGTAAATGTCCAGAACCCTCCTTTGCCTCTCCCAGAGAGAACAAAGTAATTTCCTACTGTATCGGAGTCAGGACATAACTTTTCAAGGGGTTGAATCTCAAACTGTCCTCAGAGGGTGGAACATCTATTCCCTTTTTATATTGTTACATTCCAAGAACACGAGAAAAATGTCAATTCCCTGAAACTCACAGAAACGGAAATCACAAATATGGCTGTGGTTAAGAGCAGAGTAATAAGAGACACCAGAGTGGTGGAGAGGGACCGGCCCCATGAACAATCAGGCAAGAGTAAAACTGCCCTCTCCCCCAGCCAGATCCAAAACCATACTCTGTTTATAGTACCAGATTCTGATGTGAAAAAGAGAATAAATCTGTCTTTTCATTTATTTGAGGGTTGGACTAGACGACCTTTAAAGCTTCCAGCCCCAAGGATTTTATAACTTATCTTTAGATTCCATATCTGAACTTCTTTTCCACTTATAAACTGTCCTAAAAATGTGAAGATAATAACCCTGGGTATCAGAATGTATTTTCTTCCATTTGATGCCAAACTGTGAAGACAAGATCCAGTACGACATTTACACTCTCAAGAGCAGCTTTTTATAGCACTCATCTGCACAACAGGACTACCTCACCAGTTTCCCTTGTGAAACCACTCCACACAAAAAAAGTGTCAGCACGGTGTGCTTCAGTGTGGCCAAAATGACAAAAAATATTTAATCTAAGCTAACCTCTAGAATATCTCTGACCTTAAACAAAGTATGAGAAAGAGCATTTACATTTGGAGTCATCCCAATAACACTGGGCAGTAGTTCAACTATATTTTTTGATTAATGTTCTCTCGTATTGCATTTATTTTGCATTTGTCTCTTATACCACTTTAAAGCCAATGACATAAGGCCAGAGGTTGCTAATGTTAGACACTACAAGAATAAATAAAATAAAAAATGTTGGGCCTTGGTGTTAAGTTTTAGTTTTGGTCTAAGTTCCAAAATTATTTTCTTTCTGGTTTTAGTGTCATGCTGGAGATTCTTGAGTAACCTGTTACGGTCTCCTTAAATTCGGCAAAATCAGGCAGATAAGCAATATCTGCAGAATCCCTGAAAGGTCTGCCAGCAGATTCTAGCCATCCACTGGGAGGCAATTATTCTGTCATCATTTGAAGAGAATGGCCTATCTGCTTCTGGCATGCATTTCAGTTCCAGGCATGATTTCTGGTTCTGGCCTTGCTGCATATTCCCTGTGTGATGGACGCCCTGGTCAAGAGTGCCGAGCAATCACACGCCTGCCAAAAGTCAACCTTTAAACAAGGGATTCAGGATGAAAAATGTCTTTGTCTGTTCTAATTAGGATCAACACTTTTGCTTTCTTCATCAGAATTTGCTTATTTTGTTGTCTGGGGCTGACATCAGCACATGAGCTGAAAAAGAAAGCAATTTGCTCAAGTTTCTTCATTATCTGATGCTTTCCACTTCACGTGTAACACCTGTAAAAGGAAACAACAAATAAACTCTTTCAATGTCATCTTGATCAAGTGAGCTAAATCCTTTTGTTTGGAAGTAATGCTTTCCATGCCTTTCAAACAGGCATGAATAGCCCGTTTTATCCTTTTTACCATCTGGACAATCTTCTCTGAACTCTGCTCCCTGATCCAGGGGGACATCAACAGGTTGCTCATAAACTCCTATATGGTGTTTTCAGGTATTTTCCAGCAGTGACTAGCCATCCTTTTGGCTTATTAGGAGAAACTGCCATTCCTCTGCAAGATGTTATCAGTTCTAAAATGAGACACAGCAATAAACCATGAAAGCATGGTAATTCATTGCAATTAAAAGCAAGCTGGCTTGCCTTCTTGCCTACGCCTTGACGGCTGACATGTTCTGAATTCTGGTGACAGCATGCAGATCTGCATTGGAAGGGCTGAGGTGAGGGGACAGCAGGGAAGATAAATAGCCTTAATTTTTTTGAATGGATCTATTAATCTGATATGATTCATGATTCATCAGACACCTGTGCTTTGGGTACTGTCAAAATGGCTCACATGGATTGGGATACCGATGCTAATTCAACACTGGCTGGCTATTCAGGACAATGTCTCTGGTCTCCAGAAATTGCTCCAGGAGTTGGGCAGCAGTCCCCAGTCCTGTCCTCAAAGCACAGGAAACCTATTTGGAAACAGCTGACTCTGCCCTTGACAGCAGCCTGGATGTCACTGAGCTGGAATAAACATGTCAGTGGAAAGGCAGAGGTGACTGCAGCTTGAGGGGGAATCCAGCAAGGAGGAATTAATTCTGTTTTCTCTGTGCCTGGTGCACATAAGCCATCTCAGCCAGACATTCAGTGAGATCTAAATTTTAACCTTCCTTGCTTGTCAATAACTATGACAAACAACATGTGCCTTTTGAGCAACTCCTTCATTATCCTTAGAAAGGGTGGAAAAATATATTGTCTGAAAAACAGAAGGAAAGAACAATGAGGAGACCTAACACACTGTCTTATTGTGCAAGTGTTATTTACATTTACCTAATTTTTAATTTTTAAGGCATTTTTTGATTATTTTGTGGTTCCAGAAACTTTGTAAGGAAAAATCGATGGGATTATTCTGCCTACCTGGATTCAAGCACTAATGACACTTTCATGATCAGAAACAAAGATGGATGAAAGGACATATTTGCTCCACAAACAGAGACAGTTCCTTTCTTAACAAGGTGGTTGACAGAGAGGATATAACCTGCTCCTCCATTACAGAAGGATGCTGAAGCATGGAGAACAATTTACTTCCTTACAATGGCAGACATTCTATTCTTAATGGGTATCTTGGTGTTTCTGATTTCAAATGGGAGTTTTCCACAGCAGTGGAAAGGCTATTTTCCTGGGTTTATGACTCAGATCAAATTTTGTGCTTTATCACTTCAGTATACCTAAGATGAAAATATTCATAAAATTTTAATTGTATTTTTATTGCAGTCTGTATGGGCACAAAGCCTTTTTGTATGCGCAGACTCCTCTAGACAAAAATTCTTGGTACTGAACTCCAAGATATATTTGGTATATGTACAGTCAAGTGTGTCTGTACATACATTTTTATGTTTATATGCATGACATTTGCACAGTATTTGAGGCACTAAGTCTCTGTATACATGAAAATATACGACCAGGGAGGCTTGACTCTGCTTAAATGAGCCATTCACCAGTGTAACCAAGGACAAGCCAGGGAATTTCTTCCTAATTAGTTTAGTATAAATGAGAGAAAAATAAATGAACTCTTAAGTCATTAGAAGGTTGAAATAGATCCCCAAAACATGTCTCACGTCACCCATTTGCTTGGCTGCCTTTGATTCAGTAGTACTGCTGTTGTGTGAATGTAGGATAACTGCACACCATCAGTGCCACACTCTTTGAAGAATGTTTGAATTAATGGTGTTTTAGCTGACAGCACAGGGAACAGCACAGTACTTTGTGTGCCTCACACTAACGATGACACAATTTACAGAATTTGATTAAAAAAAACATTTGGAGTTTAAAAAAAAAAAATAAAACCCACAGCAAACCCCCTTTATAAAAATCTGTGTCCCAAAAGCTTATTTTTTCCCTTTCAAGATTCCATACCACCATCATTTCTGTGAAACACTCTGCAATGAGTCACACGATAAGAAGCTTTTCCCCTCTGTCTCCTCTTCTTGCTTTGCTGTAGTTGCTCCTTGCACCAACAACATCTGTGCTCGTTTCTTTTACTTAGTGAGATTTATCTGATGCATCTTGAGGACAACTGATCAAGAGGAAACATAGATTCCTATGATTCTGTGATTAGACCATGGGTGTCTGACTGAGCTTGATAGTATGTCTATCCCTGATGAAATGCAGGACTGCTCAACTTCTGCCATTCAATCTAACATAACACATTAAATTACACTGAGGGAAATTAAAAATGTAATTCATTTCCTTAATTCCTGGTAATACAGTACCTCACACTTTTAAAAGCTTCTAAAATACCAGGACCTAATTTGTTAAATTGTAAAGTCCTGGAATATCTGTACATTAGAATCAAAAGGGAAGATAGTAAAACAATTTTCAGCTGGAAATTCATGAGTTTCAGAGACTCTGTAATGTAATTTCCTAAACGAATTGATCTGAGAGACAGGTGATTAGGGTTAGATGTCTTTAATAAAAGCTTGAGAATTTCTTCCTAACTTTTAACTTAACAGCATGTTCCTCTCACCCGTGTTGTCTATGTTCTCTTTGCACTTAAACACTTTATATTTTGGGGTGTTTTTTGGGTTTTTTCTACCTATCTATTCAGCTGTTAAATATTATTTATACAAAATTTGCAATAATCTCCTTCTTTGACCATAACTAAATAATTACATGGAATCAGATCTGCTTGGAGAGTTAATGGGAAAGTTATAGTGTACTACATATGTAGTACATATGTAGTACACTAACATAACATGAATTTTGAACTCTAAAATTACATATTGGACTGAGTATTTGAATAAAAATACTAACAGAAAAGTTCTGATATGAGATTAGAATATTTATTGTAATGAAGATAGCATTCACCTCTGTAGTACTCATATTCATCAGTCTGTACTGAATTTAAAGCAATTTCACAAAATTGATGAAGCAAGCGTGTCAACTGGATATTCCAGTCAGAATTACAACAGTGTTAGGAATCCATTTTGCCTTCTGTATCAATGTAGTTGCTAGTACTGAGAATGCTTCCTCTCTCAACTCTATGCCTTTTACTGTCACCACAGACCCGTGTGTCAGTGGGTGGACCTGACATTGTTAAGCCAGACTTGAGTCACTGCCTTCTCAAGATCCAGCTGTGAGAGTAGGCTGACCAAGATCCTGGGGTAATTTGTCAAAAATTAGCATGGTGACAGTAATTCCAGACATATATTCCTAAATGCTATTAACAAAGGCAGTGTCATAATCTGAAAACAATTTCTGCTGGGGTGATTAATTAATGCTGGCAAGGTTCCTTCTCCCTTGGTTAGGTTGAAATACTGCTCTGTAGCTCCAGAAGGACCATAAAAAATTGTTTACACTTAGAAGAGTGATATTTTAAGACATGACAAAGACACAGAACACTAGATATGTAATAAGGAGGAAACTCCTTCCTGGGCACATAAGCAGTGAGTTGTTGACATATTGCTGCACTGATATAAATATGAGGTGCTTCTTTGGATTTACCTTATTTACCTTAAACTCTAAATAATTTCCTCAGAAGAAAGAGCTGGAAATACTGTAATAGAAGACACTGCAAAAGATGTGGCCAAGTGTGCAAGTGAGGTACCAGCAGTGCCTTATCAAATTCAAACCCAGTTTCACCATCAAACAGGGAAATAAGAGAAGAGGTGGCTCTTCCTCTCTTTCCCAACCCACTAATTGCAGCACAGAGTGATGCTGGCATTGGGTCACACAGCTGGAAGTCGTTGTACAGCTCTCCTCATTCACCCTTTGCTGGATCTGCCAGGGCTGTTCTCTGGTTCTGAAGCCAGTTGGCAAGCAATGCTTTTGGCCAATACTATAAATTATCTTAATCTCAAAAACCACATGGCCACATGAAAATTATATTCAGGGAATGATTCCTAGCCTGTCATAAGTCCCAAACCATTCCTAGCAGTTTTGGGGAGACTGCTAGCTGTCACAGTTCAACAGCATCACAGCATGCATTTTAATAGTGTCAACAATTCTATTTCCTTATCTAGAAACATTCCCTGGCACTGTTTGATGCACTAATTTTACCAACACTTGTATGCAGAGCCAGTGTATATATAACACTATTCCCATTGTGAATTAATTGGATTAAAGTGCTATGAGAAGTGTAGCCATCGAATTTGTTGTTTTAATTCAGATAAATTTCCTTCTGTTTCTCTTGAGAGCTCAGACCTCTTTCGATGTAAATAAAGGCAACCAGAAATTTACTTGCCTTCAGGAGGGAAAATATTCAGGAAGTGTGAGGTGTGAGAATGAGTTGCGAAATCTACAAACCACATTGTCAGTGAGAAATTGGCAATGACTTTCTTTAAGTTCCTTTTAAATTCTTAGCACTAGTGAAATGTTTGAAACCAGAAATGCATTTGTCTCTGCACTATACAGAACAAAAAATATTGCCATGATATACTACTGGGCATCATGTCAAACAACATGACAAGTAGAAACATATTGTGGCTATGATTTACATATATACTAGAGTGATTGTGACAATTTTAAGTAAATTCTTCCCTATCATGGTTTTTGAAAGCTGGCTTTCACCGAGGGTTCTTTAATTTGCAGTCATATAGTGAAGCTGGTGTTTTTTGATAAATTATAACTGTTTTCCAAGCCTTAAAATACAGCAAGAAATCTACTGACTAGAGTTGGCAATTTTTCTGTCTCATGCACAAAATCCTTTTCTACCTACACCTGTACCTCTTTATCTCATCACTGAAAGAGTATCAGGGCACCTTCCTTTATGTGCCAGCTTAGATGCCTGGTGCAGTTTGACCCAGACGAAATTGCATTCTCAGGGCACAGTCTGGGAGGTAATACAGGCCATGCACTATTCCCAGTAGGCAGCCTGTGTGGGGGTGCTGTGTTTGGAAGACTAAAAGTTTTGGAACATGAAAACAGGATGTTCTGTGCTGACAGATTTAAGTGCCAGTGTATGGCTTGCGTATATTTAATGCATTTGTGTAGATATAACCTGTGTGTTCAAATAGCAAAACTTCTGGCAGTATTCCATAGACATATCATGTAGAAAGGGTGATTTGTCCTAGACAGAGAACACTTGATCTTAGTTTACCAGAAATAAACATTTTTTTCAGAGCTGTAATGAACTGATGTTTGTCCTGAGTGTAGGCACCTTATCAGGCTGCTGCAATTAAGGCTGGCATAGTTTGCTAACAGCACACTAAGAGAAAATATGACAAACACAATATAATGCATAAGATCCACCAGACTATCAAGTTAATTAAGAAGAACAGGAGCATTTTTAGTGTGACTTTAGAATTAGATCTGAATGCACACATGACATACAACTATCCATTTTGCCACTGCCAGGGAGGCAGGAGACACATTCTTCAGAACATGGAAAAAGAAGCTTGTTTCTTCTTAAACTATTTGCCAACTAAAAGAAAGGAAAAAGATAACAATAAACTAATCTATTGGACAGATAAGCACAGCAGGTAGAATTTTTGGCAATACTAATGGACATTCAGCACACAATAAATGTTCAAGGAGGTGATTTAACAATGTGCAATGGTTCATGCGAAGCCAGTGACTGAAGGACCCTGATGGGACACAATGACTTTCAGGAAACAGCTGGAAGATGAAGGAGGTGTGCAACTGTCATGATATTTTTTGATTCTGGGTCTGACTAGTCCAGGAAGCAAGAGATGTGTAAAATAAGAGCACTTTGATTCCACAGGTGATCTACTGGATTTTTCTTAATAGCTGTCTACATAAACCCATGCACATCTCAGGAAATCATCTTGTCCCTCTCAAAAACATGACCTACACTCCATTTATAATACCCGTTCAGCTGCATAGATCAAGCAAAGTTCCCTAAAAATTGAATGAGGTATCATTTCATAAGCAAGATGTCCACAGAATGATTTAGAAAGTGGTCCTGAAAGGGGTATTTAGGGAGACATGACAGACCTAAGCACACTGCAATTGTTTATATTTACATTAATATTGGCTTTGTACACAGCATCTACTTATCTGTGAGAGGGGGATGATGAAGAGATTTGCATGGATAAAGCACAATACAATGAAGATAGGAGATTTACACACTGTAACACTACTTAAGCTTAAGCCACAGAGACTGAATCATTAGTGGCATCTTTCCAGACCTAGAAAGCTTTAAACATGGATATTTTTCTCCACTTAGATATTACAAAAATATATATAAAATAATAACTAGGACAGACTGTAAACAAACAAAGGATCATGGTTTCCAGCTTTGCAGGGACTGAAACACACCTGTTGATACTGAGGTATTTGTTTTTGATTAGGAAAACACATATAAGTCCATGCATGAATATGTGTGGGACTCACTGTTAGCAGATACAGTATCCAGTTGAAAATTGTCAGAGAACTTCATTTTGAAGTTATTTGGGCACTCATTATGCATTTTGCATTATTCTTAGTTCTCCAATTTAATAAACTATCCCTGCTAATCCATAGATAGATGTTACATGGAGTGTGAAAGATATTGATCTTTCCCTTTGTTGCAAACCTGACGTTTACCCAAAACTCAAAATCTCTGTGGTAAGCTTGGACCACATTCTAAATAAACACAGGCATTATTTGCTTAGGAGCTATGGGGATCTCAGATGATTCAGAGGACTTGAAACAGGGAAAACTTGTGTTCAGAGACTGGTTCTACCTTATTTATATTTGTATTACGTCTTTCAACCATGCAATACTGAAACAGAGAACAAGCTGACACAGAGGACTATGACGTCCTACATCCACTGTTGATGATGTTTTTAATGAACCTAAAGCAATCTGAAACTACACTGACCATTGGTTGTCTGGAAACTGCTATCAATAGATTCCATGATAGAAATTTTAGGAAAAAAGCAGTTTAAATAGTTAACTCCTGTATGTTGCTGAACTAAGAATTTGTTTGTTTTCTTGAACCAGAGTAATAAGTGGAGTCTGGTCCCTACCAGAGAATTTGTTCATTATGGTTTTTCATTGTCTCAGGCTTGGGGGAGGAGTGTTGAAGCTGACCATTTGTCCACTGCTGGTTTTTTATATTGCCTTAGGCTTGGGGGAGAGGACATGCAATGCAGAGGGGTCTGGGGGACCATTTTATTACTTGCCTTGTGGCACTGGCTGTGGTTGCACCATGTTAGTGAGCATTTTGCCTGTAAAACGTTTTTTTAATACACTTTGTTATGAGGATTATTGCTGTTATTGTCCATTTTCTTACCTCATTGCTGTTTCCAGTAAAGTGTTATCTCAACAATTAATCTCTGCCTTTTGTCTCTCTCATTTGACGGACTGTGTGGAAGGGAGTGGCTGCCTCGGGCTTAATTTCCAGCTCCAATTTCTATTTGCTCAGTGTTTCTCAGCCAATATTCATAAACGTGGTTTCAGAGTGTTGCATTTGTGTACACAAACACACACTAGCATGATATTTGGCATCCTATCCATGTCACCAACTACTCTGGTTCCATTCCCTGCTTTTCAGAAGGCAGATACAATCCAGGAAAATTCTGTTTATGTTTGCCAGAGGACTGAAAGTCTCACCAAACAATATTTATCAAGGAGAATTTAGCACGTGACTCAGTTGAATAATTTCATCCTCACTAATAAGTCATAACTGCCTGCCTTTTTTTCTTCATGCTATAGAATGAAACCACATGTTTAAAGACATTTATTGTGACTTTTTTGAGCAGATTTCCCCAACTATTGAACAGTATCAAAGTTCATAGTGCTTTAATAAACCTGTCTCAGAATTATCACAATTGATTTTCCTGTTTCATGAAATGGAATGTTAAGGCACAGAATAATCAAAAAATTTGTCCAGTAAGCCAGGAGCAGAGCCAAAAAGCAAGTCCAGGTCTTATTTTATCCAAGGACAACTGGTCTGTAATAGTCCATGTGAAAAAACATGTAGGTTAAACTGGTGATCACTGGAAACTCTGAGGAGGGAACTGGAGTTTTTTTTTAGCCTGGAGAAAAGGAGGTCTTATTGCTCTGTACAGAGACCAGAAAAGAGGTTGTAGTGAGGTGAGGGTTGGTCTCTTCTTCCAAGGAACAAATGGTAGCACAAGAGTAATTTGCCTTAAATTGTGTCAGAAAAGGTTTAGATTAGATAAGAGGAAAATTTTTTTTACCAAAAGAGTTGTTAATTATTGGAATAGGCTGCCCAGGACAGGTGGCGTCACCATCCCTGGAGGCATTTGAAAGAAGTGTAGATGTGGCTCCTGGGGACATTGTTAGCAATGAATTGGCAGTGACAGCTTAATGGTTGGGCTTGATGATCTTATTGATATTTTCCAACCTAAGTGATTCCATTCTTCCATGATTCTATCATTTACATCCAGTAACTTTACAAGAAATCTGTTCCTTATGATCAGCCAGGAAATATCAGAACAATTTCAATTATTAACACATCATCTTGGTTTTAGGATTTTTTTCTTAGGAACTTGATCAAAGTCTGGCAGAACTTAGCAAAAAACTCATCTTGACTTCAAAGTGATTTTGATTCACCACCAGGTCTTTTTGATAGCTTTTAAGTTTTGCTTTGTATGTGTCTTAATTCCAAATCTTTCATGTGCCATGATGTACATTAGGGTGATCTCCACCTTTGGATAAACTGCTGTTTGTCATCACATACCAGGGAAATTCTCTGGGATATTCTTGAGTGGTGATTAAGGAGAACTCTGATTTGCAGCCAAGAACAATAAGGAGTTTTTAATAGAACAGGTAAATTAATAAACACCAAAATAATAAGTCCATGAGGGAAAATGGTGTCTGGATGTATCTCACATGCTGCTTTCTGATCAATTATTTTTAGTTGGTAGGTTTTAGTGTAATTTCCTTAAAGAGAAAGACATCTTGACATCAGAATGCTCCTGTCATTGTAAACCACCTTCTGTTATCTCTCCTGTAAGAAGAGAATAATAAACTCACCTGAAACATGATCTCTTTATCCATCTTAATTATTGACCAATGTTGCTTTTTGGAAAATGAAGACTTTCTGCTTCAGAATACAGAAGTTATAACTGTGCACACAGTTATAATTGTAACCTGCTTCTGTCTCTTTGGTGAGGCAAATGACTGTAGCTGGACACAGAACAAGCAGGAAGATCTTCATCTTGTCATCATAGGAGGATGTGGTGGTTGTGACTTTACCTTCTGCTTTCTCAAACTGGGATGGAATATCCTGCTAAGTGAGCCATATAGGACATAACTTTATCTTCTGATACAAAGATCCTGGATGCAGGTCCTTGCAGCACCAGGAAGGGATCTTGTCCATCCCATCACTATTGTTTTCTCAGTTCTTCCTTTAAGTAGCTCTATAAATATGCAAATATTTTCTCTATGCAATTCTTTTAAACTGACAGCATAATGGCTGGTGAAATTAAAAGCTGTGATATGACACAATGGTTTTGGTGAAGCTATGATGCCTCAATTGCAGTATAAGCCAGAAGCCAGGATGTCAAGTGAGGAATGTGGAAGAGTTTAAAGTCATTTTTATGAAGGGATTCAGGATTAAAATTCTGGAGCATCTTGATTGTCTGGAGACCAAACAGACACCCAATTTTGCCAGACTCCATATGAAGAACAGAAAAGGGAAGTGGGTTCAGATGACTGAAACTCTTTGAGCTGACATCAATACAGTACTGTTTCAGAATGGCTGAATTGCATTTTTACTCTGCAGCAGCAGAATAATCAGGAGTGTAAGTCAAATAGTACCAGGGAGACCTGGAAAGCACTTTCCAGTACCTGGAAAGCACTTCCTGAAGGAACTGTGAGAAAGATAAAGGTTATTGCTCTTAAACAACAAAACCCTGCAGAGCTGCTACAAAATTTGTTGAGCTTTGGGGCTCTTGCTGTACTACAGAGACTTGGTGTTTGCACAAATGAAGCCCATATTTTTCATGAGGGATTTCAGTGTTATTGAAAGCAACTATTTGCTGTGAAATCAATGGACTTTGCATACTCAAAGACCTTTGAGTATCTGGGCTGTAGTCCAATATGAGAAATAAAAGCTGCTGATGAGAAAAATGGACTTTAGAACACCAATACTGAGTTAATGGAGTTATTTCAATTCTGTTTCCTAATTGTATGCAATCCCATAGCTCACAGAGGTGACACAAGGTGAGAAATTTGGCTCCTGTTGCAATCCCATAGCTCACAAAGGAGACACAAGGTGAAAAATTTGGGTCCTGATGTTTTATGCTACAAAGTTTTGATTAACTTTAGAACAAAATGCTGAAGTGAAAAGAATATTATTAGAAATGAGTAAAACCCAAGTGAGGATAAAAAAAATGCTGAAACAACTTGATTTCTGAATTTTATCCTAGGATTAACTACAGTATTATGATAACTGAGCACTTTTCAAAACTTTTCTACATATGAATGGAATGGAAACACCAGTCCTCCTTCTTGCACACAGAGTGAAGGCAACCCGTGTCCTGTTAAATACATTGAGGCACATTTCCAGGTGCTTGAGCCATAATTGCATACACTGCTGCCATTCTTTAGCCTCCCTTAGGAGAATGATCATGATAATTTGATCACAGTGTCCTATTTAGTCTTTGTACCTTTTTGAACTTGGATAGTATTGGTGAAAAAGATCTTCAAATATCTACTCAAATCAAGAAAATAACTTAGTTCAATTAAGTTTGTGACTAGAACTGTGCAGAAACTTTAAAAACATCTGGAAAACCTGTGATTCTTTCTAAGTAAACCTTGTGATAAAGATGACTTAGAAAGAGAGATTGGGGTGTTGGTTTGTTTGTTTGTTTGCTCGTTGGGACATTTATGTTTTATTAGAAGTTCTCAGATCAGAATAATGCAATTGATAGTATTACTATCTTCTATGTAGGGAAAAGATTATAATTCACACCAAACACTTATTTTTTTTTTAAATAAGGAAAATGTGTCTTGATTTTTTAAAAAAAATATTGTATTTAATACCATATATATCAGATGATTTTAGGATCATGTCATAAGCAGCTCATCAACAAAGATATGTTTGCTCATATTTCTCTGAGAATTATTGTTGAGTCATGTTACTGCTTCTCACAACCCTGGAAATACCCAAAGCTTCTTGTCAGCAGATGATAACAGATCTATGCCCATTGTCTGGAGGTTCTATGCCCAAGAGGTTCTGAAGCAGGAAGGAGCCCATTGAATTGCAAAGGAAAATTTTATTACAAGCCCACTTGTGAGGCACCTGGAACTTTATAAAAAATCTACATTCCAGTTGAATAATGTTGGTAGGACAAGAAGTAATGGGTATGTTCAGAATAGATATAAGGAAGAACTTTTTTCCATGATCAGGGATGTAAAATACTGGAACACGTTGCCCAGAGAGGCTGTAGATGCCCCGTGGCTAGGAATATTTAAGGTCAGGTTGGATGGGGCTGTGAACAACCCGGTCTAGTTGAAGATGCCCCTGCTCATTACAAGAAGGTTTGATTAGATGAACTTAAAGGTCCTGCCCAACCCAAAATATTCTTTGTTCCTATGATATCTTTTTTTTCCCATGGGAACCTGATTTATAAGACAAAGAGTATCTCAGATAAAGCTGATCAGGGTCTTGTTGTAAACTGTAGAAGGGAGAGGCCTGGATCTTGTGCATCAAAGTGTTTGTGCATCAAAACATTATGAACAATGGAAATATGGATGAAATTGAGCTTAATTCTGAACTGCAGTGGCAAAAAAAATAATTGAAAGTGCTCTTTTTTTTTTTTTTTTCTAATGGAAATCATATTAAATATCTACTTTTATTTATCTGGGGCAAAATATACTTTATTTATTTATTTGTTGAACTGGACCGGGCATGTGAGCATGGATTCTTCAACACATTTATTCTCAACAGTAAAATAATATTTGAAAATATAAATGAAGGGAAGAAAGAAATAAAGGTCTTATCTCTCCACTCCAATTTTCTATGACATTTGTTATAAAGCAGTGATATATGATATTCAGCAACCTCTTTCCTGCAACACTTGCAAGCACAATTTTTGAAAAATCACAACCATCTGTTGAAAACTCATGCCAGTCACAGTTATCCTTTAAATATATTCACCAAGAGGAATATTTTGAGAAAATATGTCTGACAGTGACTAATTGACTTTTATGCAACAGCTAGGTATTAGCAGAGTTTAAATTGAAGGTATTATCTGGGTTTACTGGCCTTGTCATTTTTATCCCACTTTAAGACTAAAT
This sequence comes from Vidua chalybeata, assembly GCF_026979565.1. Classification (NCBI taxonomy): domain Eukaryota; kingdom Metazoa; phylum Chordata; class Aves; order Passeriformes; family Viduidae; genus Vidua; species Vidua chalybeata. The sequence goes on from NC_071530.1 coordinate 146,975,439, forward strand.
TTTATTTATGAAGTAGAATTAATTCAATGAGGAATAAATTTGGTGCATATCAGCTCCTCACAGTCATTTTATTCAATTAATATTTTGGTTTGAAGGTTGCTCATGTGTGTGTGTGAATTGGTCATTTTTTGTCTGCACTGTGCAACGTCCTGCAAAGTGGAAACTTGGGAGATGAAAGGCACAACTACTGAGTAGTTTTAAATGAGCAAGATGAAGCACTGGCAACTCAACCTTTAGAGTACTTGGTATTTTTGTAGGGCTGATTAGCTATAATGGATAACATGAAGTCTGAACATGGAATTTTTCTATAATGAAAAGAGTCTAGGCTAACAAACATCTAGATTTTATTATTTAAATTTATTATTTAAATATTTCAAATGCAAACCCATTAGTAGAATAACTCTTTAATATCTGTAGTCTCACATACCCTTCTCATCCTCAAAATATCACAGACATCTACTTGCTAACCATTGTTTTAGCTTTGACAGAACCACTCTGCATCTCCTACTAATTCCCTGTAACTTTTTCCCTCACATATTTGGGACTGCCAGGATTTATTCTTACTGTTTAAACATATGATTCCACAAAGGATTACCTCTGGATGTGAGGAGTCTTCACATGAATATCCCTCATCTCAGGATTTTAAAGTGTCTGAGATGGTTATTCAAATAAACACACGTATAGCAGCTCATCCTCTAGAAAGGGGAGAAGAAAGAAAGCAAGCAAGCTTATTCATCTGAGCTTAATAAAGACCTTTCATCTTTTCTAGGGACAGATCTAGGTATTTCTAGGTTACAGATAGGCAGAAAATTACTTCAAATTAAAAGTGCTGCAAGCTTTTTCTTCCAAATCAGGTGAAAAGACACATCTTTTAAAGTTGTTCATTGAGCAAAAATGTGAAGATTGGTGCAAAGCCCATATTAAAAATACTCAAAACACTCAAGGGGGTTACAGGTTCAAGTGCAACAGACAAGAAATTTAAGCTCTCTGCTGCTTACCACAATGCCAAAATAACAGAAAGTTGACAGACTATATAAATGAAGTTGCTTATTTTAGATGAGAGATTACTTTGGAAAAATTTCAGGTGGCAGAACCAACTTTTGAATCATTGCTCAGCACTAGGCAGAGTAAGAAAATCTATTGGAGACTCTTACAACCTAATGAAGTAGCCCTGCTACTCCAGTATATCTTTCTTTCTTATTCAATTTCACCTACATATAAGCAACCATTTCTTCATGAAGTGTCCTGTTCATTCTGAAAAATAAGCAGCTATTTGAAAATGAAAACACAAATGAGTCCCTGGAAAACAAAGCTGAGCCTTGGTCAAGTATTACAAAGTGTACAGGATACTCCTTTGAGATGTTCATGATTCAGTTTGTTGTCATTACTGATTCAGGTTTGGACCAGCTCAGTTAAAACACTATCAAAGCAATCTCCATATAATATAATTTTTTTTTTTAGCTGAACTCTTCATTTTGTCATCAGGTCTTTTTGATCACATAAAAGCACTTTCATCATCCCTGATGCTTTGCTCTTTCACACTTGTTTTAAATGTAGAGAATTCCGGTATGTTCTGTTGTGATCTACCAATGCACTGCATTAGGGTAAAGAGCAAAAGAGCAGCTCTGTGTATCTATGTACATGGGAATATGCAATTTTCTTCTTGTCTTCTGTTCTCAATGATGGAAGGAGCTTCAAGGATGCAATTTTGTCTGCGTGTTTCTTATTACAGATTTCCTTAATTTTTTAATAGTTACTCAATTGAGTTCTTAAGCTTGCCTACACAGCCACTTTCAATAAAATTATTCTGAATTAAAGGTGTTATTTGAAATGGATTGTTTAAGCATATGAAATTACTATGTGATAATTCCAAATGGAATAAAAAATACTTAACTGAATTTCCCTCCTTCACTTCCAAAGCAAATAGAACTTAATTATATCAAATTAGGTGTAGTTTCATGAGGAATTTAAACTAGGATAACTTCTGAGAGGACGGATATGTGTCATGACCAATTTGTGTTGGTCTCTGGGCCCATAGGCTTCAAAGAAAGAAAAAAGGCATACATGGGACAGCAGCATTTGAGGAAAGAAAGAAAAAGATTGAAGAATTCTGACCAGCCACCCACACACTTCATAAGCATTTAATACATTTCTGTGTGAGAGTAAAATTGATTGTCCAGAATGCAATTTCTTACATGTGCCTAGTAGCAGTGGTGTATCAGTAGACATGACTATGACGTCTCATCAAAGAAACTAAACTTCCATGAAAGTGGGAAAAGTTACAGTGGTGAAAATCTAACAGGGAATTTCCAAACTGATCAGAATCAACTTGGCAACCTGTTTTGCCCTGATTGGTAGCACCAGTGTTAACTACATGATAATATACCCAGTTACCCAAATTGCCTGGGCAATTGGATTAGAAGTGAAAAAGGCCTGAAACTGCCAGGGCTTTTAAAACAACTTCTAGCAGTGGACGTTGAAGGACATCTAGGATGCTGTAGACTAGATAAAGAGTTTTTAAAGAATTTTGAAACCATTCGTTAAACAAACTCTCAAAGCAGCATAACATTCACAATATTTTGAAGACTGTTAAGATGAACTCATGAATTCTCATGTGCTCCTTCATGACCCTACAACATCCATCACCCCAATATAATGTACAAAACATCTCAGAAGAATATCAAAAACTATGACTGATTCTTCATGGCCTGTGAACTGGAAGCTTTATTTTGAGATAAATTATACACAGAGAGGGTGGATGTGGGAGGAGGCTTATGTTAAATCCTTATCCACAGGTCAATAACCTCTTGGAAAGCTTCAAAATGCTATGTCTGTGTGATGAAGGAGGCAGAAAACAAACATGCTGTGATCTGTTCACATACTTGAAATGGGCATAGGAAGGAGAAAGATCTTAAGAATTCAAGGAAAGAAGGGAAAGGGCTATATAAGCCTGGCCAGTATCCACTCCTCGTTATATCCTGATAATAACATTTTTCTGCGCTTTGGTTAAATTACACGCTGCTCAGTGTTTCATTTCTCACATGTATGTGGTTTAGAAGCATGTCAGCAAGTATGTCTGTAACATCATGTCTGCTAAAAAATTTATTTATTTGGGAGATTTGTGGGTTCAAATTCCCTCTTTGAAACAGCTGATAAACTAAATGCTGTATTGAACAGAAGGTACATGGAAACTTGGTTTGGAAGATGGGACATGTAGAGTTCACAAAATCTGACAGAAGAATGCTTTAAAAAAAAAGATTAGCATTAAAAAAATGAATTCTTCATCATAAATATTTATGGTTTTCAAATATTAATGAATATTGAAAGAGTTTTTTTAGATGAAATTTCTTTTTTTTTTCAGATTCTGATGATTACATAAAAATGTCATTGTTTGCATAAAGATTATTAGTGAGTATTTTTATCTTGGCATTACATGCAAAGGTAAGATTTATTAGAAGAGATTTTGGCCTGATCATTTAGGATGAACCTAGGGTCTCACACCAGCTTTTTGAGTTTTGCTTAAACAACTATAGATTTTCATCACTGTCATACTGTTGATTTTAGGAGCTGTACACCATATATGAATAAAGCTAGACTCTTAAGCAGTTTGAACTTCCTACATAATATTTCAGCTGATACATCATTTTATATGAAGTGTTTTTTTTCCCCACATTAGAATTTTGTGACCTACTATTTTCTTCCTCAGTGAACAAGGAATTATGTCTGACAAAAAAAAACAGGACAAGACACGAAGGAAATACTAACTTTGCATTCTTTGTCACATTTGTGTGTTTGCTTTGGGACAATATTCCCCTTTACCTATTTAGCTGATTTATAGGATTCTATTCAGATGTAACAATTCAGTAAAATGGAATTTTCTTGCTGGTCTAGCAAACATCTTTAGTTTTGAGATTTCTTATAGGCTGTAATGACACAGCATATGTATTAGGCAAATGCAGAACCACACGGAACACAATTTAATTATTTATTTATTTTACATATTTTACTTTCATGTGAACTCCAGTATTTGAAACTGGATGCGGTATGAGGGCTGCTGTGGATCCGAACCATGAAAATAGCCTGAAGAGGTTGCTCTTTAGTAACTTAGTCTGCTTTTGAGGCTTTGCATTTTTCCATTTTTATCCACAGATTTTTGTGATTATTCTAATGATTCTGAAACAATTTGCCAAATTATCTTAATCATCTGATGATAAAGTAGTTGAATAATTTCTCTGCTTCCACTTATGGCATTTTTTTCTCATCCAGCTGTTCCTAAGAGAATGTAAGTCTGAATATACAAATATTTTATGGTTTTTGAAGTCCTATTTCAATGTCAGATATTGTATGAAATATGGTCTATGAGGTAACCATTTGCAGAAAACAAGGTTCTGCTTGTTAGTATGGGTGCATTAAATATGCCTGCCTGATTCTTGCACAGCTCCATTTTCTTTTCAATATCATGTCCTTCCTATAACAGGGATTTCTGGAACTGAACTTCAGCTAGCACTGCTCATTATGCTGCTAATCTCAGGAGAGAATCACCTGCCTTTCCCAATCACAAAGGATGAGTATAGAATATGGCTAAAGATATATAAAAGAGATTGTCAACTGAAATATCCATTATAAACAATAAAGTTATACTTAGCTGACATTGTAGCCCTTGACACACATGTAGGAGGACACTGGTGAAAGATTGTTGTGACAACTTTCCAAAAAAGGTATTTAGAACATTATATGAAAGTGGAATCACAAAACAAAACTCAGACACAAAAAGGAAGCCTATAGAGGGAGAAGCAAAGACAGGAGCCTGGAAGGAATACACAGGGGCTCTTCATGACCCAGCAATGTGAACTCACAGCCCAGAAAAACAATTGTATCCTTGGCTGTTTCAAAGCCACCATGGACAGCAGCGTGAGGGCGAGATTCTACTCTGTGCTGGTGAGAGCCCACCTGGATTATTGTGTTCAGTTTCAGTGTCTCCAATATATGTCATGGACATGTTGGAGTACTGAGGAAGACCATTAAGATGATCACAGAGAAGGCTGGAGTGCCTCTCCTGTCAAGACAGGCTGGGAGAGTTGGGGCTGCTCAGCCTGGAGAAGAGAAGGGTTTGGGAAGACCTTTTAGCACCATCCAGAGCTTAAAGATGGCCCATACAGGAAAGCAAGAGAGGGAGTTTTGACAAGGGTGAGAAATGATAGGACGAGGAGAAGTGGCTTTAAACTGAAAGAGGGAAGGTTTATAGTAGATATTAGGGAGAAATTCTTTATGGGGAAGGTGATAATACACTGGAAGAGGCTGCCCAGAGGAGTTGTGGATGCCCCAACCCTGGAAATGTTCAAGGCCAGATTGTTTGGCCTTGAGTCCTTGTGGGGCTTTGAACAACCTGTTCTATTGGAAGGTGTCACTGCCAGGCAATGCAAAGGCAGTATGAAAAAACATACAAAAATCACATACAGTATGACATTTCATAAAATGGCAGCTGCCTGTGATATGGAACCTGTAACACAATAGCAACACCAAGTAGTCAGTGGGAAAGTATTTCCTGTTGTAACACCCCTCTGAATTAACCAGCGCAGGTGGCAATGGGGCCACTGCTTCTGCCAGTCAATTCCAGATAGTCTGTGACCATGTGAGGTGTTTTAAAAAATTTCAGACCACCAAAAATCCCTTGGGTGCTGAACACAGAAGGTCCAGACAGCTCTAGTGACCCGCCCAGGGCACAGACAAGCCCCTCAGCCAAGCAGGAGAAACAGATTCCTGAAAGGGCTACAGGCAACAGCAGCAGGGGAAGAGGGAGCCAAGGAGGCGACAGCAGCAGAGGGACTCCAAGAGGGGCCTAAGGAGGGTATCTGGGGCAGGGATCTTTCCCTGACAGGCCTGGAGAGACCCCACTGGAGCAGATACACCCCTGCAGCCCAGGGAAGAGGAATCAGGAGCAAAGGAAAGAAGAGAGGACTGGGGAAGAGTTGTGGTGGGAAGGACATTTTAGTCTCTATTTCTCACTCCCTGAATCTATTTAAACTGACAATAAATTAAACTGCTATTCCCCAGGTCAGGTCTTTTTTGCCGTGGTGGTAACGTGAGTGATTTCCCTGTCTTTACCTCAGTCCTTGAGCTGTTCCACCCTTTTTTGTCCTCTTCTTGTGAGAAGGGGCAGGGAAAGAGTGTCCAGGGAAGAATGCCAAGGTTAACCCACCAGTGAGAGTTAGTTACCAGCAGACCCTTGATCTGGGTCACCCTATGGAGAGGCTAAAACACATCACTGAAATCTCCAACTGCTGAAGCAAGAGGGAACACAAGTCACTTCACTGCTGCACCCCCATTTTCAAATTAGCACAGATTTGTAGGGTATCTGCACCCACAGGCAGCACTGTGACAGTATGGATTAAGGAAATACTGATTTAATGTCTTCTAGTCATGTTCTTTTCCCTTTCCCTTCTGTGACTTGATGCACCCATGGGTTGTTTCCTTTGTGAAAACACTTGCATAAGTGTGATCTCCGTGGGCATGAAACCCTCAGGTGACCCATAAAATCAGTACAGTAGAAAAATGTACAGTTTTCTCTGAACTGGTTCTCTGAGAGATCAAACAAGCCCCAGCACTGGTGTGAAGTAGGAGATGAAAATGAAAGTTATTCAGGGCCTGAAGAGAAAGGCAATGAGAGCATCCTGTGGCAGAGACCAAGGTGTGACATCACTTTCACTGGGATACAAAACTGCAACTTAACTGTTCACAGACAAAACACCCGAACTAGTGAATAAAGCAGATAAGGTACATTCTCTGGCACTGAAGTAATTTAGCACAGCAGCTTTGTTGTGAGTGAAATGACAAACACACATAAGAGAAAAGTAGCACATTTATTGATATAAAAGAGTGATTTTACAAAGTTGATGGTAAATGTGACAGTGATTTAACAGCATTCAATGGCAAGACATTTTTGAGTGTTTACTGCATAGAGGATGGGGTCAGAGACAGCTTTTCATTGACTCATGCATTCTGAATTCCTTCTCAGTGGGGAGTTTAGGTGTGGCTGGAGGCAGACTTTGTCCCAGACTTGGTCAGTGGATTACGCCTAAAGGATCTGTACAATCAGTCCTTTATACCACTTATCTCAGATTTCAAAGTTTTCCAGTTCACTGAGTATTTGACACAATAAAGACTCTCTTAGTTCGAGGAGTAACCTTGAGAGGTGTCACTGTTCAAAGGGAGATCCTGGCATGCAGCTCATTGCCACACTATTTATGGAGTAAGGTGATTGATATTTGCATCCTGACGATGGATGTTAGATTCCTCCAAACCTGCCTTGAGTCAAGCCTTGACCAGCACTACTGGTTTAGCAGATGCATTGCTTAAATTAGCCCTTGGCTGTTATGTCGTTATCTGCTTCCCCTGAATCCAGTTTGAGTGACCAGACAAATAGATTACAGCTGTCACTGGGGATCATCACCTGAACAGGGTTACAGGAAACAGAGGTCAGGTTGAGGCAGCTTTCTTGTCCTCAACATGAACCAGTCCTTTTACTCAAAATAGTAAGGTCCTAAGTGCCAAATTACAGCAGTCCCTGATCTTAGGTAACTCCTGACTGCCCTCAGGCATTACTCAATAAAGTAAAAATTGACCCAAGCCATTGGCCTGGCCATTTTTAATTTATTAGTACAGACAGAGTCACATCTGTTCACTGCAATGGATTTTTAGTGTCTCATTCAGGACAAGCTCTCTGATTAACAGTCATGGAGGGTAGAATTCAGCTTCAGATCAAAATACCTATCACACAAGCACATAAACATGGGCTAATTGCCTAAATTCTGTTATGTAAATCTGTGTGAAATGTCATATATGTTTGAGAGCTAAGGAGATATGGAAATCTGTCATTGGATCTGTGCCATTCTGCAGTGACATATGAATTGAGGGAAAATAAACCAGAGAAAATCAGAGCTGTTTAAGGTGTAAGTCAAGGAGTAGATTTCCATTATAGTTAGTTAAGTGAATGCATTTTCACCAGAACTGGATTTCAGTTTTCTATGCAAAGAGCTCTGTCACCACCTGAGTTCTCTAAAGCTGTCAGAAACCACATTGAGCCTCCACATTGAGCTGGCAAATATAATACAGAACTTAGGCCCTTCTGAAAAGTGGCAGGCACACATGATATTCTAAAGCATCTGAAATTACAGTAGATAGCTCAGAGTGAAAAAACGAATTAGGACAAAAAATCTCTTAAGGTATTGTAGCAAGTGCCAGTATTAAGAGTTATATGATAAACTGGGGCAGCAGGCCATCAATTATTTAAAATAAATTTGATCAGAATTTCCTTCTGGCACTAAATTTGAGTAAAACAGAATGGCCTCTGCTTTTCCTGTAAAACTCTATTAGCCTCCAGATCAGAGCAGCCACATAAAAATGCCTGTTGGGAAAGATATCAAACTTGCACAAAGGCCTAAAATGAGGCTGTCCTGAGGCTGTCCCAGATTAAAATCATGTCAAAGTTAATCACAATTTCACTGTAGGTAGAATGAAGCTTCATAACCTCTTGATGTTCCTTCAAGTTATTTAATTAAGTAGAAAAGACGTAGTGAAAAGATATATAATATAGACAATAAATGGCTTTTGTACCTGAAAGAGATAATTTTGCTCATCCCATCTTGATGAATGCCATTGGTGCCACAAATGGTTTAAGAATAGAATTTCTTTGACTGCTAAGAAGATGGACAAAGAATTTTAGAAAATTATCCTGGTCACCCACCTTCAACTCCAAGGACATTAGTAAAATTAGAAATCAGACCTAAGGACATATTTTCAGTAATTAATTTTCCTTATGCTCTAAACTTCTTTCCCAATCTCTTTCTTCTTTCTGACACCAGCATGGATTATTTTTCACTTCAGTCATCACCCTAAAAAAAAAATACCCCTCTTGCTTAGACACAAGACCTGTTTAATCTTAGTCCAGAGCAGTAACACAAAGGTTTTCTCCCCTCAAGCAGAGGTTGCAAGCAATTTTGTTTAATAGATGCCTATCAGGAAAGCCTGTGATTCCTCATGTGTGAATGAAGCTATTAAACCCCAAACCTTATTACACAAATAATGTCCATTTTGATATTTCAAAGTACTTTTAGCAAGGTGTTCACAAGAGTGTTGTAAATGATCCGTAAACAGTAGAACACTACAGGGACAAATTGTAGATTGGGTAATTTGTTTTCACAGAAGTTTACTGCCAGAGGAGAAACCAATCACCTCTGAGGGTCACTTGAGGGCCCAATCCTACAAAAGTTCCTCCCCTGTGTCTTCCTTGCTCATGCTGTGACACTGTGTAAATCAGGAAGATTAATCCTGTGAATAAGGTATTCTTAGGTGAGTAAGGGGTTTGAGATATTGTGTTTTGTAATCATACAAAACAGGTATCACCTTTAAATTCTTGTAAGTAATTCCCTCACATTTCTAGATAATCTCTTTTTTTCTTTCTGGCAGATATGCCATCACCATAAGCATGAGGAACTAAGACTACAAAGAGGAACTAAGACTTAAAAAAAGGAATTAAGCAAGAATGTCATGTGCTACGTTGTAAATGAAAAGAAAACATAGTCTCTTCTAGAAAGTGTAGATTTCTTCAGTGTTCCTAACTTCTGGGAAAATGGAAATGTTCAGTAAAAAAAACTATTTTCACTCAAGTGTATCATGTGCTGTACTTTCAATTTATCCCAAGCACATTTGAAAAGTCTGAATTTCTGTGGTGCTTTTTTATATTATTTTTCTTTACTATATATCAAAATAGGTTTTAATCCTGCATTATCACCATTTCCTATTTCTAAACAATGGAGATAGTATCCAACAGCACAGGATGATAACTTTTAAAATCCCACTACCTGGCACCAGCTGAGGTGACAGAACTGGTGATGGAGACTTCAAAAGGTCTGTGGTTTCATGATATTTGTTATATTATTTTGAAGGTCAGTAAGGGGCTGATTCTGAAGAAAATCAGCAGAAACACCTTCATATTACTCTGTGCCACTGGTCATTTTTCTGTTCTTGAAGCTTATTTCAGATTCCCTGTGGTGGGTTTGACCTTGGCTGGCTTCTGGATGCTCACCTAGACACTTTCTCACTCCTCCTCCTCCTCAACAGAAGATGTAAAGTCAGGATTTTTTCCCTCATATCTTTGCTCACTCCTCTCTCATAGCTGCTACAGTGTTTTCAGTTCCTTTTTAATTTTTTTTTTTTTTTTTTTTTTTTTTTTTTGCAGAGATATCACCAGCTTTGTTGAATTAGCCTTTGGCCAGTGTTGGAGCCATTTAGGAGTCATCTGGAACCAGCTGTGTCCAGCCAGCTGTGAGCCCCTGAGCTCTTCTGACAAAAGCTTCCCTCCCTCCCTAAACCTTGCCATATAAAAAAATACACCCTCATATCTGTTACTCTGATATTAACCTCTACCACAACCTCAACTTCATTTTGGGAATGACTACTCAGCATCAGAGCATTTACATTCTGCTCTTGTATAAGCTCAAAATACTCATCATGTGCCTTCATACTACGTTTATTTCCAGGTGCACCTGTGGCACAGTTGGAAACTGGATGTAAGGATAATGAAAGCAGCTGTAGTCATGGAGCTGGTCTCCAATGATTCTCAGACTGCCTCGTTGTGCATTTCTCATTAGGAGTGTGAATAATATAAACAGTTTGGGTTGTTTTTTTGTTTTTTTTAGAGACACCTTAAGCATCATTATCTCACCCTTAAGCTTTGCATGCTAAGAATTATATCAAACCCAAATTCAATAGAGAAAATTTCCCTCAGGACTCCAACCAATATTCAGTCTATATTCCATGCTCTTACTCACAGGTTCTTCTTTAGAATTTGATGCATATTCCTTTTTGCTGAGTAAAAATCAGAAAATGCATTACAGAAACAAATCTGGAAGCCCAAAATCATTGGAAAACTAAGCCAGATGGGTAAGTAGCAGTGCCCTCTGCAGTCAGATGTCCTCCTTCTTTAGTGAAAGCTGACTGGATTCCAAACACACACACAAAAAAAAAAAAAAAAAAAAAAAAAAAAAAAAAAGTCTAAAAACTAGAAATTTATTTAATGACAATTGCAGGTCTGACAGATTTTTGGAACGCCTGAAACTCTAATATTTGGATGTCTGTGAAGCTAACTTCAAACTAGACCAGCTTTGAGATGCGGGTCGAACCACAGAATATCCAGATATCCTTTTCAGCCACAGTTATTCCATGTATCTGTGATACTCTGTACTTCTTATCCCTGATAAACTGTTAAAAAATACTTTTTTAACTAAAACAATAGCTGTGGAACACAAATAAAGTAATCTGCCAGCATAGGAGACAGCTAATTCATCTGTTGCTGAACACTATTTTCAGATGTAATCACAATGTTTCCTGCCTAGAATTATTGGCATCGAGCTTGTAAATGTATTCCCTAAGGGAGGAAAAACACTGTAAATAACTTGCCTTTAAAGAGGAGGTTTATTGGATTTTTACACCAGACAACACGAGCTCTGGTTAAATACTGAGTGATATTTATATCCCTGTACATCCAGCCATACCTCAGCTGCTTTTTTTTTTATTATTATTTTTTTTTTTATTTCAGCATTAATGAACATAGCAATCATTTGTATTCACTTCCAGAGTCTTTCTAGTATTCAAAATATAGACACCTTAAAGGAGGGTGAACATGGCAGCTGAAAGAATAGTGTTTTCCAATTTCTCTTACTCATGAATTAAGGAGAAAAAAGAGTTGGAGGGGGAAGAAAGAGAGATGAAAACAGAAATTAAATTATTCCGTTGGTATTCATGTTCAATAAGACTGAATGGCCTAAAGGGTATACGAGCAAGGGTTTCCAACATGCTCAGCTGAACTGTGAGTTGTTACCAGTTTATCAGACAGTGTAATTTATACAACCCTCAGGGGATATTGGGTAGGGATCAGTGCAAGTGCCACGGGAGCAAAAATTTAGCCTAAATCTGTCACACTGTGTGGCACAAGGTGCTTAAGTGTTTGGTCTAAGAGCTTGACAGACATGATATGCTACTTCAGATTCCTGCATCAGTCCATCTCAGAACTCCCTGCATTATATAATTTCTCAGCAACTCTTTCAGCCTGTTTATGCCATGGACACGGACACTATAATGCAAATTGGTCTGATGGAAATTGTGCTGGCCTCATTTTCTAAAGGCAGCTGCATATATGTGGTAAAACCTTTAAAAGTAGTTTAGCCCTGTTCCAAAGGTGAAAATTTCCCACTGGAGAAGTGAGAACAAGATGAGTTCTTTGAGAGAGCCTGACCTCAGTTTTTCACATGGCTATTCTGTTTGTTTGTAGATAGTTATGTAGAGTAATTTCTCCCAGTTTACAAGTCAAGTGTCATCTCTTCTTCCACCACATTGCAGAGAAAATAAGTTAGAAAAAAGTCCTCTTTGCCTTTATGAGATGAAAAGAGACCTGCTGTTTGGTGGCATGCTCAGTCCTATCAGGCTGGGTTAGACAAACTGTTGGAACATTTGTAATACTGAGCTCTTCAGGTAGCATCTCTTACAGCAGGATTCATCTGACTAAATGTGGGTGCTGATGTGCATTTCAGCAAGTCACTTTCAATTCCCTTTACTGCCAGAGAAGATCTAGTAATAGAGACAATAGAATTTGGAGTGTGATTCATCTTACCCTAAACAGATGCCTACATTTGTTCAGAGGAGTTGCATCCTAAACTCCATTAACTGAATTGATCAGATCTCTGTTGATGATAATGGAAGCACAAATAACCAGTTAAAATGGCAGGTGCCTGTGCTGAAAGTCAAGTGAGACTGATGAGTCCTAAGCCTTGTTTCTTAAACCTACTTAAACTGAGGTGTACGTTGTATTCTCAGCCACTCCAGCCTATTAAAACTGAGTTTCTTCCCTGGAGGATTTCTGTTTTAATGACCATGGAAATCCATACAGTCTGTTGCAGCAATGAAATTCCCATGCCTTCAGATTTTAGCAGCAAATGAATGTGGTGCTGCTTATAGCAGAAGCTTGAAGTTTAACCATCTACTACTGCCCATTTTGGAGGTATAAGATCTCTTTTCTCAGAGTTGACCCAAAATGCCCTGTGTGTAAAGAAAACAGAGGGGTTCCTTCTCATTCAATAATATTAGATCTTCCTAAAATAAGGATGGCCAGTACTTGAGTCAGATCAAAGGTACATTTTCCCCAATATCCAGTTTCCTGCAAAAGTTTTAGTATGTGAAGAATTAAGTATAGTAACTGGGTGGGCATAAATATGATAATTCCATAAATTATCTTCCAGACCTCAAAAGAAACTCTGGTAGATGTCAAAATTTTCTTGCTTAATTTTAGAGATTGCTATTTGTCTTTCCTTGTTTTGTTCACATTAAAACCCTTTCAATCAATACAACTTGTGAGTAGAATCATAATATATAATTCTTAGTGGATTAAAAGTTTTATAATAGTTTTTTTGTTATCAGTTTATTATTATTAACATGCTTACAGATTATTTTACTGGTGTACATTTCATCTCATCTGAAGAGAGAGATGCATCTCATCTGATGAAAGACATAACATGGTCTCAGGATAAATTGCTTTACACATTCATGTGCTGAAACTGGGAATCTACTTTCTTTCCAAACAAGGGATTATTTAGTCTCCAAATAACTCTCTGGTCTTGAGTACTACACAGAAATCAAAGGTCAGTTGTAATTTATGATTAATTTTGTGTTCTTGACTTGAGTTCAATTTATACAATGAAATTAATGCTTTAGTAATTAAACTCTTACCTTCATTGAAACAAGAAGAAAGTGCTAAGATCATGATAGAGCACTAAACATCCATGAAAACTGTGCTGGTAGCCTGGAATCTATTTTACAGTCATTGTAAGTTACATTTGTATCCAGGTAATGTCCCATCACTCTGACAGCAAATTGCAAAGAGACCTTATACAAGTGAAATGCACATCTCTCTTAATTACTTGCATGTAAGTAGAAAAACATCCCCTAATTTTTAAAACTGGAGTTTCAATTAGGAAAAAAAAGATCAGAAACACCTCTTTTTTTCCAATATTGACTTGCTTTAAATATTTCAACTATTTAGTTTTACAAGTTGTATCTCCCTGTATAGCTTTTTTTCCTCTACTGATATTTATTGTTTTACATGTTTTTGTTTCTTCTGACTATTAGTCTTTTACAATTCTGTCCATAGCTGTAGTAAAATGCAATGTTTGGACAATTATATTAAAGGCCCAGTTAGAGACTTTGGCATGTTTTTAGTCTAATTTCAAGATGAGGTATCCAGGCCTATTTTGGTGTCTCATTCCTCTGTATCATCACCAGGATATGCGTGCATGTCTTCTGTACTTCCTTTTCCATGAATTGCACACAGATGCCAGCAGAAATGGTTTGCATGTCTGGTGCTCTGCTATTTCTGCTCGTCTGCTTCCGAGATCAGCAGATGGAGATTGGGTAATTCTGCAGCGCTGAAAGTCGTAAACAAGTTGGTATAAATATCACTGTCTCAGATATAATGCTGAGGTTGCCCATTTGAACTTCTGCCTCACTGGAGCTTTGCTTAGGGTTGGGAGCATATGCTGCATACATTTGGTTGGTTATTGTCTCCATTCTAATCAATGTACAAATGCACATCTGTTGAATTGGTCTTCTAAATTTTATCTTTAGACTCGAACTGACTTCCATCTTGGGAAGTGCACATCAGGTTTGCAGTAAACCCTACCTTTATCCTTCCTTCTTTACTCTAATGAACAAACTAATTGGAAATATCATTATCCCTAACACCTGGGATAAATTACTAGGATAGTTCCCATTTCCAGATTGTAGATTCTGATTCCGCAGCATTAGGAAAACACCATTTGCCTGCAGGACATGCTCTGCTTTCAGCTACAAGATGTGAACATATAAACCCAGCTTTTTAGAGTCAGCCCCACATACCACAACAACAACAAAAAGAAAAAAACAAAACATAGGCAAATACTTTGATGGAATTTTCAAAGCTTGTGAAGTAATCTCAGTCAGAACCTATCTCAGTGTGTCAGAAAGCTTGGCAGCCTCCTGCTGAATAGAAATAAGAGCTTGGACACAGCTCTCTCATTGAACAATAGGAAAAATTGGAAAACCCTGCAGTAACATCCACCACCTCCTTGTCAAGACCAATGCCCTCTGTAGCTTGGAGAGCACAATCAGTGAACCAGTTTTCAACAGCTTATAGAAGGTTCCTCTCCTCTGTCCATGAAATGTCCCAGGCTCACTGTTCATTTTAACTACATCCTCTCATTCCCTCCGTCCCCACTACTGCCACTGGGAATGTTTGTGATCTGTTTTATTAACAGTCCTTTTACCCCAAAACACACACGTTTAGTCCAGATTAGCTCTCAGGTACACTTCACTGGCAGCCCAGTAACTGTAGTAGCAGAACCAGGGGGGACACCAAGAAGAGAAAGAGAGAAAGGAGGAAAAAGTCATATTCCAATTTTGTTACTGGAATAATTTTATTAAAAAAAGAAAAGCCAAAAAAAACCAACAACCAAAAAAAAAAAAAAAAAAACCCAAAACAACACCAACCGAACCAACAAAAGGCCTAACACAACAAAACAACCAACAAAATAAAAACAACAAAACCCCCCAAAACAAACAAAACAAACAAACAAACAAATCTCAGTTTTGGTTTGAATAAATTCTTTCAGTTCTAACAAAAATCATAACAAAGTCCAAAAGCACTACATCACCACATCAGATCCAAACTTCAAACAGAATTTAGACAAAACCAAGGTGTCAACGCACCCTGCAAACAGAATTACATTATATCTTATAATTTCTATATAGGGTAGCATGTTTGGTGTTATTCAAGTTCCCTTTTTTTTAGGCTAGGCAGAACTGAGAACAGAAGCTGTCCACTTCAAAACACTGGAAAATAATTAATTTTATTTCAAATAATCACAATTGGCAGACTTGGAGAGTGTGAAGGAAGCAGGCTAGGAATATGCATAAGTTAGATTGGAAAGGCAACTGAGTGTAAGAGGGTGTCAACGGAAAAGAAACAAACAAGTTATTCTTACCTGATTTGAGGAACGGAGAAAAATAACAACTTGCAATAACAGAAATAAAACCTAGTCACAGATGGAGATAAGACAAGGATGTGTTTATATGGACCAGAATGCAATAATGTAAGCTGTTAAGTTAAGAATTTCAACATGAGAAAACTGTTATGACAATAAATCTTCGGTTACTTAATTAACAGGAAACCTGATAGCACAATTTTTTTTTCTTTTAGGGCAGCATTGCAAAAAACAATGTACGAATACTTGATAAATGAAAATGCATTTCAGTGCAATGGTGATATCTTCTAAAGCAAAAGAATATTTAGGTAACTTTATTTTTTTTCTCGCATGCTTAATTATCATGTATAATACATGAAGTGAACAATAAATAACTATACCACAGTGACTGAAAAAAACAGAAATCAATTTTCATGCAAGACAAATTTTGTTAGAAAATGTCTTTTTCAAAAATTGAGAATTTTAATGAATAATAATGACAGTGATTTTCCCTTTTTCACCACATTTTCTGGTGCAGCTTTAATGAGATTTTAACAATGACATAAGTACATGAAAAATGAAAGCTGTGTGAAGTATTTTGTGTTTTCCAAAATATTGATAGATTTATTTGAAAAACATGGCATTTGAAAAGGTCTATGTTAACCAAAAGTAAGCAGAGAAACCAAACCTCCACTTCACAAAAAGAAACAACCAAAAAAAAACTACCCCAAACCCAACAACTATGAAGTTATCAGCTTGGATACAGCAGGAAATGTGATGAACTGTGGAAAACAGACCCATTTAAAGCTAGGTGAAGCAGAACACTTTTTCAGACTATTCCCATTATTAATATAATTGGTTTCTCTTGTGCAGAGATTTTTCTTGTGATCTGAGTTCTGAATTGCACCAAATGGCATCGGGGTGGAAGCAGCAGCAAAGTGTACACAGGACTTCTGAGCTGTGTGTCACTCACACTCTGAGTGGGGAGAGCTCTCCCATAGCCTGCACATCTCTGTAAAGACCTTACAGAGACCTCTCCAGCCTTCATCTCTCATAGAATCACAGAGTGTTTAGGTTGGAAGGGACCTTAAAGATCAACTAGCTCCAACCCCTTCACACGAGCAGGGATGGCACTCAGTAGATTAGGTTGTTCATGGACCTACATGAAAAAAGAAGATTTTTTTTATCTTCAGAGCAACCTTTCCTGCTCAGTGTTGATTCTGCATGAGGAATTATACCCTCAGTTTTCAAGAGAACTAAGCTGTGCCAAGCCATCATCACTTGAGTGATGTCAATGTTTGCCCACTGCTTACTCATAATTTCACCTTGATTCTCATTCCCACAAATACATATAAAAGAACAAAGAGACCTGTTTGGTGATGTTAAGGCTGCTACTGGGAATTCTGACACAAACTTGTAAAATCCATGATTATGAGAAACTTCCTTTCCTGACTTTTATGTTTCTTTCTGTCCCTAGTCTGTTCTGCATCAGTGTAGAGTAGTGGGATAAGTCTGTTTATCAGCCAAATAATTATTGTAATATGCATTTACCAATCAAATGTTGTCAGAAAATAATTTTAAAATCATGATCTCACTACAGGAGATGACAAAATTAAATAGAAGGATGTAGTTAACTTTTGTTTCTCTTCCTTTTTTTTTGAAGATAAATTAATAATCACAGTTTACCACTACAAAGGAATTAGTTCAATCTGATCAGAATCAGCAATGGTATGGTGAAACCTGGAGTTGCTCCAAGTCATAAATAGGAAAAATGTAATTCTTATTCCTGTATTTCTTACTAAGGCTTTTCTCTAAAATAGTTGTGCCTTTAGTGCTAGTGAAAAAGTAAGGGGAACATGAACTTTCTTTTCATCCATTCTATAAATTTCCCAGATGATAATTTCCTGTTTAAGCTCACATTTTCGTGTGGTTTTTATTATCACTTTTAGGATATCTCTCTGCAAGGATTAAATAGCTTCTCAGCTACATTTAGCTACATTTAACTGTACTATAATATTTGGAGCAAGACCCTGTGACCCTGAATGAGATCTAGATTAGGAGAAGTTTGTAGTGCTTTTATTTGCTCACAGTTTAAGAATCAATGTTTCTCAAGCTCTTGCATTACTCTTTTAGTTCTATGTGCTTTAACCCTCTGTGTGAAATGAGGTGAAATATTATTTAATTATTTCCTTTTTTTTGTATAATAAACCACATGCTCTGTAAGCTGTTCCTCCAGTATAAATCAATGGCATGCAGGAAATATTCATTGAATTGGAGGGGGGATTTTGGGTAGCTGCAAAATACTATTTTATATTCTAATTATCCTTATTCCATCAGTGTGATAGAAAATATAAAAAGCAATCTGCAGATCAGATCTCCTGGACTGCTGAATTCTGGGAGTGCAAGGAAATTATTCTGGAGTGAAAAAGAAAGCAGGAAAACTTAAGAATAGTAGAAAAAACACCCTCTGCAATATTAAATCTTGAAGTTAGTTTTATTAAGAAATAGAAAGTAAACATTCAAAAAATATTTATTATTAGGAGAGGACTTTTACAGGGATTGATACTGGGAGTGATGCTGTTAAACATTTTTATCAGAAATCAAGAAATTGCAAAATTGCCTTTGATTTTAAATGTTTAGGCATGTTTGGGAGCTAACATTAAAGATAATGATAAATTCACACTCACTGACATGCAGGAGCTCATCAGAGGTGTGAAGAACAAAGGCAGCCTGGCTGCAGTGGCCAGGAGATGGTGGAGTTCAGGATCCTGAAGGCAAGGAGATCTGTTTACAAGGGTCCCATGGCATAAAGCCCTGGAGGAAAGAGGATTTTATCCTATATTGGATGGGATAAAGATTATTAATCTTCAAGTATCACATCCTTGAAGATCAAAAGATCTCCATCCCAATGAATAAGAGGTTGGGAGACCCCAGAGCAAGAAAGACATGGACATCATCCAAATTGTTCCAGAGGAGAATGACAATGATCAGGGGACCAGGACACCTCTCCTGTGAAGAAAGGCCAACAAAGCTGGGGTTTTTCAGCTAGGAGCAGTCATGAGAAAACCTTATTGTGGTCTTTTAATATATAAAAAACTTGAAATAAAGACACAGAAACATCAAGGACTCCAGGGACAAGACAAGGAGTAGTGGATTTAAACTGAAAGATGGCAGGTTTAGATTAAACATGAGGAAGTAATTTGTTGTGATAAGAGTGATAAGATACTGGAACAGATTGACCAGATAAGCTGTGGATGCCCTAACACTATGTCTTGGAGAAACAGAAAATCTATGAAAAAGGTAGGACTGAGTTAGAGCTTTTGTCTGCAGTGGAACAGGATTCAGGCAGGTCAAACATCTGATAAGTGTATTGGATCCAGATGCAAATATTAATTCTTGGAATTCAAGAGCATTTTATTATAAGGTATTATTTTCACTCATGATTGGTGGCTGTTGGCTTCAGCAACCATTCCCAGAGGGTTTCAGTTTGAGGTCCTATGCTAAGCTGTTCCTGTTGTTTTAACTCCACGTTAACTCGGTTGAAATAAATGGTAATTAATTACAGCTAAAAGCTCCTGTCAGTGCTATGACATCAAGTTATGTTATGATTGCACATTTACTAGAGAGTTCTGGACTTGGGAATATAGTGTTTATGCCACAGCAGAGGATGTACAATGGACAGCCTGAACCCACCATTAATCACTGGTCTAGGAAATCTCAGCTGCACTACTGAATACATCCATAGATCACTATTCACATAACCAAAGTCATTGTAAGACTGTCTGTGATAAGGTCATGAAAAAATCAGATTATGTGATTCAAGTTACTATAAATCACTTTTTGAATACATTTATGACATCTTTTAGAGTCAGAAAGAAATGATTAATGAAAGATTTGAAGACTAATGGGAGTTACATTCCCATGTTCTTATTTCCTTGTTTTTTTTTTTTTTTTTTTCCAATTGGTTTAGATTCTTAATGGGGTGAAATGAATTAAATACTAGTATATTACCCAAAAATACGATGATTGCAATTAGTCAAGTGATTGTGTTAGAGACAGAAACAAAAGACTTGGATATACATTTACATGAATGGAAAACCTTTAAGCCCAACCTCCAGTGACCCTAAGACAGTGAGAAATTTCAGTCTCATCCTGGGTCATCTGCAAGATTTTTTTTGCTCTAAACAGGTAGGATGTGAACCAGCACAGATCACAAGACTTAACCTCAGGGTACAGAATGACCAGAGTGTATATATTGGTTAACATCACTCTGAAATGGACACATTCTTATCAAATAAAGGACAACTTCATTGTATCATCCTTTAATATGCATGAAGGTCAATCATATTAAGAGTTTTGCCCTAGAAAGTCATACTTTTACTTAGTTTGCAAATGATGTGAAGCTTCAACCTCTGTAATGATTTTAGCAGGTAATCCCCCATGCTGAGCACTGCTGACATGCTCATAGCCTTAATTTACCAGAACTTAACCTGATAGTCACCCTTACACCTGGACTAATTTCATCCAAAATTAGCATTTTAAGGAGTTGTCTTTGTTGGTTGTCTCAGACTTTGCTTGCAGTAAAGAGAAGTAACTTTAAAAATAGTTTAGGTCTTAGATCAATCTGGAGTCAGATTTCTCTCTCTATGAGACAATTTGAAACAGTCATACTCATGATTTTAACACCTCAGTTAATGTCTAAATATAGAATGAATTGGATTCTTAAATTTCACTTAATCATATGTGCAAGGCTGCCAAGATCTTCACAGTACCCCATGGCTAATGAAATGCTCAAAATCCACTTAAGGTAAATCCCTCAAAGTTTTTTAATTCCTTTCCCAAGCCAGGCAAAGAACATCATTCACACTGGGGCTATTTTAGCCCTTTCTCTGCCAAACATTCCCTAGGCCTTGCATAGGGCACAATAGGGAAAGTAAAGGCAATGACAGTGGGAAAAAAAAAAAAAAAAAGCCCAAAACTCTAAAATGCCCTTTTCAATTCCTCATGGGTGATTAAAAGACATTAGGCATTAATATCTAAGATATTAGGCAATGTTGATGGGGATGTTATAGACAGTTGTCAGCACCCAGAATCTTCCACTGAGATTAATAAGATATTAATGTCTTCTTCTCCAGGATCCATCTGGGGTAATTTTTAGTGATTTGTAAAATGCTTTTATACATTTGGCCCTTCTTTTGATACTCAGCTCCATCCATGTCTCCACTTTTCAAAGCTTCCACTATTTTACAAGACCTGCATTTCTCTACCTATCACTATTTTTTTAATCATAACTTATGCATTCTGCAAAGAACAACTCCTTGTTATTGTCACCTGTATAAAGCTCTGACTCTTGATAAACAGAAGTAAATCAAATTAATTGCAGACACCTGGTTAATTAGAGATATTGCTGTCACAGATAAATCAAGTACAACAAAGCTGCAACCAGGTCAGGAAAGGTTCAGAGCAAAGCTGACAAGTCTCAGTCCTGAGGCCTTGCAAACTTGCTACAAAGCTTACAGCCTTTTACTGCCAGGAGCTGTTCTGTATGGCAGGATTACACAGTTAAAATTTAGTCAATAGTGATTCTTCTGGGAATGTTTCTTAGGAAGACGTAATTTGAGCATTTTTTTATTGCCGTCCAGAGAAGCCCGTTATTTCCACAGAGCAATGTAAATCTTTAATGCTTATCTCAAGAAATTTAGTTGCTTAAACAAGGCAATGTTCCCTGGAGATTTCAGTGAAGCTCCAAACAAAGTTTAGATAGCAGTTGTGTCCCAGCCCTCTATAATTATTCCGGCTTTCTGTGATGGTTTTTGTCTTGCATGAGATTCCTGTGTTGTCACTTCATCTGTAGCATGCTGGACTGTTGGTGTTTTGACAGTACCCTTAATTCTCTTATCACAATCCCCCAGTTTTCTCTGCTTTTAAACAGTACCAAATGCTTAATTATTTCTGTTTACAGTGCCTTCCTGTCAGCAAGTTTTAGCATTGCAACAATACCTCCCCTGCAACCAACCATCAACCCTCAACTTCAATGATTAGCATTAGACCATCCATGTGGGCTTTGCTGTGGGACCGTCTTGTAGCTGTGGCCACCAGTAAAGGGGATGTGGTCAATATGATGGATCCATTCCATGTTTACTTCCATTAAAATTCAGTCCCTGAATAAACAGAATTGTGAAGATAATTTTATTTGCAAGTTCTTTGTCTCAGTGGTAAAACACGTTTGAAGCTGAGAGTCTTAAAATCAAGTCTTGAAGCTAAGACATACAAAATTTGCATACGTATTTTCTGAAAAGTAATAATTCCCAAACATGAAGATTCTGTCTTAGCCTGTGTATTATTTTTACTTTTTTTTTTTTTTGAGTTCACTATAAACTCAGAAATGCAAAAAATTATTACTGTTTTAAAATTTATTTAATAGCAGCTGATCATTGTAACAACCTAAGTAAAAATTCTTAGCCACAGACAGAGTTTATCAGTTAAAGATTTTTTTGCTATGCTATTTCTATTCCTTCCCTTGACCCTAAGGGCCAGCAATCGGGGAGTTTTGGACATGCAGCCATTGTGACCTAACTACTAAATATATCTGACTAAAGGGGTAGGTAGGGGTCTACCTTAAGATAAACGGAAATGTTTTATGAGATGAGATGTAAAATCTACTGACTAAATTCTTTAGAGTTCTGCTGAATACAATTCAAGTTTAAACACTCATCAGTCAGACTTAGAAAATATCCATAATGCCTACAGACACAAACATGTAGATATCTAAATTTATGTGATGTCATCTTAAAATGAAATTAATTCTTACTGCCTTAAGTCACACAGATTTGGTTAAAGAGTACTTTGCATTTTAGTATATTTATATTGAAAGGTGAAACCTTCCCTCCCCTGAAAAAAAGAGTCTAGACTAACAATCACTATCACTGGACTACAAATTTATTAAAGAAGTTGGACAGTTGCTAGAAAATTAACTACTTTTTGCTTTCTCTTCTGTTACTGAGGATATAAATGTAGAAAAAGAGACCAAACTCATTATAATCTGCTTATTTCCATTGGTTGAAGCAGACCCTGACAGTACAGGGCATTCCAATGAAATTCAAAGCTTAATTTTGCATTAATATTTCATGAGAAAGATATTCAGCATTGCTGCTTTGATTTTAAGCCTTACATACTTAGCTAAAGTGATGTAAGTGTTGAACTTAAATGAGAATTCAAACTTTTTCAATTACTATTGCAGCTTCCAAATAGCAGTCTTGCACAAAGCCAGCATAGGTCCCACTCAATTTCCATCTCAGTCCTAACCAGCTACAGCACATCCACTCTGTCTCTATTAAGGATGGAAAAAGAAAGCCAGTTCTTATGCATGCTCAGTTTAGTAAGGGATTCAAAGGAATCACATCAGAAGGCAGGAGAAAAAATATTTTCTGTTGGTGTCCTGAAGCTGTTAGAATATCTACAAAATTCTGCTACCTATGGGAAAAAAAAAAAAAAAAAAAACTTAACGCACTTATAGACTTACTTTATAGTTGACATTTCAAAAACCTTCAGCTTACTGATAATGACACAGAGAATTTTCTTAGTGGTACATCACAAACATCAGAAAAAGAGAGATTTCTTCAGAAATCACAGAAGAAAAGGACAACTACCTATCTAGCTTTCAAGCGGGAAATATTTTACATCTGCTTTAGCACTTAAGACTTTTTATACCATCTTCATAAATCTTTTTCCAGAATTGCAATGGTCAATAAAACTAAATGTGACCTTGTCCAAAATATGCTAGATTTTAATTATAATGGGATTATGTGTTAGATTAGAACTAAATGTATTATGCTGTCACCCAATATGTCAAAGTTGGCAAACATAGCTATGTTTGGCCTGCAGCTCATATTTTTTTTTCTTGAAATCTGTATAATTGGCCTGGAGCCTGATGCCTGAAGCTTTTTTCTTTTTTTTTTTTTTTGCATTGCTCTTTTTTTGTCTTCTTGTATGTGAATGAGCCAAGCACCACAATACTACATTATTTTGTCAGAAAGTGTTTGTGTCTATGTGTGCAGTCACTAGCTAATGCCTAACACAAAATCTATGCTTTTTTTTCCTGTTTCAGACTTTAAAAAAAATTCACATATTAATTTGTATTTTCAAACCTTCTATGTATCTATGCACATAAAAATGTCATATATCTTTCTAGATATAGATGGACATGATCATGCACCAATGAAGACAGAAAATATTTGTATGCTGAACAACATTACAGCTAATTGTTATGTTTTACTAAATGAAATACTACTGCTCAGTTTTGATTTTTGTAAGATAAAATATTCCATTGTTTTAAAGATTGTTCTATGAAGTCTGTAAGATTTTGTGCTTGGGAATTTTAGATAATGGAGGCAACAGGAGGAGGGAAGAATTGTCTAATGAAAGCAAACTGCAAACTGCTATGGAAGTCTCGGGAGTAACTGGTGTGAATCAAAGTAATCTGGAAAGAAAATCCTTGCTCTGAAACAGACTGGCTGTGATTTCCTATGAAAATTCAAGCATATTTAGATGGTTATCATTAGGTAACTCACACTCATATTTAATAATTGGGAAAAAAAGGAAGAGGAAAACAAAGAAAGACCTATATGAGAAACCTACTAAAACCAGATTTGAAAAAGAACTCAAAAGTCAGAATACACTTCTGCTTCTGGGTGATAACTTTTGATGTTGCAGTAGAGAGATTTCTCAATCTGTTTGTTGTTCTTGTTACTCATGAATGAAAAAAGATCAACAGCAACACAAGACCTCTAATTTATAATAAAATAGAAGTACAGAGAGTATGAGTCTGTTGGGGACTGGCAGGAAGGACTGGAATACTATTTCTGAAAGGAACTTACTTTTTGACAGGCAATAAATTGATTGATCTTTAATCACCTCTTCAGTCCAAACAGGGATGCTCATAATACAACCTTCCCTCCTCCCTTGTCTGTTGGGATTATCACTCTGTATGTCATGCTAAGCAAGAGACAGGCTTGATTTGGAGTGAAACTCTAACTTTACTAGATTACAAATAATTTATAATAGCTCATTCTTCTACCTTCACCTGGCTTCCTCCCACAGTAAAAAATAATTAGAAAGTAATTAAGCCATCAGAAGCAAGGCAGGACTAAATTACAGTAATTTAAGGTACTAGATAGCTGATAAGAGAGTCTCAACTGCTGTAGGAGTTAACGATAGAAAAGATGAGAGCAAAAATTATTATTTTGGTAAAATCTCCTCACTGTGTTTCATGTAAAGCAATGATACGTCTTTTGAGAACTGTCTAAAATAATTTTAAAATATGCCTGGAATAATGAAACTAAATACCACTTAACTTATCACCTCTTCAGGCATTCAGAATAAAAGCTTCCCTGAGAGGCCCATTTGCCCTCTAATTTTCAACTCACCATTTTTCATCTCCTTTACTAGTTTATTTATTTATTTGTAGTTCCCTGTTCCTGATCTCTCCAAAATTATGTTTGCTGAGAGAAAGTATACAGGAGACAAGTAGGAAAGTTGGGAGGGAATGGTATGGAGCAATGCTGGGAGGATAAACCCAGGCAGGCTGGAAATGGGGCTGCTGAGACAGCTGCTGAGATCAGGATGGAGAAAATAATGTCTGAACTGCATAAGGTTTTTATCAAAATCCCAGAGTCTTTGGTTTAACTAATTTTTTCCTATCTATAAGTGTCTCTACCTGTCTCTTTTCCAGAATTTTGTCCCAAGCTCATATAACTGTATGATCCCTAACACCCCAGAGAGCTTGTCCTGCTCACTCTTGTGTTCAGTGGCTGCTCCAGCTCAAGCTTTTCAACAGGATGACAGTGCATGCAGCCATGTGCCAGAATCCCTCTTTCCCTTCCTGCCACTTCCTTCCCACTGCTCAGGGAACTGCTGAAAGGTCTGTAATTCTCTGTGGTGTACAGGAGCTCTCACCTGATGCCAAGCAGCACAAACAACTCTCCCACTAGCTGCCTTTCTGCACTTTGCTAAGGGAGAGGAGAAGCAAACAAGATGAAGGGGAACCTGTGCTCTATCAAGGCACAGAGACTTGATAGCACCAAGGGATCTGAGGGATGTGTGAATGCAGCTCAAAGGAGTACAACCACAAAGCAGGAGGGCACTCCCAGCCTGGCTCTAAGCTCATTACTGCTGGCAGTGTTCTTCTGGCACTGTGCTGCAGTCTGGCTGCTCAGACACTTTCCAGGATCCCAGCAAGGCTGTGCAGCTCATGTGATCTCTGACCTCTCTGCACACAACTGCCCAGTAGTCCTGAACTGCACAATTTTAAGACAGTTCAGATATGACTTCCAGTGAAACCTGTTGATTTCTAAGGCAGATACTGCTGCACACACCCATCAGTTCTGGATTTACTGACCCCCTCACCAACTCTGTGACATCTACAGTCCTGTTACTTCCTTCCTGTGTATCACCATCATAAACCTCTTGTCTCAACCTTGCTGTGGCTCTGCAGCTCTGGTCAAATTTCAAAATCAGCAGACATCACTTTTCGAGCCACCTTCAAGCTACCATGCTGGTGTGGCTTGTCCTTTTGCTGCTTTACCATTAAAGAGCTGAAATCTTCTGTGTGAGGCTTTCTGCAGCTCTATGGAATCCACCTCAGCATTGAACCACTGAAGCATAAGGGGGATCTTTGTAATTCTGGCATGCAAAGTATAACCTGCTGCATAACAATGTCTCTGAACTTGCAGTTCAGTGGACTGGAAGTGTTTTAAAACCTCAGTGTTGAAGGGAGAACAATGAATTGGAAGAAGGAAAGTCTCTCTCCATGAATAATTTTTGATGATGGGACAAATTGAGATCAGCAAGTCCGAAACACATCTACAGGATATGGCTTATCTCTGTATTTTGAAGTACCAGCTTATGATATGAGTGTAAAGATGAATAAAGATTTTTGTCACTTTTTTCTTGCCCCAAACACCCAGCCTTTATCACTGACGTGGCCACTGTCAAAAACATCCAAGACCAAAACCACTATAGTCGTCTGGCAGGGTGATAGCTTGCCAGAGTTAAAACAAAGCAGGGAATCGGAAATGTCTCAATGAGAAATAAAAAGCCAAAGTAAAAAATGGTATCCAAGAAATTTACGGACATACTGTCTTCTGGAAACTCTTATTCATATAGTTGCCAAAAAAAAATTGTTCTCTGCCAGCTACAGTGAAATGTTTCGTTCATACCAACATCTCACACTAAGAACCACAAATCTAGCTCTTTTACCCAAGACAAATGCAGGGGTGATAATACTAAAAAAATACCAAATGCAGATGTAGGTTAAGATTCTTTTTCCTTCACTATAAAGACCCCAAAACCAGGCTTTTAGTCTATACCTCTTGCTTAAAATCACTCAATACAGAGAAACAACGAGTTCTCAAAGGTAATTTATTTGGCTGTGAGAGGTTGGCAGCATTGTTGGGAAAATGTTCTTAATCCAAGGATGGCAGCTCTGGACAAGAATGTGGACTTCTGCTGATGGAAATACATCCAGTTGTTTAGGTCATTCACAAGCAAAAGCAGACTTCAGACTGCTCCTGTGACTTATTAAGGTATCCTAACCTTGTAAACATCTTCTATTTACTGTTTACTCCTAAATTGAATGTGGGACAGAGAATGCTTCCTGGTTCTGAGGGGAACAAGTGGCATGAACTTCTGACCACTTGTTCAGGGTTATTTCTCTTAGAGCAAACTAACTACATTTGCAACATAAAGCCCTTAACCTTCTGTCTCCTTTTGACCTCATTAGCTCAAAAAAAAAAAAAAAAAAACAAAACATTTTTTGTGTGTTTGTTTTGTTGGGGTTTTTGTTTTGGAAAAACAAGTACAATGATGATGTGTTCACTACAGATCACCAGACTGGTAGTTTTATAATAGATAAAGCCATATGCTGCATGCCATTCCATGTGAGAGTGCTTGAGAACATGAAACCTTGACAGGGAAACTAGGAAGTCTGTGGAAGGGGAGGAAATCAAAGCTTATGCAGTGTTTGAGATTTCCCTTGGAGAGATCTAACTGATAATCCAAAATGAAGTTTGCCTTTGAATTCAAATTGGGACACTTATTTACACAAATCCAGTTGATCTCTTTTGTTAGAATTCTTAATATTTCAATAAAGATTTAAACATTCACAAATTTGCATCTTCAGTAGATACCAATCACTTGACTAGAAAATCTTTTTCTCTGACAAATATGACATGCATTGTCACATCTCTTAAAACTTTCAAAGGTTAAAAAGGTCAGTTTTATCCCATGTGTAAGATTTCTAAAAACTTTAAATTCTGAATGTTTTAATGTTCAAAATTAACTTTAAAAAATCAATCACTCTCTACCAAATGAAAATATGATTCTTTAGAGGAAACAGAGAGAGGTTATTATTTTTCCAGCCATTAGAGGTAGATGTCTTAATTATGTGCTATGGCTCCCTTATTCTTCGTGCTTGCAGAGAAGGGAAAGGAAGGAAAAAAACCTGTGTTTTTCAAAACTTGTTTTCCAAGTGTAAGAGTATCTGTAATTGAAGAAATCCACTCTGCCTTTCATCCAGCAGAGATCAAAGGTTACCAAGGCCAGGTTGAATGGGATTTTGAGTAATCTGGTCCAGTGGAAGGTGTCCCTGATCATGGTAGGGGATTGGAACTAGATGATGATTAGGGTTCCTTTCCAACTCAAAATATTTTGTGATTTTATTATTCTATGATCTATGTTTTTGTTATTCTACCTTTGAGAAATCAACCCTGGAAATGGGAAACCTATCCTTGTTCCCAGTTCAGAAGTCATGACTGCCAAAACCCTGTTAAATTCTTCCTGGGGATGGAAAAACTCTGGAAGTGCTTCCGTGGAGACTACATTCTTAATCACATTTTCTCATCATTAATGATGGATTTACACACAATAGAAGTAATTCAGATACAGCTCTTACAGTTAAAACTGTGAAAGGAAAGGCTGAGGAAAAGAAATTTTCTGAGGGTTGGTATTCACTGTTAGACTCAGGATATGCCCTGAGAAGAAAATAGTCAAAGGCTGAGAGGCTACTCCAGGCAAGTATGTCTGCCCTGCTCTTTCTGGTTTTTGGGTCTGTTCATGCCCAATTAGACACAGCTTTGTCCAGATGGATTCTTGTTCTGAAGCATCACTGTCCTGGTTGAAGAGATAGGAGCAGAGCTTAGCATGGTGCGGATGTGACCTCAATCTTGGTTTTGTTCCTGGTGGTGAATACCTTTTTGTGGGTAAAACACCTCTCTTTGGATACTTTTGGTGTTAATATTGTCACTGTTATTGAGCATTTTTTCATTCCATTGCTTTTTGCTTTCAGTAAATTTTTACCTCAACCCACAGACTCTGCTTTAGTTCCCTCCCTTACTAGAAGGGGCAGAGAGAAGGGGAGTGGCTGATTTGGAGTTTAATTTCCTACTGGTGTTAAACCACCACAAAATGTAGTTTCACATTTTCATGCTTTTAAGGGATAGTTTGTGGTAAGAAATTCAGTAAGCTGTAGGCCAGAAAGTCCTAGAGCTTTTATGGAAAAGACGTAAAGCAGCTCAAAGCAAAAAAAAAAAAAAAAAAAAAAAAAAAAAAAAAAAAAAAAAAAAAAAAAAAAAAAAAAAAGACTCAGAAATTCAGCAATACTTTTACTGATTTCCTAATTTCCTAACAATCAATCTCTTGAGATGTGGAACGTCTGTATTCTTCTCACCTCCTCAAGTCAAGAATGGAAGTCTGTACAGCAACATGTAATAGCAACACATTTCTGTTGAGAGACAAACTTCTGAGGAAAGACCGAAAGCTTCATTTGTCTTGGGCATTGGGAAGCCAACACAGATTTCTCATACTCAATTTACTATGAAAGAAATGGGAACTATTATCTGCAAAGCCTTCAGAAGATCATAATTAAAGGAGACAGGCTTGAAAGAGGATTTCATATTTCTTTCTATAGACGGTGCTGCCAATTGAACAGTGCTTTGCTATGGAGCCAGAGCTGCTCCCAGACACGTAACACTCAGTGATTTAACAGCCCACACCCACAGCTCTCCCTCTTGCATCATAAATTGATTGACGAAGACAAGTGAATAAGATTAGCACCTCATGGGGACAACCTTCAGCTTAAATAAAGGATAAGACTACTTATCCTTCTGTAGTTCTTTCAACTTCTCCCAGGAGAATATACAAGTGTCCTAAAAGCTAGCTAGCTGAAATAATAATCCAAGCGTCAAGTTGGAAACTGTCATATCCTAGAAGATTTTTCTTTCTGCACTTTGAATCTAGTTTTTTTTCCCAAAGCCAAAGAGGTATTCTGCACTTCATTTGCTCAAAAAATTGCAAAATGTGTCTCACTCATTTGATTCTGGATGAGCAGCTTTTTTCATATTTTTCAGAGAAGGACTTCTCCCCCACACCCCCTCACCCCACCCTACAGCCATTGTATAAGAAGCAAAAATTTTCTGATCAAGTTTGTTGCAGGTTGTAACCTCCAACTTCCATACAAGCCAAAAACAGTGTTTATGCCTAAATCTAGGATATAAGCAAAATTTCCTTTTAATGAAGTGCAATTACCCTTCATATTCCAAGGCTGAGAGCCCCTCATAGTAAAATTATGACCTTTAGTATAAGCTTTGTTTAGCCATTGCTTCATTAAGTGGAAAACATTTACTCCAAATACTGGCTGTGTGAGGCTGAGTGTCTGACAGAGGTTAAACCACAAAAATAAAGTAGTTTTGTTTTGCAAAAGTTTAGGATACTAACATGAGATTGTGCATTCCCTGCAGCAATCATGTAGGACCATAGGCTACAAATACAAATGCTGAAATCCAGCAGAGCAGAGGTTTGTGAGAGTTCCATCAGATGCAGGTGATGCTGAATCCAGTCCTCTTGTGAATAGTTGCATGGTACCTGACGTCCTCATGATCTCAATCACAGGTTGAGATGTTCAATATCTGATTTGTGGAGGTGCTGGCCATGACAAATGGTGTGAAATGTCAGTAGGAGTCTTGATACAGGCACATACTGTATGAGATATTCTGAAAACTCAAGTGATACTTTTTATATTTTTATAAGATATAGAAGTTGAACTTATTCGATAGTTTTGAAGTGTCTAACAGTGCATACAGTATAGTTAATGATTAACAATGACAATAATAAAAATCTGGTAGAAAGACCCATTTCTGCTGTGTGATTCCTGGGGATTAGATTTGTATGTAACACTGGGAAAGAAAATGTTATATAATCCTTACATAAAAATTCCCTCATCTCACTTGAATGTGATGAGGGTTATACAAAACAAATTTAACAGATACAGATACCTTTCCTCATCTTTTTTTTTTTTTTTTATGTCTTCAGTTTATCCTCTTGAAGTTATTCTACAAATAAGATTTTTGTTGTTTTGGGGCAACACTTTGACAACTCAAAAAAATTTATGTATGTATTTTTGCTGCAAGCCTAATGACTTTGTCCTTATGCATTCAAAAAATTTTGCCAGCACAAATGTTAGAAAGTTCTGAATTTATTCAAGGACCTACCATGATCTATGGATCATTTTCCATGTGGTTTCCTTGATACATGCACCGATGATGGTGAGGTAGCACCTAGAAGCAAACTGGTACCCCATTTTTGACAAACAGCAAATTTATTTTATAAGACACTCTATAGTTTCAAACCTTGAGGCAGAAGACTTCTTTTTCCTCCCTCCTTTTTCTTTTCCAGAGTCTGAACTCATTTTTATTCCCTGAGAGTAACATGAAGATTTGCAAATTCATTAAAAAAAAAAAAAATTAACAACTGTAATGATATCATAATACCATAATTAGAGATGATTATTAAACTACCAGTATTTCCATCTGGGATTTAATTTGCACTGGTGACTGAGAGAAGTGTTCTTTCTTCAGCTGTTGTCCTTGCCCTTGAAATGAAATGCCCATGACAGCACTGGAGGAACATTGGCATGCAGTAGGTGATAGCCCTGTCCTCGTTTTACGTATGCATCTTGTGTATGACTCTATTTCCGTCTTGCAAAGGACCTGTTCTCCTGCAATCTAAGCAAAGGCACTGTCGTTTCATAAAATACATTATCCACCCTTTTCCAAGAACTGACAGTGGCATATAATCCTGTGCTGATTTATGTTGGATTTATGCAGAAAAATACTTTCATATACTTTTTGAATAATTGTGTATACAATTACTAAGCTTCTGGATTTTACAACTCCTACAAAAAGATTGATTTTTGACCATTCCTGCTTCAGCTGGGTTTAGCCTCAGACATGATGCAAACAGCCTGTGACCTGACAGAATATTAATCTATTTGCCAGAGTACTCCTCTGGGCTAAAGAGTTTTTTTTCAGTCCTAAGAACAAAACAAGTCTCCAATGTTTTGTTTAGTAAATCATTTAACAGGGTCAGAGTGAATGGGTCCAGGTTAAATGATATTTATTTTAAAGTAAATATAAACAAGCCCTCTTGTACACATTCCTAATTTGACTGAAGAACACTTGCCATCTGGAGCTTTTGCTTGCATAATGGAAATCTTCCATGTGAAATGATTTCTTATCTTTAGATGCAGGGCTTTGCAAAGATTGGTAGGCTTTTAGGGGACAATACTCCCGACAGATGGATTTGCACAGTTCTGAGTGAGGTGAGATCGAAGACAGGATTACTTCTCAGCTAATTTCACAAAATGGAGAGATCATTTTTGTTTATAGAAGGCATAGTTCTGAATGCTTTTATAGTTACAAAAAAATTATTTTCAAGTAAGATAATTTTGTCTGATGCAATCAATCATGGTATCAAAGCACTACACACAGAGGTCTAGCTAACAACTGGCAGTGTCTTGTTTTCAGCCATCAGGCTCCTTTAACTGTGAGTACTTAAATATTCATATATTTATCCTGACAGGAAGGGAAATATTCTCTTTTAAAGTTGGAGATGTAGGCACAGAACTTCAACCATGACGTAAAGGGTTTGTGGAGCTGCAAATGTATGGAACCAAGTCTTCCTACTCCTGATCACCTTAAATATGGTGTCATAAATCAACAGAAGCTGCCTTCTGTGATGGCTTTTTGGATTTCTTTCTGCATCCAGGATTATCCTTTCTTAATATATTTCTAGGCTTTTCCTTTTTTTCTGTCTTCTTTTTTTTTTCTTGCATGTTCTGCTTTCAGAATTTTCGAAATCCAAGAACATAACTCAGATGTGTGTGTCTTCTCATGAACAGAATAACTACTCTCCTCTGTCAAGATTTGGAGTAAAGAGCAATTTAATTAGGAATATAACTCAGAATTAATAAAGATGTTAATTAAATTAGTTTGGTAGTAAAATACTTATGATAACCTTTGCCAATATTATTTTAACATAGTATCTAACTCCAAACCCATGAGTTCATGAATATTAAGTGACAGATTTAAAAAAAAAAGGCAAAAGGAGACCAAAAAAAAACCCACCAAAACAAAAAGAACCCCCAAACAGTAACAAAACTCTACCATGGCAAGGTGGGATTTCTTACTAAGTAATTGACCTTAAATGTCTTTTCAGCAAAGGTAAGATCAAAGACAGAACTCCCTTTTCTTTGTCTCCCAGACCTGAGCTTAGTTGAGGTACACAGAAACAGATATTGCAGTGAAAGCCATTTTTCCTCCAGGTGTGATAGATTTTGTTGCAATTCTTGGCAGAAAATGATGAAATCTGGAAAAACATGGCCAGTTGTGTCAGCTGTCCTGCTCAGCTGCTCCCTCAGTCCATTGGATGTGTCACAGGATACAGCCACTGCTTGCATGTTGTTTCCTCCTTACATCTTCACTGACACCTCCAGGGCTTCAGCCCTGCAGCTGTTACCATAAAGAAGGGAGGAATGACCTAAGAAAGCAAAATAAAGGAGCAGCAGAACTAACAATGTGCAGTCCTCGGGGTGCTTGGTAGCTAGGCAGAATTTGAGCCTGTGCTTTTCCTGTCTTTTCCACAGAGCTCCCTCCTTTTCTCTTGATCTCTCATTTTCCATCAAGTTCTCTCTTTTTGAATTCTATTTGCCAAGTCCTTAATCCACCACATCTGCATTTGCTTAATTTTCAAGCCCAGTATTTTACAACAGGCATATGTTCTCATGTTTGTCTTTGAAATGTTTTCCTCAATTTTTCCTATTTTTCCTTCCTTATTTTTTTAATTACTCTGCTTATTGTTTTTTGTTTTGTTTTGTTTTAGTTCTACATTTTGCTCCCCTACACAAATACTGGGCCTGCTTCTTTTCCCTCATGTCCTGCTTCTCTGAGATATTGTAGAGTCCTGAGATTTGTCTCTGTATTTCCCTTCCTTTGTTATTCTTTGCTTGTCCAGCCTCTCCCTGTGGGAGTTTATGTGACCACACTACATAATATCTTTTAATCCAGCTCCCCTGATCGGGTTGGAATTTGTGTGGAGGGCAGAAAGAAAGGGGTCTTCATGATTTGATTTACAAGTCAATCCTGAGTCTTCATGTAGTGGTACATTTATCACTGATCATTTCCTGTCTTTTCTACACAAGATTTAGTTTGCTGTAAACCAATCTTTACACTTCAACACCAAAGAATTGCTGTTAGGAATAAACCATTATTGAACACAAACACACACACACATATATACACAGTGTTGTCACAAAAATTTTCATTTTGCAATTTTAGTTTTGCATTTTTCCCATTAAAATATACACAATAATCCCTACTATAGGACTGCTAAAAACATAAATACAAAGAATTAATTTTATTATTATTCAGCTTGGGTCTGTAACCACCTTTCTAGTCAAAATCTTAACGAATTGAGGTTTGGTGGTTTGTTTTTTTTTTTTTTTTGTTTTTTTTTTTTTTTTTTTTTTGTTTTTTTTTTTTTTTTTTTTTTTTTTGTTAGATTTTGATTTTCAGGGTATGTGTCTGTGAATTAAAGTGCAGGGAGCATGATTTGGTTCCTGTTTTTTTTTCCTAGAGGGGAAAAAACCCCAAAACATATTTGCTTTGAACCTACACCTTCCATTCCACAATGTAACGGAGTGTCTGAATGAATGCCAGTTGCTGAAAAGCCTGTTCACATTGCCCCTCTATTCTTATAAATTTAAATACAGCAACAGGGTGGAGGTGCCAGAGCTTATCAATAGAAATATTTTCGTTCTAACAGAATTCCCAGAGAAGCAGGATTATTATTTTTGCTTCTGCAAAATGCCTGATCCAAAGCACTTTTTAGAATTGATTACCTCTCAGACTAACCTTTCTTATGGAACAGAGATTTGTTTTCTGTACTTCAGCCCTCCTTACTCTAACAACTCACCACTGTGACTTCTGAGTTACACATGAAGTGTGTTGAAGTGGGTCCGTGAGCTGTGCAGAAAATGATCAGTGCAAGTTCATAGAATTGTATTTAAACAATTTAATTTTCACTTGTAACGTGATCAATTTTGTCTGGATACCAGTCTTCAACAGCTTGACAACAGAAAATATTAAATCCTTCAAATCCTTCAAATCAAGAAACAGAAATTCTGGGACTAATTCCCTAGAGTAGGACATGGCAATGGGCATCCTAACACTAAAGGGCTCTTTTTCAGAAGTCCATATTTTAAGAATTTCATATTAAGTATACTCATAACTTTTTCAAAAGGAATCTAATATATATGACCTGCCTTCAGCAGCATCAGTCAACATCAGGTACACCAGGTATTCATAAAGGAACAGACATCAGATGAAGAATCATAATTGTCTGTTTTTTTTTCAGCAATGCCATTCATGGTATTTGCCAATCAGATACAATTGTTCATAGCATCTGCCTTCTAAGACACCTAAGGTAAGAACATGTAAATATTTTCATAAATGATATATCTTGCTTTTTTCAGCCTCTTGATGGTACCTCTGAAAGGCTTCAGGCTTTAGAAATCTTCTAGATTGTTATTGTTAAAATACTCCTCCTGTCCTAAAAAAAAAAAACCAAACAGAAAACCACAAAAACCCAAACAAACAAACAAGCAAAACAGGTTTCCAGAAGCTAAAAAGAAACTTGGTAGTAAACACTATATTAGGTAATAATTCCCATGTCCTGAAGTCAACTCATCACTTATCAACAGCAAATTGAAGAGCAAAGAGATAATTTTTTCATATTTTCTCGTGTTTTTCAATTACAATAGTTATTCATCTATCTCTCCTCTTTAATATAATAACATCTGTCTTACTGTTATCCCCCATGGTCTCAAAGAACAACTTCTACTTAGCACCTGCATGTGGAAAAAAGATGAATTTAAATTGAATATGTAGATGTTTGGTTGCACATATTTTTTAGATACTCATAATGACAGAGCAGTGCTTTTCTCTTGGTAATGTCTGTATTTCATTGGTGCTGTTGCTCAAATGCTCTAAGCAAGGCTTCCACCCACAGAATTTTCACAGAAATGGTACAGAAACCTTTTTTAACCTCAGATTAGTGAGCTCCTAAGTAACATTTCCTTCTGCATCATGCAGACTCTTGATGGAAAGTGGAGATCTAGAGGGAAGAAAGAAATGTGGAACCTGGTCAGGAGGTCATGATTTGGGTATTGCTTTAGAAATAACCCAGAACTCTGTGTGTGGCAGGGGCAAACAGAGTACATGTTCCCCGTCAAACAGGATGAACTCAAAACGCTTCCCAAACCAACATTTCCATGGCATGACAGATCTTTGAATCACCACACTGGGTACCTACAACAACTTCCAAGGAAATGGATGGAAACTCCTTAAATTAACTGAACATTTTGTGCAGCCAGAGTCAATGGTCTAATTTTAGGGCTAGTGGAATATCAGTTCTTTAAAAAGTATATCTCTAAACTGTAGAAAAAAAAAATCTATTTATCCCTAGTTCTAAGCGGCGCAAGGAGATCAAATTTGTTTACCAGAAATATATAATGACAGTTAAGGTAATTGTCCTTATTTTAATTTAACATATTTTTAAAAAATAATATATATATACACTTTATATTTTACACATAATAGATTCTATTTCATAGTTATTATATAACATTATACAATAATAGAGAATTTTATATAATAGAATTATATATTATTATTACTATTATTACTATTATATATATTACTATATAATATGTAGTATAGGATATTTACACTATTAAAATTATAATATACATTTTAACATATATTCAGCTCTACCGTGTTCTCTGACAGTCTTCTATCATCATGGGTTCAACGCTAGACAAAGACATCATTCCCCTTAACCTATGTAATCCAAACCTTTGTGTCTTTTAGATAAGAAAGAAATCAACAAACAAAAACAACCAAACAAAACCAAACAAATAAAAACCTCATTCAAACAAAACAAAACAAACCCCAAAAAAGCCAAACCAAACTAAATCAAAGCAAAGCAAAATTTAATATAATCAGAAGAGGAAGTGTAGAATTAACATGCCGCTGTGCCTACTCTGAAGCTCCCTGGCTTCGCCTGCCCGGCCGAGGCACGGTCAGCAGCCGGGGACACTCCCCTGTTTCTCGAGGAGATTCGGGGAGCGGCTAAGACAGAGCGCTCCGCTGTCTTGGAAGGAGGAGAGGCGGCGACCCAGGAGGTAATAAGGGAGTCGACTCAAGGCTGGGGAAAAGTCTCAGGTTTAATGCAAGCTCCAAGGAGCTCCAAAGGCCAGAGCGTCCAACAGCCAAAAGTGCCCCTGAGGCTTTCACAATCATCTTAAATACCGGGGTGGTAACCAGGGGTAAGGGACGCCCGCCACCCAATGGGGGGGATTTGTGGGAGTGGAAGGTGGAAGAACAGACAGACACACAAACCAATGGGGGAAGTTCAAGGGAGGGACCCCTGGACCTCGTCCACTCACTTGATGCCCAAGGTGGAAGATTCTGGGAGAGTGGGGTGGGGAGCCGAGTGATGGACAGGGTACCAGGGAGGGACAGGGGAGTGCCTGAGCATTTTCAGGGAGATTGGCATTGAGGGAAAGGCGGGAAAGCTTGGGGTGTAACCACCAGGAGAAAATGGGGGGTGAAGGGGCAAACCATTACAGAACTGTAAGAGAGATATAAAAACACAATACAACATTAACACATTGATTGTTCTCTCTTCCTGTGTCCCTTTTTTGCCAACTCTCTCATGAGGCTTTGTGTTGTTAAGGGAATGCAGTGGAATATTACAGGTTGGACTCCCTGGCACCACTGATCATCAAGTGTTGTGGGTTGAACTACTGAGTGTTTTAGAGAAGTCTTTGCCATCTAATCAGGATCATAACCTGCTTAACAATACAGTGTGATTAAATTTTCACAGTTGCCTATTTTTTAGTCTAAAATGTAGAAAGGTGTCTGCCTAGAAACAGAGACTGGACATAAATCACATAAATTCCAATTAAACAGATTATTCAGGGAAAGCTTAAAGACAAGGGGCAGAGATCCTTCCAGGGAGGGAGACCAGACATAGCACAAAAAATGCATCAGGGCTGTGCTGGAATTTCAAGGACAAGCACAGAGATGCTTCTGCCAGAAGTTTGCTGAACCTAACCTTGGACAGCAGTACAGCAGGGAAATAGGGAATGGTATCTTCAAAAAGGCCTTACACACACGTGTGAACATATGTGTGTCTGCTTATGTGTAAAATTCTGTACACCATATCTCGAGGATACAGTTGCACTTACAGTAGATGCAATTTTTTTTGTTGTTTTCCAGTTCTGTACCCTTACCCACTTTTGTCAGAGGGAATTAGAAATTTTGTTATTAAATTTTGTAGGTGCATTTAGAGCTTGTTGACAAGTGACACCTATTGACAATCTTCCCTGCTAATTAATCCATAATTTAAATTGAAACTATACCAAAATATCAGCTTTTCTAAAGCCTGTAATTTTATCAGAGAAAAGGGCGAATCCTGACTGGATTCTAAGGCATTGTGTTGTTCTCCAATGCCCTTTGTAGTCTTTAAAACATGCAGAAAAAAAGACAAGTCCCATCTCCATGGACCAGCACAGAAGATACCTCTTCTGTG
Organism: Vidua chalybeata; assembly: GCF_026979565.1. Classification (NCBI taxonomy): domain Eukaryota; kingdom Metazoa; phylum Chordata; class Aves; order Passeriformes; family Viduidae; genus Vidua; species Vidua chalybeata. The sequence goes on from NC_071530.1 coordinate 147,014,468, forward strand.
GCATCTCAGTACAAAATGAGATTTTATATATCAGTGCTGCCTTTTGAAGGAGATAATGACTTTGCTCTTTTAATAGAACAGCAGATGAAGGTCATCCAATACATGTGCTGTACACAGCATGTGAATTCCTACTGTCAATCATCAAGTGTCTTTCCTGGAGACCTTTTATGATGCCCACATAGAAAGACAAAAGAAAATGCCACTTAATTTCAGCAGTTGGCATGATTTTGCATGCAGTGCCCACTCCTTGATCTCTAGCATAGTTTATGGAGCAATCAGTCATCCTAAAGCTCTGGAAGGTTTCCTGTGTCACTGACCAGACAGTGATTTCTCTGGTAGGGGAATACTTAATGTTAAGCTGCTGAAATTACAATAATTTTAGCAGTTGTAGTGGATAAAAGAAACAAACAAATCCAACCCAAAACTAAATGGAAACAAATCCCACAAGTATGCCTTTTTGCTATTTTTTGTGTTGTTTTAGTTCAGTGTAACACAGAAGCTGTGTTCTCAGATGAGGCAAATTAATGCAGTCCCACTGAATGCAGTGAAACTCTACTTATTCACATCAACTAGTTACAAGAAACAGGTGGTTTTTTGTTTTTTTTTTTTTTTTTTCAATAGTAAGCCTTGAATGACTCAGAATTAACTTCCACTGTTCAACTTGATCATCCAACTGCTGTCCAGGGATGTCTCAGAGCTCTCAAAGCCAGCAGGCAATATGAGACCTAATAAGACAAACTTTTCTACAGTATTTCCTAATATTAATACAAACACTACCTTGCTGCTGGGACACAGGAATGCTGTAATCATGCTGCTCGTGGCAAAACAATCACTCTGAATTAAAGGGAACAGCAGACAACTCTGGTTTATCAGATGCTAATAGAATTTGGCTAAGCACAGATATTTTATGCAGTCCCCAACTGATTTTGGATGCTTCTTTATGAACCCAGAATTACTTGCCTCCTGACAAATTGTGTCTGTGTGGTCTAGTAAATGGTTCTAGCTGCCTTTGGAAAATTAATTCAAAGCTCAGTAAAATATACATGCACAGAAACAGGAAAAGTATCAGAGAAAAACATAGTGTTTCACTACATGAGAAGTCTGTAGCAAGCCATGAAGGTGTTACATAAAAATAATGTCAAGAAAAGAGAGGAAATTGAAACATTGCCTTTCTCTTTGATTTTATGATGTCTGATTCAGTAGCTGTGCATTTGAAAGATGCACTCTAATGGCATCTCTAGACAGCATTAGATCATCAATTCTTAGTTTTCTGTTGAAAAGTGTTGAAAGCACCCAGTGTGAAAGCAGTAGGGGGGAAAAAAATACCCTCAGGTGGGGCTGGAGGAGCAGCTGAGTGACACAGCTGTTAAATTTAGTTCTAGTAATCCAAATCCCTTTGTGGATCATGCTGTTTGGTTTCTTTTTGTCCAGGCAATATATCATTATATCTTCAAGCCTGATTTCTGCTGTTAGCATGTTATTTATGCAGATCACTTAAAAATACATATAGAAAAGTACTTTACTTTTTTTTTTTTTTTTTTTTTTTTTAATCCAAGGTTTATCATCCATGGATAACTGATTGCAAATGAATTGAAGGACTATTACTGATTTAGCTGAGGAAGACTAAATGAACAGTTATGATTTTGCAACTTCAGGCTCAAGGACACAGTGTCACACAGCATCTGAATAGTTGCATGAGTACAGGCACCTGAAACACAACTCACTTCACATAAACCCCAGGTCCCAGAATCCTGATCTCCAAAGATTATGTGTTGTGACTGTCACAATTCATCCAATGGTGTGGGGAGCTCATGATTTTAGATTTGGATTTCAAATACCTATTGACCAAGAAGGCTGCATATAGTGCATTGCTCAGTCAGGTCATAGAGGCTAGAATCAACAGAAAAGGTTAGAAAAGCTCTCTAAAATTGTCAATGAAACTGTCAACCCAGTACTACCACCATGATCAGTTAATCATGTCCCCAAGTGCCATATCCACACATTTTTTGAACCCTTCCACCACTTTCCCAGGCAGCCTGTTCCAATGCCTGTCAACCCTTTCAGTGAAGAAATTTTTTCCTATTATCTGATCTAAACCTACCTGACCAAGCTAAAAGATGACCTGCACCTTTTTACACACTGGCTATTGAAGTGCTGGCTGGCTAGAGGTCTCAGACTGGCAGTGCAATGAAGAAATGAGGACTATTTCAATCCGAGCACTTAAGCAAGAGCAAGCTGGAGTGTGGCAAAGTTCTGTGAGTGCTGTGTGATCACAAATTAGAAGCATTAACTCTGAGCTCAAATCTGGTTTGGTGCCTGAGGCATTTTTTCTCATATTCATGCTCCTCAGAAATTATCTTATCTGGAAATTAGATATTTTGAAACAATTTTTTCCCAGTAAATAGAAACGTGTCTTTACCTCCATAAGTCCTCCCCAGAGCATCAGTGGGTTTGCTGTCTCACAGGTCTCTGTGCTGAACAATTTTTTTGTCCCACTTAGCAGGGAACCCATACAGGGAAACCCTTATCACTTCCCAACCAGAATCTGAATTTGCTAAGCTGTTACAGAAGAAAATTAAAGCCCTGATCCTTTTTCTTTTTTGTGCATGATTTGCTTTATATAATTAAATAAAAACCCCACAAAAAAAGCCAAATCAAAAACAAAACCCACACAACCCTGCACTAGTGAGTAGAATTGAGAATGTGATAATTTCTGGGTTTTGTGCTTTATTCTCATGCAAATGAGAGGTTTAAGTTCCAGCAGTTACTAGAGTTTGGCTCTTTAATCACCAGTTTTATTTACCAAGACTGACAACAGCTTGTGAGAATGGTGCAGAGGCAGGAAAGATAGAGAGGAAATAGGGTAATTGAGGTTTCTAACTCACAAGCTCATATTCTGAATACTAGCAAGTTTAGTCTGAAATAAAACTTTTCACAAGTATCATTTTCTCCCCACTATTTTCTTCACACTGGGACGATTCTCTTAGATAATCTGGGCAAGTAAGTTGTGCCCCAGTAAGAAACTCTGGCTACACATTCAAAAGCAAGTAATTTCTGTAATATTTTGATGTTTAGACATTTCATAAAACAATCATGAAAGAGATAATTTTTATTAAATAAATCTAACTATAATGCATGGGAAAAGCGCATTAGTTAATATCTTGGAATAGACACTTATAAATCTTTTCTCCCTATAATTAAAACATTCTGATTTCTGTATCACAGAGAAATGAAGACTTAATTATATGTTAAACTTTAGGTGTTTATGTTTTGTTTTCCTTTAGCGATTGTCTCAGAGATTGTGGCAAAATTATATATGACCTTTGATACTGATCTGACAGCTCTATTTTATTGATATAATATTTGATAATACTGGAAAAATCAAAATGTGATTTAGCTCATTTCTCAGCTCCGGGAAAGTTTATATTCCATGGTGCACAGTAGTTGGAATGACATTTTAATAAAACAGTTGTTGAGCCCTGAGGAGTCTGACAGTAGCAAAGAACTGAATAAAGAGGTCATCAATTTTTTGTAGAGATGGAATCAACCTGTAGAGTTCATGAATAATTCACTGAATTTTGAAAGACAAACCTTGGGAAGCATCTCATCAAAGCACACTTAAGATGAATTGTCATGAACACTTACCTACTGGTCTAGCCTGATCTTGTTTCAAGTGAATGCACGGGACCTTTCTTACCACAGTGTGGAGTCCTGGGTTGTTAGATACCTTTGGCCCTCAAGTAACTTGTCAAAATTCACTTCCTCCATGAATACTACTAAGTCCTTGAGAGTGGTAAGACAAATGAAATGTTGTGAAATTTTTTTGATTGCATTTAATTCAGTTTTGGTTTGGACGGCTGCAGTTTCTTAAGTGATGCACATTCACAAACGGCTAAAACAGAAGGTCTGGGGACGGTCTGCAGAGAAATACACAGGGTCAATTTTACTGGTTATTCATAAACTCACCTGTGTCAAAATCTGTCAACTTTGGCTAAATGTGACAAGAGAAACATCTGAGAAAATGATAAGTTCCAAACGATTTGACAGTCCCATGAATTTGATCAGGAAGCAGTTGTGAACTGCTTCAGTGGTAGCTCTTTTTGGGTACAACATTGTTTGTATAACATTGCTCTCTAAAACCTCTATTGCATTTTACAGGTGTGTGCAGACAAAATTTTCTTTAGACATCCCTGACAGAAAAAGCAAAACAAAAAAAACAAAAAAACAACAAAAAAAACCAACCAAACAAACCAAAAAAAAACCAAAAAAAACCCAAAAAACCAAAACAAAACAAAAAAAAAAAAAACAAAACACAAAACAAACAAAAAACCAAACAAAAAAAACCAAACAAAAAAAAACAAAACAAAAAAAATAGGTCTGTCACTGGTGTAAGCCGCTGTGTATTAATACAAATTGAATTTATTTAGATCTACTAGATCTTGCATTATCATCCCTTCAGTGCTACAGGTATTTATCACATACAGAGAAATAAAATAAAAGGTCAAAATGTTGCTAAGTAAATCAGAGCAGTCTCAGTTTTCAGACTCAATTTGGGAAAAAAAAGAAAAAGTAAGAGGGAAGGGGAAGGGAACTAGGAAGAAGGGAAAGGAAATTTTAGAAGCCTGAGAAGTAAGAAGTTAATTTATTTTACGCCTTAAAAACCTATGACTATTCAAGGAGGCAAGCTAGAAAAGGGCATGCCTGGAATGGGGGGGCTGTACAAAGGTAGGGCGCCACCTCCCTGGAGCCAAACTTCCTGTTCATGTCCATGACACATCATATGGCACACCTGGGGGTCAAGGAACAGGCAGGAGCAATAGACGAGGATCAAGACCACCAAGGATCCCAAAGTTCTCCCTGACTCTCCATCAGAAGACTGCACATGACTCATAGTGTTGCATTAGACACAAAGAATTCCCTGGATGGATCTAGGTGTTCTCATGCTAATGTTCATGTATATAACACGGCAAACTCTTTGTTTCTTGGGCTCTCCCCCAGCAAATTAAGGCTGTGACCTTTACTTCAATCATGGATATCAAAATTACAAAAATCAAATCTCTGGATCTACAGGTGGTGATACATTTCCTTTCCACTACATACTCTTTTTCTTTCTCTTTCTTTTTTTCCTTTATATATTTTCTTCATTGCATTTTTATACTTTATATAAAATAAAATCAAAACAAAACAAAATGGCCACATACTTACTTTTCCCTCTACTGCAATTACATTGTTTGAAAATAAATCTGCCTCATATCAGTCATTCAGTGTCATTTCACTCTAATCCACCCCAAGGGGCTTACTAAGCTTTGTTTGAAGCCTTTACCTCAGCTACCCTGCCTCAGGGGGGTACCGGGGGGGGGAGTTTTGTGCTATCTTCTTCTGAGGTGTTCCACAGATCTTACAGTGACCAAGAGAAGCTCCTTCTTCCTTCAGCTACCACCAAGCTTCTCATTCCTGGACCTATTTTGACTGCACCCTCAGGCTTTCTGAATTTACAACAGCTCCCCATCTGCCTTGTTGAACTACAAGGCAGGAAGCTTTCATGGCATTTTGAAGGAAAAATAGTTGTCATTCCCAGGTGGAAGATGTCTTGAAGTCAGCCATTCTGTGGGAAGGGGGGTACAGTGGGATACCTGTTGCTAATGAGGTGCAAACATCATGATGGCACCATGATCTGCCCTATGCCCATTGCAAGATAGAGGTGACGTTGGGAATGAGGATGGAAACGATCATTGCCTTTCCCTCACCTCAGCTCTCTGAGGTGTCTGTGCTGCAGCTTACAGTGATGTGACAATTTTCAAATATCTCTGGGGTTCAGTCCCAGCTCATTAGCTTATTTTATTATCCTATGCACATTCTATAGTGCTCAAGACTCCTTTAATAACCATTAAATGAAAACAGAAGAAAACAAAACTAAAAAGGTTTAAAAATCCTGACATTTTAGCTCATTAAAATTTCACTTCTAAATGTTGCATTTTTTGCAGCTATGCTGAACTATGAAAAAAAAAAAAAACAAAAACCCAGTTTGAGGCTCTGGATACATCCAGAGAAGAAAACAAAATTGCTTTTGAGTCTTTGACTTTCATTGCTGCATCTGCCCATTAAAAATAAAATTAAGTCAGAAATCCACCTTTTATTTAGACACATATAAGACTTGCATTTCATAGAAATTTTACCAGGAAAAGACAGTTCAGAAATAAGGATAAAAATAAAACTATGCACTAAATTTATTTTCACTGTCAAAGACTTATGAACAATGTATTTTCTGTTTAGCTGCAGCAAGTCATGAAAAAGACTGCATTAAAACAAGTATATTTTATTAAGTGCCACATGTATGCAAGCTGCTAGACAGCTGGAGAGGATTGCCAAATAAAACAAAGGAAGCTATAAGCAAGAGATTTTATTCCTATTAAATCAGAAAAGAAGATATTTTATTTTCTTGCAATAAATCCACACTTTATCTATGAAGGCCTGACCAAGTTTAAGAGTACAGTGCTATTTAGCTGACCAAAATACAAAAATTAGGTTTAGATGAGCTATTGCCAGAATGCTTTAATTTCCTTGTTTTCTCCATTTCCTTTTTTTCACCATCAAAAAGTGATTTAATCCCTGTATCACTTTTTTTGCTGTTCCCCAATCAGAGATCATTGATAAATTTATCCCTTGAGCTTCATCAGCTCATTAAGCCCCTTTTACTGACGGTCTTGCAACACAGTGTTGTATCCTAATAAAACTTGTTTTCTTTTCTTTGTATCCACTCTAAATAAATTCTTTTATTTAAAGACACACCATCAAGGCATGCAGGCCAGTAAATGCCCTAAAGCAAATTTACAGTGAGAGGGTGGTAGTTCCCATTCACAGGCACTGAGCTCAAGATAAAAGCTGAAATCATGTACTCTGGTCATGTGGTGCCTGCAGGTGCTCAACGGGGAATAAATTTGATGTGCCTAAATCCTCTCCATATCACTGAAACATCTAATAAAACCTGTCCAGCTCCAGAAAACACCTCAGAGGAAAAAAACATTGTAGTCAACATACTTCTATCTTAAGTGGTTTAACCCATGGGACGCTTAATAATCTGCTGGTGCGTTGCCTTGAGGAATAATCATTTTCTCCAGTATTTTGTCCAAGTCTCTAGAGAGTGAGCTGTCACAAGGAACAGCTGGTAAGCAACAGGAAAACCTGTGTTCTGTGACAGGGAAAGTCCTTCCTTCTCATTGATAACTCCTCATCTTATCTGTGCCTGCATTTTGATATTCTGCTTCCAGTTTCCATCAAGTCACTTCACTGTCTCCAGAGATCTATTAATCACAATGGGCCCTCTCCCTGGATGAAATGATTCCACAGGAATGAGAGTAGGAAAAGTTAAAAAATGACTATTGTCTTTTTATTGCTTCGTAGGTCTTAATTGTATATGCTTGGGGCAGGAAGCAATACAGCAAGGTAAGAGCAGTTAGAGAAGAATCAAAATTACCAGAATTGGAAGGCAATTGTGAGAGTTCAAGGTGGATAAGTACTGAATTTATATCTTTGGAAGAGCACCTCTGTGAACCAATATATGCCAGGGGTCACTATGATGTCCCATTCTGAAGGGGAAGGAGACACACATGATTCATATATGTCCATGATGGAAAAAGTGTGACAACAGCCAGGGGTCCACAAAGACTTACAAAATTTTAGTAGTAAACTATACACATGCCAAGAAAATTAGTATAAGTTAGTCCCTGATCTTATGGTATTAACACACTGTAGTGGATTTTGGATAAGGAGTAGAGTGAAAGGAATAGAGAAGGACTAAAGAGTGGGAGAGAGAAAGAAGGGAAGGATGATCAACAATCCCAGCTCGTGTGGATCCAGTATCCTGGGTCACCACCTGGTTTTGTGGGGGTACATTTTTATGGATCACATAGAGCCCATTCTTCCAGACCTTTCTGGAAAAGGAGCTCTGAGGAGCTTTGGGTCTCTTTGGTGGTCTCGATCTCCCCCTACTGGATCAGCCTCAAGAATCTTTTGACCTCCATCAAAGATTTTACTTGAACTTGGAGGTTTTTTCCAGCCTTAAGGATTTTATGACCAATTGATGTCTTTCAAATGCTTCACATATACATATTCATTTCTAAATTCAATTTTAGACTCTCATTTAGGAAAGAAAGTGTAACTTTCCTGAAATAGGGAAGAACGGAAGGGAAGGGAAGTTCCAGGAAGGGAAGGGAAAATAAAATATAAATCTACATCTTAATCTGATGAAAAGTGATACCTTCTTCCATAAGATTCCACCTTGTACAGTTTCTGCCACCAAAAATCTACTATGCCATAAAAAAAATCTAAGCATTTATATGACCTTTGCAATTGCCTCTAATTTTACACAGAAATGACCAGAGATGCAGTGACAGGTAACAGTGTAAAATAGGTAAGGATTATTATAGTTTTCATAGCTGTTGTTAAAATTATAAGAAATGGGACTTTGTGAAAAAGTTTGCAATTATTGTATGAAATGCTTTCATAAATTGAACTACTCTACTTTTTTTTTTTTCTTTTATTTTCTTTTTTTTCCTTTTCCTTTTCCTTTTCCTTTTTTCTTTTTTTTTTTTTTTTTTTTTTTTTTTTTTTTTTTTTTTTTTTTTTAAGGAGGTGTATGATGCAGATACTGTAGATTTTCCTGGAAGAAAGTTGTTCATCATGCATACAGACATAATATTTTACTCTAGTATCAGCAATAAAATAAAACCCCCACCCAAACAAAATCAACAAATTAAATCCCAAACAAACAATGAAAAAAATTTTGGGGTGGGGTAATAGTGTTACATAGCTCCTGAATCTGAGTGGGCAGTGACAGGGATTGAGCAAAACTTGACTTCACCTGTCTAATGCACAGAGCAGTTTCAGTCCTCCAGAAATAGTTGGGATACAATATAGCCCTGATGTATTTCACCTGATTTCTAGGTATCATGGTTTACCCACAGCTCAACATCTGTGCAGTGTTGATGATAACAGAATTAAAAAAGCCAACAACATTTGATATTTTTTTGTCTCCAATCTGTGAATTTACATGATGAGGTTTTAATTTGTAAGCCAATTTCTAAGGCTGTCTGAAATAATGCTTTTATCCTTTATTAGGTATTCTGTTAATGATGGCATGCTTGTTAGAGAGGGCCAAGGTCAGGTATGCCAGTCTTCCATTACAAATTAGGCTCAGCAGTGATTTTGGTGCTACTATTGATTTAACTTGTTGAGATATGACCTGTCCCACTAAAATATTGTTAATAATTCCATGCATCTCCAAGTGCTGACAGCAGCAGCACTTCATCTCAGATTTGTCTTCACAATGGATGTTTATTGGGTTTGACCATTCTCAGTTCATTTCATCTGGTTACTCATCTAATAATTGAACTTCACAGCTGCCAGAGTAAAAAATATCCCTTTTTTTTTTATTGGTGCTGCTGCTTCAAATTAAATTATTATAAATTTTTAAGGCCCTAGAGGAATAATTTTGTGGCTGTCATTAAATTGTCTCTCTTTTTTAAGATTTTTTTTGTGAACAACCACCTTCACTTGAGTAAACTAAGGGAAAACACAAGATTATTCTTCATGCACAGCAGGTGACAAATTTGCATAGGGAAAGAGTTGGACTGGGAAAGTTGCTTGTTTGCAAAGCATGCAACAATCAGGCACTGGAGCAGGTTTCCCTGAGAAGTTGTGGATCCTGCATCCCTGGAAATGTTCATGGCCAAATTGGGTGGGGCTTGGAGCAACCTGGGATAGTGGAAGGAGTCTCTGCAGGGGGTTGGAATGAGATAATCTTTAAGGTCCCTTCCAAACCAAACAACTTTTTCATTCTATGATTCTGTAGAAGTTATGAAATACCATCTCCCTTATCCAAAGCAAACTCAACTAGAGCAGGCTGCTCAGGACAGTGTCCAATCATGTTTTTAACAATTCTAATAATAGGGACAATTAAATCCCTTTGCCCAAGTTTTTCCAGTGCTTGTGCACCCTCACAGTAAAAGTAATTTTTTCTTAAGTCTTATTCCCTGTTTCAGTTGGTGTCCCTGGGAATATGGGATCCTACAAACACAATCATAACATAACCTAAATAATCTAAATTATATGTGAATGTCCAGAGACCTTTCTGGTACTATTTAGAACAAGTGTAGACATGGGATGAAGCTGAGTTTAAAAACATGAAAAAACATAATTTTCTTTAAATACAGCCAAGTCCCTGCCCTGGCCCTGGAACAGTTTTAATTACTTATATACACAATCTAGAGTAGTGTCAACAGGAGAAACTGAAAGCCAGCAGCATTTAATCCACTGCTTAGTGAAGGGAAAATAAAGTGGTGAAACTTTTTCAGGCATTGTTCTCAGTTGCAGTGTAAGTGCTGTGCCTAAGGCAGCAGATAGAAATGTGAGATATATTCCCTCACATTCATGAACCAAACCATAGATATTATTTCCCATCTCCAAAGCCCCTAACTCAGTCTTGTGAGATCAGAATTTTACTTTTCAATAGATATACTATTTTTATAGGGGATTTTTTTTAGTTCTATCACTGAGACAGGCAGAAGTCTTTGCTTCTTTATCTCTTTACTTTTCTTTTTTAGCAGTGCATTTGATGTTTAGACACATAATACATCACCTCCTCTTGGGAATTTTATTTAAGCATTTGAAACATTGTCAGTTTATTTTTGGATTTGGCATTAAAACACCTCAGCCCCTCTTTTTGCCTCCACCCATTTGTGTTTGGTCAGCTGCCACAAATCCACATGGCTTTTCACCTTTGCAAACATGGAGTGAAGTCACTGAGGTGTTCTAACCTTCTCTTCCTTTCCTTCCTTTAAGGTGAACATTTTAAACTCTTACACAAACTGTAGTTTAGTTGCATAAATCAACTAATTACTGTAATCATAGATTCATAGAATTGTTAAGATTGGAAAAGACCTCCAAGTTCATCAAGTCCAACCTTTGACCAAGTACCACACCCACTAAACCATGCTAATGGTCTGATTGCCAGGTAATTGTATTTCAAAACACAGTATTACTTCTTTATTTATGCTTTCTCCCTTCTCCTTTGTGCTCACTTCCATCAGTAAAGGGTCTCAGATCATCCCTCAAAAACTGAAAGTGTTGATTCTGGTTTGAGTTCACTATAGCTGTGACCCAATGGCTTAGCTGATAGCAAAGATAATTCTTGACTGGTGTGTGCAAACCTTTCATGTCAGAATGGTTTTGCCAGCACTTTGATTCTGGTTTATAATATCTCATCATAGAATCCTTGAGAATTATGGAAACATACATGAGTGAATGGGAGCATAAGGAGGATACTGAAGGCACATTAAAATGCAGCGGTTTTCTGCCAAGAAATAGTTTCATTCTTTAAAGTAATTCTTTAACCAGCCAAAGACAGTTATTTTTCTGGAGGTACTAGACAATACTAAAGGGGCACTGACACTCCTACCAGATATGAATTGATCGCCCAGTAATATTTACTGTTGTATTTGATTTAGACATAACTAAGTACCAGGATTATATTTGGAGTTTTTAACAGAAGACACTTATCAAAGTAGTGCATGCAACAGACTATCTCCTCTTCTTTCTTCATTCACTCCCATTTTGTCTCAGAAGATGTTTTTCCATCTAGAACTTGTGCCTTTGGACAAGAAATGTAAAATTATCTGTTGGAGTTGGTAGGAATCCACCTAGTCTACTCCTGGTCAGTGACTGGCAGGACAGTTCACTAACATTTTTCTCTGCATGAGTGGTGTTCGTGCCTTGTTGACACAGAATGCTTTCCATGTAATCATTATTCAAAAAGAGAAAGTCTTATTTTACTGCCAGACATAGTCAGCTCACAGGGTCCTCACAACATTAGGCAGTGACTTTATGTGATTCACTCTTTATATTAAGGTGATTTTGTGACTCACTCATCCCATAGGCTTGACAAGTCAATGAAGCCTGTAAATATATCTCTAGGTCAGTTGCTCAGGGGCATGTCAGCAGACTTTTAATTTTTCAGTATTTACTTCTCATTAAATACATTTCACAGTTTCCTGGTTTAATGTTCCATTTTAGAATAAATTTTTCCCCTTTTTAAATTGTTGGGGTTCTTTGCTTATATAGTCATCTACTAATGTAAGGAATAAGCACTATTTAAAATAGCAGATTTTAGAATGCAGAACACTTATGTCACTTGTTTTAACTGATAAGTTTCCTTAAAATTGAGCATTTGGTTTTGCTGTAACAACTTGTAAATGTGGATTAGTACAGTAAATGAAAATGTTTAACAAAGTCTGAGGAAAACAGAACTTACTGTTTTCTTTATTTTGTAAAAAATAAGACTTGATCTCTTGTGTTTTAAATAGTTCTTTGATTTCATTATTAACAAAAAAATATACATCTATGCAAACTGCTGTAACTTTAATGAGCAAGAAATTTAGGGGCTGAGGTGGACATGTGGTGCTGACTGCATTCAGCATTATTTGGAATAAAGAAAGGAACATGATGCTTTTTAGCTGCACTCAAACACAGGGTTTTGGCAAGAAATCTGGACAAGGCAATATCTGCTTTTTGTTATTTTGATTCTAGCAAATAATAACTGAATCCCAGAAATTTTCTTCTAATCATATATAAAATGTCATAAAAGATCTGGTTTAAAGTCAATGTTTAAAGATAACTAAATTTGTTGTGAGAGAGTACAGAAATATTGTAAGTAGATAACAAACACAGAGGTATTTAATTTCCATCTCATAAAACTTTGAAATACTTGAAGAAGATAATCTGATCTCTCACTTTCAGATTAAATAGAACAATAATTGCTGTGGTGTGGTTACTTTGAGCATCTTGTTAATCACGGTGTTCATTATATGTCTTGGGAAGCTGTAATTAAATTTGAATCCACTTGAACTTGGTGTAGTCCTTTATGTTTAGCAATGGAGATTCATCTTGTATCACTTGTATCACATGGAACTGACTTAGATTTCAATCTGGAGCCAAGTCTCCAATCAGAGAAAGCAGCTATAAACTTTTTCGGAGCTCTTATGTGACTTGAGGCTCAGCAACCTTAAAGTGAGTTTTCTTCGTATTCCAAATGATTTAGATGGGAATCTTGACACAGTTTTTAGGTTTCTGACTCTAAACCATGCAACAGGTAATATTTAAATTAAAAGCTTCATATTTGCTCTGCTTTGATTTCTCAGCTCTTCAGTCTATGTTATGACACTGAGAGACCACTATATTGAACACTTTTCTTCTGATGAGGTCACAAAACTCATGTGTTTCTAGAATGCTTCTCTGAGGAATCCTCAGTTCCCAGATCTTCAAAGGACTTTGCTGTGACCTCTTGTGTTGGAACCTCTTCTCCTACTTTCCTATATTAAGAAAATGTGCAAGGTTCCGTATTGTTTGACCCATAATGAAATCAAAGTCCTATTGAGGGAAAATAATGGTTTGGGAATCGATTTTTGAAGGTCACCTAGTCCAAATCCCTTGCAATAATCAGGAATATTTTCTACTAGATCAGGTTGCTCAAAGCCCTGTCTGAATTGACTTTGAGTGTTTAAAGGGTTAGGGATCTACAGCTGCTCCAGACAACCTGATCCAATGTCTTACCTTTGTTGTATTTTTTTTTTTCATTAGATCTAGTCTAAATCTATCTCTTTTGGTTTAAAATCATTACCCTTTGTCCTATCACTACAGACCCTACAAAGGTGTCTGTCCCCATCTTTCTTATAAGCTCTCTTTAAGTATTGAAAGTCTGAAACAAGGTCCTCCTGGAGCATTCTCTGGCCTGAATGATCCCAATTCTCTTAGCCTGTCTTCACATGAGAGATTCTTCATCTGCTTGATCATTTCTGTGGTCCTCCTCTGGACCATCTCCAACAGGTCCATGTCTTTGCTGAGGACTCCAGAGCTGGACACAGGACTCCAGGAAGGTTGTCATGAAAGCATAGTAGAGGGGCGAAGAGTAGAGGCACAGAGAATATGACACAAATATCCACAAGGCACATTGCTTGCAAGACCTCAATTATGACAAGAGAAACTGAGACCCATTGTTTAAAGATTCACAAACCTTAAAAATCTTTCCTTGCCAAGGACACAAGTTGCTCAACCAAGACAGCAAGACATCAGCCAGCTCTTGAGTCATGTTCTCAGGTGACTTGGGACTGTAAAAGGATAAAGTGAAGTGGGGGCTATTCTCCAAGTGACCACCACACACCCTCTTGAAACTTTTTCCCAAATTGTATGAGTGGGCCCACATATAAAGTGTACAGATTTGTACATACAAATTATTTCTGGGAAGGAGGAGGACAATTCTGTGAATTTAGATTAATTTTTATGGTCTGTAGAGATAAATGGCAGCTTTTGAACTTTCCAAGCATGTGTATGATAGGAGGAGCAATTCCTTCTACACACTGCACCTACATAAAATAATACTTGTTTTTTAATACTGAAATTACAGTGTTAGAAAAATTTATTCTTCCTGGCATTCTGGTGATGGATATACAGCTGGATGTGACATGACATAAGGAAATATGCATTTAGGTGTGCCAAGGATTGCATAATCTCCCAAATTTCTATGCCTCTCAAAATATGCAATCAGCCCCAATAGTCATGATGCAGTTCCATGTTTCCCACGATGAAATCACATCCATTTCCTACCATCAATTTACAGCAGGCATGCTCAATGTAAGACTGGTCTTTTGCACTGCCATGTTCAGAAAGACAGATGCTTTCAAGAATGAAAAATTAAATAGAATTTTAAATACTAATAATTTCCTTTAAAAATATTAACTAGTCTCAACAATATTAGATTTTTTTTAAGTTTTACACTGATTGCTTTTAGGCCAGAACTATGAAATCATTAAGATCTGTTTTCTGTCACTATAACTGCATATTTTCTCTCTCTTTTAATTTCACATTCTAAGTTAATTTAGTGTTAAGAATATTAGATTAAGCTCTAGGGTACTGAGTAGATCATGTGCTAAGCCAGATAGATGAGCAGTTTACTGCAGCTAAGGCTCTGCCAGCAATTGTTTTGCAAGTGGCAGAATAAAAGACTATCCCTTCTCTGTCTTTTCCCTGTTGTTTTCATTTCAAATAAGTGAAAAATAAGATAACCTTTATATAATCCCAACTCGAAGGATGTCTGTATTGCTGAAATGAAAGATATGTTTACCCTCCCAGACAGCTTAGCTCACAGTTCTCATCCTCCAGGTTGCATAAATGCTAGTCTCTTCTAGTGAATAACTCAATTCCATCTAAAACAAAACTTGCATCCTATAAATAGTTTGTTTCAGGGGCTTGTGCCAATAAACAGAAGATGAAAGTTTTGTCTCCCTTTCCTTCCTATCCTCAACAATCCTCCATGTCATTGCAGTAGTTTTTATGTCCACAAGCACTTTTCCATATTTTCTTCCTTTCCCCACAGCACACAACTCACATCTTCAGATTTCTAGTATGAAATACCAATTCTTTACAAGACTGCAACACGGCCCTCCCATATTGCTGCAGTTAGAACCCAAATGATGCAAAATAGCATGAACATGCACATCAGCATGTGTTAGGACTTCTGGGACACTGCCTGGAGCAGAGAGGAGACCCAAGGCCAGGCGCTTAGTGTGTGACCCAGTCACTTTCAGAGAGGTCTACAATGAGAAATACAAACACAATTACTCTGTGCTTTTTGGTTTTGAAGTCAGGGATTAATGACTTCAGGCATTGCAATTATTTTAATCCAGAGTAAATCATATGAAGCTGTTTGAAAATACATTACTTCCAAGGTGCAAGAGCAAGTAACCTCTTATGTGAGCATGCTGGCAAATTGTTACCCTGCAGCACCACTCCAAAGCTGTTTCAGATCAGTGAACTTTTCTCTGAAGTCAAAAACTGTGGTGAAGAAAGTCAGTGACAACAAAGTCAAGCCAATTCAGTGTTTTACTGTTCATGAGGCTTGAAGGTTTGGCAGAGGATGCTTGTCCTGGGAGCAGCAGAGCACTTGAGGAGGGCTGACGGGAGGAATGTAAAATCACAGACTCATAGAATAGACTGAGTTGGAAGGAACTCACAAGGTTCATCAAGGTTGATGAACCTTGCACTACAAGGAACAACCCAAGAGTCCTGCCATGTGCCTGAGAGGACTGTCCAAACTCTCCTTGGGCTATGTCAGGTTGGTGCTGTGATCCCTTCCCTGGGAAGCCTGTTCCAGTGCCCACCCATACTCTGGGTGAAAGAACCTTTTCCTAATATCCAGCCTATAGCACCCTGACAGAGATTTGTACTGCACCCCTGGGTCCTGTCATGGGTCACCAGAGAGAAGAGGATGGTGCTGCCCCCTCCTCTTGCCCTCATGAGGAAGCTGCACACTGAGCTGAGTTCTCCTCTCAGTTTTCTTTCCAGGCTGAACAAGCCAAGTGACCTCACTCACTGCTCATGTCTTTCTCTCTAAACCTTCTTGTCTTGGGCCTGCTGCAGCTCTTACAGAATTTTTAGTTGCATGAGTAATTATCTCCCCAGTTCACTATGTGATATTTGGCATTTTAAAAATTTTTCTTCTAAGTCCCAGCTACTCATATGCTATACACTATTCCATAAATTGAGATCATGGATAAAGGAATGAGTATGAGAATTCAGCACAATCTCAAGGCTGAGAAAATAATCAGAAGAGTATTGTCAGAAAAAAGCCCACAAATGGGATACTGGCGTTTAAATGGGCTTAGTGTTCAGCTCTGACTTGTGATTTTTGAAATTTTTGCCAGTATGTCATAAGGGTTGAGCTCTTCAGAATCCTGAATGGCCTCATGGAAGTTAGGAATTTACTTGTTTGCTTAAGGTCATTTGCTTTCAGATTAAGTTCTGCAGGTTGAATGGATCAATTGCACTTTCCAATTGGTATTAAAGACACGTCTGTATTGACAATAATGATTTCTCTCATTATCATTGTGCTACTGAAAGCAGAAGGCAGAAACCAGGCCTCTTCCTTTCTCCCCTTGTCCTGCATTGCTGTTCTTTATGAGCAATTTTCTCTCCTGGAGGCATCCAGCTCATTAGAAATCCAGCATCCTAAATCTGATGTTGATAATGCAATACTGTTAACTTTTTCCGGTTCACTGAAGAGCCAGGAGAAAAAATAAAGATAATCATCTGGGGAAATTTGGTCACCAGCCACTCATTCCTCTCTCTCTGCTGACATAGGACATACATAATTTATGCCAGCAGGTCTTCATGCAGTTTTTACAGCCACTTGGAAACAAGGTCAATATGTTTTAATTTACTCTGAATTAGCTACATTTATTTATTTATTTGCTCTTAGTGTGGCACAGACATTTTTCTTCTAATAATTCCTGGCAGTTATATTAACTTTCTGCTATAGCTAATGGCTGAACAATTATTTTTCCTGGAATGCAAATTGAAAGGTTAACCTTAGTATTTTTTAAACATTTAAATTGTTTTCATGGTCAAGGGTGTTTATGATACAGTAGCAGTTTAAAATAGAAAATAAATTAATAAATTAATTAAGATTTTATCGGCTCAATAAGCAAAGCAAAAATTAAAAATGAAAATTAATGTGGGCAATGTGGTATTATTGTTCTCTGGTTTGTGACTCAGAAAACCTCAGACCCTTTCATAGTTGTATGCTTGTTTAATCCACACAGAAGTGTTGATTTCTAAAAATTATGAACCAATGTGCCTTGTCAACCAGTGTGGACTGATTTTCTTTAAGTTTGTTTTCATGTACTTACACCAGTGAAAGAATCTGAATCTGTAGCCAAGCCATTTTTAATTTAGGACTTTCCTTATCAAAAGAATTGATAATTTTCTGAATTCTATTTACTGTGAAATGTCTTAATGGAGTAAAGATTGTGAATACAGGATTAGATATGAGATATAACCACAAAGGAGAGACTATTTACCTGATTTTCTAATTGCTGCAGAATTTAGTGCTACACACTAAGAGTAATTCTTGAATCCTTCTCCTACTGAAAATCTTTGATTTAATTTAAGAGAAGGAGTACATTTGAAATGTTTGGCAAATTAAATAACCTGGTTTTTTTCTTTAGAGTTCCTGTGGTTTAAAGTCCTTGTATTTCTTGAGAGCAAATTGAATTGTCTTAAAACAGCAACAAGTAAACCCTAATGACGGAGCAGCGCAGACCTTTATTCTTTCTCTTGCAAGAGAGAAAGCCTGTGTTGACATTTAGTTGTGTAATTGCCAAATAGTGTATATGGGCATTATCAGCCTAGGGAATGTTCACAAAGTGTTTATCTTCAGTGATGTGCTTCACTATTTACAATTTATAATGTTTTCTTTTCTGTTACATGCTTATTTGCCTAGATATTCTTAGCATTTCAATGACTAAGACTAAGTAATGAATAAATAATATATAAAGCAAAATCATTTTTCTAGATGATAATTCATGGCAATATGTTGGCTTTTTTTCCCCAATAACCATATTCTAATATATATTATGGTTTTTTATTTCTGAACATAAATTATAAGATTTCACTACTAAACATTAAAAGATAGTGTTATAATTAAGTCAATTACTCTGTTCCTATATTATTACAGACAGACTATATTCTCATTGATAAATAATTTTACTATATAGCACACTGTGCTTGCTATATAATATATAGTATACAGTCAATATATTAATGCTCAAGGTAATGCCAGTAATAGTAAAAATGTGGAAATTCAACACATGTGTAAGAACCAAACAGACCTAAATTCTCCTAAAAACCTTAGACAAGGGTAAAGGCCAACCTATAAAAAATATAAAGACATAGAAAATGAAACAGAAGCTGTATACATTTCAATAAGTAGTGCAACTATAAATTGTTAAAATACTGAGATTCTTATTAATTTTTATTGACTTCTGTCATACACAATTCACTTTCAAATATATTATAATAAAGATATTGTAGAAAGTTTTCTGCTTTTCAAATAAAAGCGGACCTGAACATCATTCTACCTTTTATGTACTGTTTCAACAAAAAATGTGAATTCAAATATTAATTATCTTCCTAATGGAAACTAATGAAACCAGATGCCCAGAATGTTAGAAACTTATTAGAAAACAGTATGAAAAATAAGATATCATTGTAGTAAATGTAAAGTTATTTAATTGCATTATATATAGGAAATTGGCTCTGAATTATTAACCAATTTATTTGAAGAAAATTTGGATTATCCTCTGGTTTGATAATAAACTTTTTGTCATCTTGGATTATGCAGGAAACAGTTATGAAAACATTCTAAGGTTCATTTCTACAAAAAATTCTGTGGAAAATGAGTTTTTCTAATTAACAGAGTGCAAGGGTACTGTGCATTAGGGTTCATCTGCTCCAATGGCCCCACCTATGGAGGAATGGATTCTCTGCCCTGTGATTACCACACAGGTCCTCCCGTGTGCTCTTGGCATCACATTTCTGTCCCCTCCTTTGTACCAGCTCTGACCACTGCCTGCCCATTCTCACCAAAACACTGTGAAATTCCTGCAGAAATCTCACCTGAAGGGGCAGAGAGGATTGTTCCATTATTAGAAAGCAGATTCTGTTTAGTTTGAGAAACAGGATGAAACCACTGGGTTGAGCATTAGGGTGGAGCAGCCAGACGGGAAGGAGTGGGACAGAGTTTTGGGGGAAGACCAATTACTCTAGGTGTGTTATGGTAAAAATTTATATCTACATTATGCAACTGAACCAGTTATTGAGACCTTGATGTTGGTGTGTCATCAAATTCCAGAAAAACATGATATTGCATGATATAAATATAAAAGGAAACACAGAATCCTTTACTTCCATCAGCCTTCTTAAACACTCCTCTTAATCTGAGTGTTCCCAGCTTTAGTGTTCAGACAAGAATTCTCATGCTTTATCAGTTCTTTAAAAAAAAAACATCAGTCAGGAGTTAATTTAAATTAATTTAAAAGTGTACAAGTCACCTGTCACTGTTCTAGATGATAAATTACACAGCTTGAACTCTTTCATTTTTACTCTTTAAAATCTCTCATCCTCAGATACTTTTTTTCACCTTGTCCAGATTTAGAAAATTATTTTTTTGTTAATCTGAACAAAACAAGCTCACAATTTCTCTATTATCAACCCCATTCTATTAAGAAATTTAATTAGGTGTTCTCTTCTCTATTGTAATACCTTGTTTAAACATCCAGGATTTCATTAGCAGTTTATAATTGCACTGGGAAGGGAGAGGTCATGTCTGCTGTGACCTCAGCCCTTTTCCAGAGCCTCCACCTTCCACTTCATGGCCACAACCTGCTTTCCCGCTTTTAAGTGGAACTTCACATTTTTTGATAGTCAAAGTTTTGTCTCCACATACCCAGATAACAAGGTTATGCATAAGTCTTGTTCTTCTCATTTGTAACTGCCAGTTTTTCAACTGTACAAAAACAATTGGTCAGGAAAATGCACTTTATTATGTTTCAGGCCAATAGCTGGCCCAGTTTAGCTTTAATCTAAGGCTCCAAATTAACAAAGCATTTTGCCATTTTCTTCCTCATCCCTCTTCAGCAAAGTGCTTAACTGTAAATGAATAGCTGAGATACACTGTACACAAGACAAAGTTGACTGCTCTCTCAAGGGTTCGATGATTTGAGGTCTCAAAGGATTGGGGATGGTGAAAGAAGTTTGTGTGACACAGGTTTAGGTCACTTTTGACCAATGCACCTTTAAAGTTCTTTACAGTGGAGAGAATTAAACAAATTACAGTCTGGTGCAGATTACAGTCAGGCTGAACTACCCATACTCAGCATTGATTATGGAAGGGGGGATAGAGAAATTATATTCTAAATTACATACCTTAATGGAGGACTTAGAAGTTGATTGGATAGAATTTAGTGAACAATTTCACAGAATGCAGAGGAAAAAGAGAGAGCTCGTTCTTTATATGTGTAAAACTTTGGATTTTAGCCCCGAGAAACAGTGTCTACATGTTTTCTTTACCTATAATATGAATTTACTCAAGTTGCTCAGTATCAGACATCTACTCTGTCCACATCTTTTTTCTTCAGCTGCCTAATGGATAAACTTGAGAAGAATGATTCTAATTATGATTAATTATTAAAATCAGGCATATTTGTTTAGGTAAGATATTACTTCCAACTCCTAGGAAGGTGTAGATGAGAATGTGCAAAAGGCTTTATACTGGAAGTATTCTCACAAAACATCCAGAGTTCATTGGAGAGCAGAAGCCACTCAGGAAGACAGGAATTAGTAAGAAGGCAGAAATGTGAAATGAGGAGAGTTAGCAAGAATGACCAATGGTTTGCATATAACATAGCTGAATCTCATCACGGTCACACAGATGAGCAGAATAAGAACATTTGACTAAAAGGAGCCTCCTAGCCCAGGCCTGTATGTATTTTCCATGGAGTGAAGCAATTTGGTTTACTTTACCCAGGAAATCCATTTAAAATCCATTAAAAATGATAGTTTTACAAAGGACACTGGAGTCATTATAGAAACTTAACAAATCAGATTAAAAAAAAAAAGAAATTAATATGTCAAATGTAGGTTTGACTTCATATTCCCAAAAGATCTTTGAGCATTCTGAGATTCAGAGAATAGGGCAACAAACACATTCAATCATTTACTTGTAAAGAAAATAACTAAATAATGGGGAATATTAAATCTAGTATACAGTTAAACTATCCAGATCAAGTTTTTGCTTCCAGCTTGCATGGAAGGCATTTCTTCTAAATATACTGTTCCATGCATGAAAGAGGGCTGATACATTTTTGACTCAAATGTTTAGCAAAGGTTATATTTTTCAAACCAATTTCTAAATGAAAACTTTTATATTTGGGACATATCTCAAATATATATTTTTAATATCAGTTTTCCTAGTAAAATTCCATAGGAATTACAAGGAACAGATGCCCAATTCTGTCATATTTAAACAAGGTACTGTAATATTACTGAGTGTGAATTCAAGCATGCAGAGCAAATAATGGTAGTGAAGGACTGGACTGAAACTATGCCCAGAAGTTTGCTAAATATCCTCAACCTTTAACTTTTTTTAATTCCATATGAACTCTGTGAAATAATTTGAAGAAATTCTTTAGGGTATTGTACATATTTCATTCTCTTAAGGCCTTGGGTTTTGTTTGAAAGCAGTCTTGGAGCTTAAGAAAAGTTGTTGACAGCTCATTGCTTCAGGAACTTAAGCAGGTGGTAAATTAATAGCTTAGGTGGGGGCTGCCATGAAGCATGAAAAGTTATGTCTGGTGCCAGTCCAAATTACTGTCTTTAACTGCACATAAGGCAGTGAAAAAACATTAGCTATGCAGTAAACATGGGTTTAGCCAACAAAAATAGATTTTACAAGGTTTCCTCAAGCAATCTCCAAAAGGTCATTCCATACATATGCCCCATCCGTTGCTATCATTTTATAGCCGTTCAAAATCTGTGGCTGTGACAATGATCTCATTAGCTAAATCAATGGATTGGGAACATGTTGCAATATTTTTTTTTCCAGTAGAACTCAGAGAAAAAATTGCAGATATTTCAAATGCAAGCTAAAATATGAATGTAAATATTTCACTTATTGATACTAACATTTTTCACTTACAAGGACATTTCTGGTGTAGGCTGGCTTTCAAGAAAGCAAATGTATTCTATGCATAGACTCACTGAAGTTTTCTGTTTGCAGAAGCTCTAGAAACTAGAAAAAAAAAAAAAAAAAACAAAGTATATCTGGTAAACAAGATGTTCTTGAGATAACCCTCTAATGTTAGGCATGGAGATGCCCACACACCATAATTTCACTTAGCATCTGGAACAGGGTGGTATGGCAAATTTCATTTTGGGCCTGAGACAGTTCCTGAACCACACACAACCATTTGTGAGTGATACTTGTTGCACTGCAGCAATTAAACAGTGCAAACAGTGGAGCATCATTGCTCAGGGGCAGCTAGTCCATTGGAGCTGATGGAGCACTAGAGCACAGACATGGAGCTGTCTGAGAAGTTTCCAGGTGGTGAGGGACTTCCTCAGGATACCCTGTCATGTGTGCTGCAGTGGTTGCATCTTCCACCTGTCACAGAAACACAAATCAGAGAATGGTTTGGGTTGGAAGGGATCATCTTCTTACAACACCCCTGGAACGCCTTTCACTAGACCAGGTTGCTAAAGCCCCATCCAAGCTGGCCTTGAGCACTCCAGAGATGGGGAATCTACAGCTTCTACAGCAACCTGTTCCACTGCCTCACCACTCTCATGTAAAGAATTTCTTCTTAATATCTGGCATAAACCTTTCCTCTTTCAGTTTAAAGCCAATCCCGCTTGTCCTATTACTCCATGCCTTTGTAAAAAATCCCTCTCCAGCTTTCTTGTAAACTTCTTTTAGGTACTGAAAGGCTGCAATAAGGTCTCCCTAGAGACTTCTCTTCTCCAGGCTGAACAACCCCAGCTCTCACAGCCTCCTGTCCACCACACTGCTCTCATCCTCTGCTTCACACCTACATACCTGTATTAACTGTGCTGTCCTTGGCCCTTGCAGCCAACATCCCAGAATGAGCATTCAGCGCATGCATAATTCTTGAACATTTCCTTTGGTGGACAGCCTCAGTCAACAGAATCATCATGAAGCAATTCTGCTTGTTTCCAGAACTCTCCCCTCTGATTTCTGTAGGGTG
The DNA here is from genome assembly GCF_026979565.1 of Vidua chalybeata. Taxonomy (NCBI): domain Eukaryota; kingdom Metazoa; phylum Chordata; class Aves; order Passeriformes; family Viduidae; genus Vidua; species Vidua chalybeata. The sequence goes on from NC_071530.1 coordinate 147,038,116, forward strand.
ATGGTTGCTACTTGCTAAGGATTAACTGCATGGGAGCTGTACTGGATGGAAAGTCAGTGTCCAGTTAAGTTTCTGTCTGTAGGATTGGCCCCTTCTGAAGATGTCACTTGTGCACACAGTGTCCCTTTGTGCCTAAGCATCTTCAGAGGACCCCACCTGTGCACATGTTCAAGTGTTCAAAGACCTAATTCTGCAAATGGGTGGCTGTGAGGAGAGCAGCACAGCTTCACAAAGCTTCCTGGTGTGATTAGCTCACCTGAACATCACAAAGGAAACAAAAGAGCACATCTGTGGCTGATTTTTGTGGAACGGGAACAAACATCAGAATCACTCTGCATATGTGTTGGCTCCCTGGGAGCACTTGAAACTTCTAGGAGTGTGACTTAAAAGATCAACATGCTTTTAAAGGAAAAGAACAAAGTCTTAAAGGCTTTTATATAGACTGGAGGTGTAAAAATCAGAAAGTGAATGCATGAGCCTGTCCAGACCTCCTTTTAACTCCTGCTGCATTTTATAAATGTGTGATATCTGTCTTTAATATAGAGTGGGAGAAGTGTGGTATAATGTTAGTATGTTAGTGATGCTGAAGATAGTATTTGACAAAAATATGCAGGCTTTTGTCTTGAATAATGTATTGATACAGATTTTGATACAGGTACTATAACTTCAGATAATGGTTGCTTTGCACTAAGCATAATAACCTTCTGAGCTTATGGACACTTCCTCATGTATGTGAGCAGAACAGAGAAAACCTGGATTCAGGAAGGAATCTGTTAAAGCAAAAGTCAAGATGGATGAGATGAGGATCAGAATATAATGATCAAAAAACCTGTGTTCCACTATGGAGTCTTATATTAGCTTTCATTTGGATTTTGTTGAGTCTTACACTTTTCTTTCTTTATGGTCTTTTTACAAGTTTTTATTTGTTTGTTGTGCTTATACTGAGAAAATATCATGAGATCAACATTTCCATTTACAAGACAGTGTAAGAGGGATACTGTTTATTGTCTGTGGTGACTAAGGAATGTCTAGATGAACAAGATTTATTGAAAAAAAAATTTAAAAGCCTGGTCCAGCTTGGGCTTCTCTCTCCCCAGATCCACAGGTCCTGTCAGGAGACTGCTTCAGCCTGGGCTTCCCTTGGGGTTTCAGCCATCTCTAAGGCATTCATTTCCTCCAGCATGGGGCTCCTAGGTGGGCTGCAGGTGCATCTTTGCACCCCTGATCCCTCCATGGACTACAGGGGCACAGCTGCCTCACCATGGGCTGCACCAGGGGCTGCAGGGGAACCTCAACTCTGGCACCTGGAGCAGCTCCTACCCCTGCTTCTCCACTGACCTGGGTTTCTACAGAGCTGTGACTCTGCCACTGTTGGTGATGGGCTCAGCCTTGGCCAGCACTGGGCCTGTTTTGGAGCCGGCATTGGCTCTATGAGACTCAAGAAAGACTTCTGGCAGCTTTTCAGAGAATTCACCACTGCAGCCCCCCAACTTCCAAAACTTTGCCACACAAACCCATACATCTACATATTCTTAGATCTTTGAACATTTACAAATGATAAATGCCACAAATAAAATCAAGCTCCTTAATGGGTTATTTATTTCTCAAATACATATTGGGTAGGAGTTTGGTTATTCCTGGCATTGTTTCCAATCATAGCACAAATGAGTCCTTGCATGTCTTTGTCTCTTTGTATGTTATCTATCAGCTATTTAAAATGGTTAATCAGATCTTTTTTCCAAGTTAGTTATTTTCTTACTTCTTAAAGTTCTTGCGGTTTACCACATTATTCTCACCCTATTTTGGTTCTTGGGTATATAGCATGTTATTCATCACCTGAGCTAATTTCACTTCAGTCCTCTATTTGTGCACTGAAGAGGGAAAGAATTGTTTTACAGGACAGCTCCTCCCACTCTTCAAAGGTGTTGCAGTTTGGGAACTCCAGAGATACTGCTGGATGTGAACCACTCTCATGGAGGTACTGAGAAATCTTTATCTTTGGTCTTTTTCTTAATAACTGAGAGGAGGAAATACCTGTCAGATTTGCAAATATACTTGTGAATTAATGAACTGGACAGTAATGGATGATTGCTTAATGCTGCCTTTAGCTCCAAGTGCCTTGATGTACGAATTTGGGTTAGTAAAACAACTACTAAGTAACACCCAAATTATGCTTTTCTAATTGTATTCATACTGACATTTTCAGGCACAAATATAAGATTTCTAAAGACCTACTTTATTGCTTGCAGGAAAAACAGAGAGATAGAACAATGAATCACAAAATAATGAAATCATACAATCACAGAATGGTTTGAGTTGGAAGGGACCTAGTTCAAAAACCCCTGCCATGGGCAGGGACACCTCCCACCAGACCAAGTCATGCAGAGCCCCATCCAACCTGACCTTGAACACTTCCAGGGATGGGGAACTTCTTCCCAAGAACTTCTCTGGGAAACCTGTCCCAGTGTCTCACCACCCTCGGAGTAAAGAATTTCTTCCTAATATCTAATCTAAACCTACTCTCAGTTTGAAGCCATTCCCCCTTGTCCTGTTATTATATGCCCTTGTAAATTATCCTTCTCCATCTTACCTGAAGGCTGCAATTAGGTGACCCTAAAGTCTTTAGGTGTAACTCAAGGAATTTAGGTGTAACTCAAAGGAGAAGAGTTGTCATATCAAATTAAGGCAGAGAGCTTGCAGATCTCTATCCCATGTTGCTGAGCAGTGATTCCCTGGTTCCAGTCTCCAGTGAAATGGAGTCCATCTGACTAGTTGTGCTCATCTACAAATGCAAGTGCTTAGGCCAACAAGTGACCCCAGGTTCATCTTCTCGTTGTTGGGGGGATAATCAAGATACTTAATGGAGATTAGGAGAATTTCATTTTAAAATAGATATTTATCTCTGGTGAAATCATATCAAATTCTATTGACTATTTTGGTCAAATCTGTACTGTGTGTAGTGAGTGCTGTAATGATTACATGAAACATACATAGTGTGTATGATACCATTTATTTTCAGTATTTCATTCAACATACGACAGATGTCACAGGTTGAATGATAAAATTTACCCAGGAAAATGAAGGAGGGAGGGATTTTGAAGTGTTCATGAACACTTGCTTTCTCATTCCTTTTCCACATCACTCCCCCAAAACCCCACATATATTCAGAGGATGTAAGACAGGGAGAAAGGTTGAACTGCCTGTTCTCCCAGGCAGCCTGTTATTTCATGTGACTGTAGTGTCATACCAAGCTGGTCAGTAGTACGAATCACTGAGTGCAAGAGAGGATGAAAACCTACTTTGTCTTTAAAGCTCTGAGAAGAAGAGATTTAATCCAGTAAAAATATTTTTCAAATGACTTTAACTGAAAGTATAGTAACCTGAAAGTACATCATAGATTCAGCTAAGAACCATGACTCAGGATCCTAGTTTCATTTTTACACTCAATACAGTCCTAGTTTTCATGTATAAAGGCAGAGCAGTACAGGTCATGAAAACAATATACCACCTTAATTTATAGTGGAAACACTTGGTGAGCAGCAATACAAGAAATATTTTGATGCTATTTTAATTTTCCATGGTACCTATGTCATGCTGCCTACTATTAAGAGAAGACTTCATCAAACTATTCAGTTCAAACTTTGTCTCTTTCTCATTACTCTCAGAATCTTGAAATTTCTTGCAATCTAAACACAGCTCTCGAAAATCGTCTGTGCTAGCATGAAAAATAGGTGAATATAAGCAGAGGTGTATCTAAAATCAAATAGGGCAAAGTCCTGGAAATGATGAGGTGTTATGCCTTCATTTGGTTTTGTTGCCCTGCAGGTATCTGAGGGTAGACTGGAAAGGGTGTGGCTGGACATGCAAAACCAGCTGTAGAGAATTCAAGAATGGGGATGAGCAGTCTAATAGACATTCCTGAATGAAGGTGATCCCTGCTTTATCATGTGAAGTGGATCTTCTTCCCCAAAACCCCCTTCTTCTAATGTCAATCATAGTCTGACTCCTTCTTACTCTTTTCCACAGAAGTTATCCTTCCCTCCTCCTTTATCTTCTCTAGCATTTTCCATTGTTTATCTCATACATGTTTAAAATACTGCAGCACATCGGACCTGACTGTGTTCTTATTCACCCCTATGTTCATGCATTTGCCTCAAGAGCTCACAGCTGTGATTGATATCCTAGGTTGTGTAAAACCAGCAAAAGAGTCTATTTTGCTGAAGAGGCAAAAGAAAATTGTGTACTACAGCATAGGCAACATGGACCCTTGTATCTCCTTGCTTCATCTTTAATCTAAATTTTTTATTAAAATCAACTGCACCTGAAGTTACTGTTGGCCACAATTTTATATTACCTTTTATAAACATATTTAGGCAAATGGATTTCAGCCTAAATCGATCTGTCAGGAGTATAGAAGGACAGAGAGTTGATTTCTTAGGTTGTATTTCAAATAGTGCCCTGAAATCAATTACACCATCTAGAAGACTCCATGTGAGTCACTGGAGCCACACTATAAACAATGGGATAAAATGGGACAGCTTCTCCCACTTGCAGCATGGGAATAGCAGCAGGGCAGAAATCAAACAGGTTTCAACACAAAAAATTGACTTACTCATACAATCTCTGCAAGTTTAGATTGTAATCTGGCTTCATACTGGCTGGAGATAGGTTAAAGCCAGATTTTCTTTGAAACTGCATATCATTCATGCTCTAGAGTAGAGAAAAAATAAAAAAAAAAAAAGAAAAAAAAAGAAAAAAGAAAAAAAGAAAAGGAAGAGCAAGCTCTGCATTGCTGCATTTCTACTACCACTCATAGCCCAGTGATTACTGGAAGTTCAGCATTTCTGAAAATGCTGAGTGGCATAATTACAGAAGGCAGATACTATGGTGGCTAAACTGCTGACATTACCAGGTTCTCTCCAGAAGTTAAACATGACATTATGTGGAACACAAAATGCTTCTGTTAACAATATTATATTTACATTTTGCAACAGAAAAATCAGCCAGCCAACTGAACCCCAGCATACTACCAACTTAAGGTTCAATTTGATGATTTTGGATACATTTTCCAAACTTCATGATTCCATGATTGAATATAAGATTTAAAAATGTCTGTATTATATAAATACAATTCAACATCATTGTTGATAGTAATCAAGAGTGGATACTTAAAACAAAACAATGAGAAAATATAAATAAATAGTTAGTGATGCTTCCCTAAATACTGTCCCAGTGCCTGATTTCTGGATAGGTGTGGGATTTATATATAATTGAGTCAGTACCTCTAATCTCTTAAAAAAGTATTACCTCAAAGTCTTGCAGTCCTCTTCACCAAAACATTGTTATTGATGGGTATCACAACATATGTATTTATGTACATCAATTAAAAAAAGAGATAAATATTCATAATTGCCAATAATGTAAATATAGAGTGCAAGCTGTGTCATAGAAGAGAAGAAGGCTCATAAAACATCATAAAGCATAAAAGTATTGACATAATTTTGAGGTCCAAGTCATAAGTGAATTCAGTAAATATAAGTTTTGTTTTGTATTTAAATCTATTTGTCATTTATGACCAAAATGATGATTGTTTCATCTCTGGCTGGAGAAAAGGCCTTATGCTGTGCAAGGATGTGAGGTAGAACCATGAATGATCACAGTTGCATTTGACAACTTTTAAAATGCAAAAGTTTATAATCATATTTGTTCCAAGGTAGAGATTAAATCTATGCTACTCATCTAGACTCAGTACACAGAATAAAAGACACAGATTGGGATCTCCAGAGACAGATATCTCAAAATGGGATGAATGACCTTCTGGAAGTGCTCATTTATCTCTCCATCGATAGTAGTATGATTCTAAATGATAATCCAGACTGAAAATTTTTAGACAGTTAAGGTTAGGTAAGATTAATCTCTCACCTAATGCCTAAGAAAAAAAATTCTATAAACTCTAAATTTTATCTGTAGTCTAATCAAATCTAATTTAATTTTATCTAATTTAATCTTTTTGTGTCCACATTGTCTCAGCTCTAGCTACAGTTTCATAGATAATTTCTTATCTGTTTAGAAAGATGCTGGTGTCAAACACCTACACACAAACACAGTCACAAAACTAATAGTATTCATCTTTATATCCAATATGCCCATAACTTAATTTATGAACAGGGAGAAAATACTCATACAAGTATACTCACACTATAATATACATAATCCTTATTAAGCAAAATGGTTTTAAAGCTCCTGCCTCTCCTTTCTCTAGTAATGCCCATGTTTTCAATTCTTTCCCATTTCCCAGTGCCTGAGGGCAAGAAGATGAGTTCTGTCACAGGAATATAAAATAAAATGCAAAACTTTGTCACTGATCAGAATTTTGTACACTATTAGACCTACCCTTTCCAGCAGGCTGAGGAGAAACTCACCAGATATAAGCCTGGCTATAGACACTGTGTCCATTCTGATCATCTCTACGGTGCCTGAGCACTGACAGGAATCATTCCAAAAGTAAGTGTAGAAAGATGATGACTTAGATATCAACTAGAAATTAGCATAATAATAAAAACAGGCCAATATGTTAAAAAAAAGATCTATTCAGAACTAAGTCTTTTATTCAGGAAACCAAGCTTGTGTTAATACTGACACAACAGAGGTTAATCTGACACAACAGAGGTTAATCAAGGTCTGATATAATGATCAGCAATGTTACAGGGGTTTTAGCCTGGACCTTCTACACCTCAAGCTAGGACAGCTCTTCGTTGCTTTGTCTCTCATAAGACTCTCTAAGGAGTTTTTTTTAATAAAAATAAATATTTTGCTAATTTAACAATAAATTTGGCTTTCTGAATTCTACCTGTTTACATGCAACAGCAGAACAAATTCTTATTATCTCACCTTAATTAGCAACATATCTTGGGAGAATCAATTTTAATGTAATACAAGCCATTATCTCTCTGACTTTGCCTGGGAGGTTTTCACCCCCACAGGACCAACACTGAAAGATTTGCTTGGAAGGTATTTTACCTTCTTGTTAAATTTGCAATTATGCTCTAAAATCATTCACTTCTGTACTTAACAGGAACACAGGAAAACACACATTTTGTGTAACAGAAATATATATGTACATGAGAGGATAACCTGCAGCCTGTTTCAGTTCCCTGACCTACACTCAGAGCATGTCACTGCTTCTGTCCAAGTCATGTGAATCTGTTATTTCTGCTTCAAATCCAGTGAGTCTGATAGGGCTGGTACCTGCCAGCATCAGGAGTCAGGACATGGACACTTCAGCCTGTGTGTAACAAATCTGCATCACGGTCCTGAGTCTCAACCTACTTCAGCCTGCCTGAGCTGAAGGCAATTACAGCAGTTCGGCTCCTTTGCAGAAAGTTCACTCTTGGAAATGTAACTGATCCTGGTAAAGTGGCAGAATGGTGTCTGATGTGAGCTCACACTCTCTTTCATGCATACAATTAATTCTTTTTCCTTTCAGATCACAGCTCCATCTCCCACCCCTTACTTTCTCTCATTTCCTCACCTGCAATGAACATGAAAACTTTCTTCTCTTTCAAACTAGGAATCAGGATCTGGGGAAATTCTCCTCTTGCTAAAATGGGAGTAAATACAGTCCTTACTTCCCTTCGATGCCACAAAGTAACAAGCACAATTAAAACAAAACCTTGTTAAAATAGCAATAATAGCAAAGAACAATTTAAACGTTCAGAATAAGATTTACATTTGTCCATAGTACTATAACCAATACAACACTGTCACCTGGAAGTAAGTAATTCCAGACGTTTTCCCCATGACAGAGATACTGCTCAGAGCTGAGATGTGTTTCAGAAGTGAGGTTTATTTTCTACCTGAGGACAATGTCATATTTCTAGTAAGTGCAAAGCTGGCAGTGCTTACAGCAGCACAGAACCAAGGAGCTGCTCATTTGTTTGAGTGCCCTAGACTATACATTAGGACTCTTGGAGTAATGCCAAACTATCCAGCGATAATTGTAGCAGTCATCTGTGAATAGTGATATTTGGCAGCATATTAGTAGTTCATTTAATTTATTGTCTTCCCACCTTATTAGCAGTACATCACAAGGCTGGAAAACTTTCTAAGCTCATATTTCAAAAGCAGAACCCTTGAAGCTGCACCTTAAAACTAGAAACTTGGCTTATACAATTTTGTTCAGCCATGTCAATATAAACTCCAGACAATATTTTGTTGCAGAGCTCTCATTCATGCGATGACAGCTCTGTCTCCTTGGTGGCTAAGCTGGCAGTTAAAGTGATTCACTGCAATCAACCTCAAAGGTTTCCAAGACAGACCCCAAGGTAACTTAGAAAGTTGTAGGGAAGTTTGACAGGATGCTTTATTTTGTTTTTGTTTGGAAATAATGCTCAGAAATCACAGTGAGCAGTGATGGAAAGGAAGGAACATCACCCTTTGTTTCAAACAGGTTGCTTTGTTGGTTTGTGTACACAACCACAAAGCAGCAAATAACAGGGACATCAGTCACACACAAAAGCTCAGATGGGCTCATACACACTCAGCAGGAAGGATAACACTTGCTTACACAATGCCACTCATTGTATGCTTTCCCTTATTCTTCAAGCATTTGAAGTATTAGAACTGGAAAGTTATTGCTCTCAGCCTTATTCTTTGACTGGTCTAAACATATATATTTATACACCTATCTCTGAGGAGATAAATATAGGATTCTTAGTTTTACCTAAGACATTTTCCTCCTAAGGTCTGTATTCCAAGATTCAGCTCAATCACAAATAGATTTTTCTTGTGAATTGCATTATTAATATTGAGTCAGCCCATTGATTACCCTTTAAATGTGGGCCGGCACACAGCCAAGATAAAAGTTGGAAGTAATTTAGGGAAGAGCACACATTGTTCTCTGCTAGGCATAAATATCACCAGCTGCTGTTCTTTATATGTTACAGTCTCCCATCCCAAGTGCAATCTGCAAACATTTCTCTGCATCTTGCAAAATGGATAATAGAGAATAACTTATGTTCTTTCATGTTGGCCTATTACAAGAATATTAGATCTACTGGGTCAGCATTTTTGAAGAAACAGGTCATGATATTTCCAACCAGAGGCATGGGAGGAATACATGATTTTGAATACAGGCATATTTCTTAAATCAGAAAAAAACCCTGTATATTCTCAAATAGGAAACTGTTTTCATGATGTTTTATTGACTGTGATGTTTATTGGCTTAAGCCTTAAAAGATACAGATAGGCAAGTGGTAAAACTGGCCACATACCTTTCACTGTGGGTAAGAATTCAATACATAGCTAGGGTTTGCTTAATAAATTATTCAGACACTTGTTTATTCATCATATGAAAGCAGACTTTTATTGCTTTGTTGGGTTAATTTTTGTCTTCAGAAGTTTTAATAAATTTTTGCTGAATTTCCAATCTTCAAACACATTGATGTGTTTCTTAAAGGATCATTGGAATAAAGGAAGCAAAATAAAGGAAGTCAAAGGGCTGTCCATGATCCTGTGAAATTCAGTCACACATACCCATAACTCCAACAAAACCTGACAGACAACCCAAACCCAACAAAAACCCCACTATAGGTCAAATATAATGAGGTAGCCACAGCAGTCAGTGTTTTCAAGCCTTATGATGTATGTAAAATTGTTTAAATGGGTTCTTCAAATCACCTGCTAGTGTGAAAAATTGAACAGCTGGCTGTTAAAAATTACAAATTCAGTGGCTGATCTTTGAAATAGAGCAAATAATTAATGATTAAATGAATGAGTAGACCAGAGGATGCTTCATCATTTGTAAGACTGAATCCAAAGGTAATGTTGAAAAATTTTTAAAATAGAGGTTAAAAATGTCAGGACTCATCATATAATTAAGGTTAAGGTAAGAGCTATAGCCTTTAAGTTCTAAAACTGAAACGAGGATCAAATTCAAATTTACATTATATTTGTGAGATGGTTGTGCATCTGGGCTGTTCTTTGTAAACATAAGTTGCTAAGATCCCATAAGACTGGTCCAGAAACTCCTCATCTCATCAGTCGCCCAAATGACACAACACACCCACCTGAAACAAGGTAATGGACTGAACTCTTAGGTGGCTTCACAGCAACTCATTTGACTCATTTCTACAGGACTTTTCTAGTGTGGGAGCTTTTGTCCCTCCCACAGAATTCCCTCTACCAGTTGTTTGTTTAATTCAGTGCTGATTAACATTCTTGTTGAGTAACCTGGTTGGTGCAAACTCTGCTGGGAGGCTCCTGCTGCAGAATCCACATAACTAAACACAGGTCACATCCTTGAGAATGATCAAGAGGAGTTGCTCTTGCAGAAGAAGAGACAGGCAAGTAGTTCCAGTTCTTAATCTATGTTTTGTACAGGGCTTAAGATATTCAATAATGGTGGATTAGGTATGTGCTGGGTTGGGCACATCAGATCACAAGTCAGATGGAGAGAGGAGTTCAGCAGAAATTTTGCTTCAGCATATCACATAATCCCTTATTCATCCACCTGTGCTCTTTTTAGACACCTGTCTGTCCTCTTTCTCCCCATCATATTGTCAGTGAGAATGCTTGAAGAGAAATTGTTTTACACAAACAAAACTTTTGGTGATGTAGATAAGCACAAGGTCTGCAAAAGATTACTTCCTAAAAGACACCAAGGATTTTCATTTGGACACATGAAATTTTCTTCCAAAATAGTTAAAAAAAATACATTTGAGATTCTGTTCACACATATTGTTAAAATTCTTCTTTCCTGAGGAATGCATGTCTGATCATTAAGCCAGTTTTGTGCAGCTAAGGACAGCACATGTCCCTGTCAGCCTCACACCACAGCAGAGGCAGTGATGGACATGAATGACACACAGATGACACAGATGGAACAGGGATTGTAATGGTTATTTTGTTTCTGAAAATACTACTATTCATGATCACAAAGAAAACAATTTACACTTGAAGATGCAGGTACTTTGAAATAATAACTATTTTGCTTTTTTCCCTACAGAGATTTCTCTGCAGCTTTTCAAGCAGGCAAACAAGAGGGGGAAATAAGAAAACATGCTGTAAATGGTTCATAGAAAATGAAGCAACACTTATCAATGCTAATGATTACTATGAATATCCAACCATAAACATGTCTCATGAATGAGAAAGCAGATAAATTGGATGCATGCTACTGATGGCATCCAGCATAAGCTTTCTAGAATTCATCTAGTCCCATCTAATTAAATACTCCTACACATGTGGATTTATTTACAAGTTGCTACCTCCCTTTGCTAATGCAGGAAAGCATGAAAAGGTACAGCTGCAATTAGTACTTATGCTTGGAAGGAAAACTGCTCATAAAGAAGTGAAGGGTGCTTTTACAGGCATTCATCTCCTGCTTGTATATGAGGTTGAAGTTTGAGTCTGAGTTTCAGCAGATATCAGACCAGTTCTTTGTCCAATAATCTAAATAAAGAACAAGCTCTATTTCTAAGCTCTAGTGAAAGAGCACAACTGGCAACCTGAAGGGTGTTCTCTTTTTCTCCCTGAACCAGGTGACAGCCTCATACCATGAGGGTTCATGCTGCCCTGTGAACTCTGCCCAGCAGAATAGTGTGTCTTGGCATAGGCCATAACCATGCCAGAGATCAGGCTAGCAGGTAGTATGGGTGATCACAGACAATATTTAAGCCCATGCTCTAGTGCTTCTAACTTACAAAGACAGATGTAAATTCCAAGTGATCCGCAGCACACTATCTATTTAATCTCTAACTTTCACATAACTCTAACATAAAGAGTCCTTTCCCGTCTTCTTTGCCTGTGACAGTAACCAGCTCCTCCTGTTTCAAGAGATTAATGAAGTTTTTCTCTAAGGCACTAGGAACAAAAAACAAACAAACAAACAAACAAACAAACAAAAAAAAAAAAACCACATCTGTCTCAAGACCATTAATTGGGGAAAATATCATAATGTATCATGAGGTTTTATGTGGAAAGTTCAACACTTTCTTACTGCTTAAGATTAAAATTGTCATATCTTTTACCTCTTTGTACACATTTCCAGTTCCTGAAGCCCATTTCTGCTTCTTAAGAGCTGAATAAATTGACAGTTAGATAAAGTACCTAGTATATTTATTTTTACACACACCAGTCATTTCTCAAAGAGAGTCAAAACAGGGACCTTCCTCTGACAAGAATGCCGTGCGCCCTTTGTTTTCTTTATTTTTGCAGATTTGTTCTTTTCTTAGAGATTACCATAATGACAGCAAAGCAGCAATAAGGAAGCCCACCTGTATTCTCTGATTTCCCGGAGGAATCTGTGCATGACAACTGGAAAACAAACAAAACTCTTGACAGAGAAACAACGCAACACTTGTGAGCTAATGAGCAGCACAGAGATGGGCCAGGCATGCAGACGTGTGCTGCAGCCTAAAAAACTGTGTATAAAAATAAGAGAGTAGGACAAGGAGGAACTGGTCCTGTGTTATATCACACTGCTGTGCCACAGAGCCACTTTCAGAAGCAGATGCTGTAACCTTCCAGGAGCATGTACTTGTGCTTAAGGGAGAGCTGTGAGGCAGCAGGAGTCCTGGATTTCTGTTCACACCTTTTCACACAACCTTTTTTTTTGCCAAAACCAGAGTGTCTCAGCCTGAGGTCTGCCCTACAGGTAGATTTAGTTTGTGTGCAGATGCACTTTGAATGGCCATGCAGTTGCCCTACCATGCAAATACCTGATATCCCTTCCTGTCAATCACAGAATGGTTTTGCTTCCAAAAAGGCATCTTTATATTGACTTCAATTGGCACAGCTTCAGCAGTAAAGAGTGGCAATAGGGCTGACACCTGACTGGTAGATGTGAGCTGGCAGAAGCTCCTTAGGTAAAGACAAGCCAAGTCCTTCTGTGACTGGCACAGTTTCTTTAGTCCGTGCTGTTTACCTGCGTTCATATCAGGAATACTTTGCCAGTGCAATACATGAATATTCTGCTTTCAGGAAGGTAATAATACAGACAAACTCTACAGATATACAAGGATTATGTTTGAATCAAAGTGTCATTTTTGACTACAAGGAGGGAAGAAAATGAAGAGAAGGAGGCCTTGCTTAGCAGTACTCATCACAGCAGGGTTGTGGGTCAAGGCTATCTCTATAAAACCGGTTTCTCCTCTGGGCAAAGGCAGAAGCCAAGAACACTGGGGACCAAACACTGGTGTTATTGCCCCAGTAGGACCCTGAGTAGCTGCCAAACCATTTTGCCCTGATCTGCATGCAATGGAGTAGCTGGACTGTGAGACTATAACCCATAATAGCCAAGAAATTCAACCCTCAGAGACAATGTAAATTCAATGGGCCAATTAGCACCCAAGTGAGTTTCAAAGAGAAAAGACAATTATGTACATTTTGCAGTATGTGGTTTAAACCTTCAATTAACCTATGCTTTAGGGGTTTCCTTTATTTTCTTTGTTTGGTTTAGTTTTTTGGTTTCTTGTCTTTTTTTATTTCTTTTTTTTTCTGTTTTGTTTTTGTTGCTGTTACTGTTGCTTTTTTTGTTTTGTTTTAATTTCACTTCCACGTCTCCATAGAGAAAAAACTAAACTGGACACACACTAAACCAGCTCTTTAAAGCTTGGCCACCACGACGAACATGTGGCTATCCCTCATTTCTGCTGGAAAGCCATGTGTTCACAATCTGTCTGTTCAAATTGTGCCATGGATGTCATATGTGTGTCTAAGGGGCTGCTGGGTCTTGCTGTGTGCCTTACTGTGTCTGGCACATGGGAAGAACAGATGAGAAGCCTGTGGACATTGCCAGCCAGTGCTCAGATATTGCTGCAGGGCACAGGGGGCTCTGAGGGGCAGGAATGTCTGCAGCTGTCTGCAAACAGCCACACTCTGTGTAGGACCAGGCTCAGGAGTCATGGGAACAGATACAGAAGAGGATTAAAAGAGGCAGAAAAGGTCAATAAGATAACTATGCAATTTCTTCCTAAAAGAGACAAATATTAGGGGCTTGAGGAAGGAATAACAAAAACTGCATCTTTGGTCTACATATATGACAGAAAAAAAAAAGAGAAAAATGCAACCTTTCTTTCCCTGCAGACAGTGGATTTACTGTTCAGTTATCTAAACCTGAGTGCAGGCTCAAGACAAAAAGCAAACATGGATATTCCCTTCAGATATTAACAGCATATCAGTTTTGGAAACTGAATGTTTCTTCATGTCCTTTGACCACCCAACTAGAGAGTGGAGGTGTCTGATTTCTTACTGGCATTTCCCTGTGACAGTTCTCACAGGATTCCAACTCATGAAGTCAGGGTGATCCTTCACTCAGTGTTATAATGCAGGTAAGAAAAGAGAGGTAGAAGGTCCCAGTTTCCAGAGCAGAAACACTTTGGACAGGAGGGTCTGCTTCTGAGAACCTACAGTTCTTATAGAGGCAAATTTTGCAGATAACAACATACGACTGTAATAAAAAATGGTAGTTTCTTTAATGTTATATTTATAGACATCATTAAGAACAATTGTAACATGGAAGAAATATTTCTTTACACCTTCTTTCCTTATTGGAGAAACAACATCATAATAACAGCTTTATGATCTGGAGGCCAGTTAGAGTTGCTGTTTCAGAAGGTTTCCTGTGTGCCTCTGTGTGTGTACATATGCACATGTGTCTGTCTGCTTGTGTACTGGGTCTGGCTGAGCTGGAATTCATTTTCCATTGCAGTGATGTCTCTCAGCATTCCTTCCATCAGTAGGCTGGAGGTGAGCAAAATCCTGGGAGGGGACACAATCAGGCCAGCTGACCCAAATTAATTAAAGGCTATTCCATGCCATAGAATAAAATACAAAAGCTAAGGAAAGGAGGAGGAAATGGGGGCATTTGTTATTTACAATATATGTCTTCTGGAGCACACCCTACATGTGCTAAGGCCCTGCTTCCCTGAAGTGTCTGAACATCACTTGCTGGTGAGAGAGCAGCTTATTGTGCACCTGGTATCCAGCCAAGGTCAACCCACCAGAGTAAGAGAGTAGTAACATAAGGTGTTACAGTCAGTGATTGTGACCTTCAGCTTAGAAGGACTGTACTGAAACTGGGCAAAACAGATTGAAGAATGTGCTTTGTACAGAAACCCTGAACACCTCAAGTATAAAACAAGAGGCAACAAGCAGAGACTGATACACAGGAAGTTACACCTGAATATAAGCAAGAACTTCTTCACTGTGCAGTGACCAAGCACTGAACAAGTTGCCCAGACAGGGTGTGGAGTCTACCCCACTGGAGATATTCAAGAACCATCCATGTGAATGTAATCCTGTGCCTGTGTTCTGGGATAGGCCTGTTTAAGCAGGGAAATTGGACCAGATGTAGTCCTTTCCAGCCTGACTCATTCTGGGATCTTGTGAAGTGTGAGGTAGAATACAGAAGCTGTTTTAAAACAAATTTAAAAACAAAACAAACAGAAAAAAACATTAAAAAAAAAAAAAAAAAAAAAAAGAAAAAAAAAAAAAGCAACCCAACCACAACACTTTGTGAAATAGCCCAGGCTAGAAAGATAGACATATTTTGAAGCTCCACAGGAAAGGATGTCATTATAGAAGTTCTGATGAATTTCTAGTGACAAACAGTCAGAAAACAACAATTTTTTCTTCCTTAGAATTCCAGCTTTAGGATGAATTGGATTTGTGGGAAGAAGTCTGTCTTCAGGATTCCTGAAGCTGTTCTTACTTTTTGAAGATTTCAAGGTAGACTGGCTTCTGGGCAGCTGCAAGTAACAACTGATCCAAAAACTCATCACATTTTGTTCAAATCTGTCTTCCCCAGCTAGTCAAAGAGGCTATGTTTAAGTCTAGTAAATACCTTTGGGAACTTTTCCCAGGCACCAAGAGCAATAGACATGGAAAAGCCCACAGCTGTGCTGTTGGACTCCCTTAGCTTTCAAATCTAAGTCACCACACCCAGGCTGTTTATTGGGAATGGTTCCTGACCAGGATAACATCAGAGGCATGACCAGAACATCTGTGACACAATGCTGCTTCTTCAAGAAAGAGAACATTCTAACTGCTTAGCAATGGCTTTTTAAAAATGCATTTTACAGTCATATTATGGTATCAGGGCATAATTTCAGATGTTATTTAATCTATTAGTAAAGCCAAAATCAGATAGGATACAGATAGTTCCCAGTGCACACACTGGGTAACAGGCAGGGAATGAAAAATATCAGTTTCAGATGCCTCAGAGCAATGTTAGTATTGTCTGTCTATCCTCACAGATATTCTCAAGAGGAGTCATACCTGACAGCAGCTTATCAGGTTATGAGAAGCTGTCTTCATAACTACAGATCCATAAGTATCACCTTTACAGAGAAATTCCTGACCAGCAGAGAGAGAAGGTACAGACAAACTCTAATTTGTACTCTTTATCCAGGCATTTGGCATGCAATGAATACATAATATATACACTACATTGTACCAAATAAGGGGTTTATCTGGTAAGTAAGATAATATCTCTAATTTCCCATGGTTACTTGTACTTCTGAGCCAATAAAATAGTGCTCATTGCCAGTATTGGATTTCAAACCTCACCTGGGTGTTACTTTTATTAACATTTTTATTAATTTGGCTGCACTGATAAAATTGTAGGTGAATGTGTTGTCCCCAAAATAGAAAAGGATATATGCTGGTCAAAAGGGGTTGAATATGAAATACCCAATAATGATATTTGCAGCAAGAGAGGGGGAACAAAATTAAAAGAAGGAACTAGTTCTAAAGAATAAGTCAAGCATAAAGCACTAGAGCTGCTGAGCAGGATGCCTATCAGAAAATAATGGAAGTTCAAATGTCCTAAGAAATGCAGAGAAGGATCAAGCATTCCTGGTGTCTGCAATTGCTCCAGTGAGCTTGCACATGTCCCTGAATCATGGAAGGCATAACAAACAAAACAAAACAAAGCAACACTGCCAAGAAAGAAGTAGTTAAACACTTAATTAGTTTACTAATAGCTCTGCATAACAGTGCCTCTTTAAGCAAGGTCAGCTTAGTCTTGTCTCCAGAGCAATGCTAAGGTAAATGCTGCCATTTGGTTCTGCTCAAGGCAGGAATTTTGATCTATGGCCTAACCCTGATTGTAGCTAAAATCAGCAGGAGCTTCTCCTTTTAGTTCAGTAGTGGCCATTCCAACATCCTCGTCACTGGACTTTGAGCACCTGGCTGGAATGTGTAGGATAGGAAGCTCTGGCTTCATCCAGAGTCTATCAAAAAAGAGATTGATGCTACCCACCCAAAAATATAAATAACCTCTGGAACATCCTATGTTTCTCCATTGATTTCCTATTTCTCTCTCCTTTCATATTAATGAGTGTAGGACAGTTATATCTCTAAATTAGCTAGTTCAGTTACGTGCCAAAAGTTATATCGCCCTTGTGCTTAACCTTGCTTGAATCAACATGCTGCATCAGAACCCTTTATCACCTGGGTGTACCACTCTTACTCTTTTTTTGAGCAAATATCTGTAGATTCAAACCCCTATTTTTTTAAGACATAAAAATGTAACAATTACAAATAAATTGGTTAAAAAATGTCTCACATTTGCACCTAAAAATACCCTGAGTATTGTATAGATAATTCAAACAACAGTGCTGGTTAAGTAAATACACTTAAAATGGTTCTCAATAACCATTACAACTGAAAGTAGTCTCTGCTATGCTGGCTTTCTTTCTCTAATGACAGCAATAATATAGGGAAAAAAAAAAAAAAAAAGGCTGCAATTATTCCAACACAGAATTTACCATGCACATGGAGTAAATTGGCAAGTTGTTATGCTAAGACAACTAATACAGTGAAGAAATGCTAACTAATTTGTGGTAAAAACTGGTTTTCCTTCTCTTTCTCAATTGCTGCATGTTCTCACACTGCCTGTTCCATCTGGATTAAAATTGCTTTAATGATTTGCATGAATGGCATCAGGAGTTAGCAGAGCTCACAAAGTCTCCACTGAGATTGTTATTCTGCATTTTACTTCTGTTAACAAAATTAGATATGAGTTACCTATGCGTTCTCAAAAGGGTTTTTTTTTTCTTTTACACTGGATTTCCCACAGAATATAAAAAGAACACAGTGCTTTTAAAGAATTGTTTCATAAGTGATAAATTACACCATTTTATTTAGACTATTAATCACTGAATAATTTACCCAGAGGATAACAAAGCATACCTCAATAAAAAGTCTTTGATATAATTGCAATTTTATCCACAAGCCACTTAGCTTTTGCTCAATGTAGGTATTTTGGTGTTTGTTTTTTTTTTTTCTCCAGTTACTTTGATTTTCCTTACAATATCAATTCTGAACTCTAATATCTGCCATTATAACTGAAAGGTTCATATTAAAGCTCTGGTTCTTGTTTGCTGGGCTCTATTGTATCATGATAATGACTGAGGATAAAATGCTGATTTTGGATATTGATATTTTGATGATTTTTTTTTTTTTAGACAAGCAGGGCCCTTAATTTCCTCATTGAACAAAGTTTAACTTACTGGCTTAGATACCACTTTTAGGGAAGTTGCAACAGTACACCTAAGTATTTACTTTTGGGGTAGAAAGTTTGTTTCTGTGCTGAAATTCATGGTAAAACTCAATGGTTATGATTATATTAATAAAAAGTGTTCCAGAGAGCAGACACTGTGTGATTATCAACACTATTAAACTGCTAGACTGGTTTCTGTCATGGAGTTAGGGTAGTGTGGTTCTATTGGACTTGTCCAGAATTCAGCACAGATAAGAGATCATTTTCAAAAGGCTGGTCAGATGCAACATCTCTCTTTTGTAGGGTAAGAGATTCTAACTGGACTGAGACAAGCCTATCATACCTCTTGGCCTCAGGATTAACAAACAGACCAATATATTACTGCTGGAACTGGGGCTATTTGATCCCTGCCTGCTCTACCTTGAAGTTTTCCAGAGCTAAGGAAATCCTAGGTCTTCAGAAAAGACCTAGTTTGAGAAAAAATTTGTGATTGCCATATTTAAAGTAGTTAATCTGCCACTGCATTTCCAGAGATATGTAATCTGTATTCTAAGTGTATTAACAAATGCAAGACATCTCAAAAGAGATTTTTGTGGAAGCTGATCATGTTGAACAGAAAGATTTGACAAGAAATACCTTGACAATAGGCAATGGCTAGGATCCCCAAAAAGGAAAACCTATTTTTCACTCATCTTGAATACACATGGGCTTGAATTCAAGGTGTTTGTGCTATTTATGCACTTTATATGAGGAAGGCCAAACAAACAAACCAACAAACCCAAAACCAACCAACCAAGAAAACTCCAAACATCATTATTAGGTCAGTGTGAAAGGAGCAGTGAGCTGTAGGCTCCTGAAAAAAAGCTAAATTCTTGACTGAATGGGGAATCCATCTGTCAAGACAAATTAAATCTTGTTTCTCTTACTTTCTGCTGCTCCTCTATGTGACCTCCACCTTCATGACCACAGAGCTCTCTGTTGATGTGGGTTGCAGTCCCCAAACAGAGCAAGGTCACGCTCTCTGCTTGTGCTCTTGCCTGAAGACTGCTCTGCAAAGCACAGGTACTGCCAATTCCTCTGCCCATTTTTTACTTAGTTCATTTCTGACAGTATCTAATCAGAGTTGATATTCTGATTTGGATTCCTCTGCTTGAGTCTGAATTGCAACAGAGCATTAGTGCCTAAGTTGAGTGCTTTGTGAATGTGTGCACATGGGAGTGAAGATGTACAAAGAATAGTCAGACCCACCAGAGAGGTTCTAGGGAGTTCTGTGTGTTCTGTATACCAAGGATGAGACTCTGTGGGGATTAGGTCATCTGACATGTTTGCATTGAGTCTTAAATCTCAAATCAGTCATCTGGACTTCTCAGACCTTAGCCACAGGCTGCATCCAAAGTGGCTGCTGTCAATGGAGGCACTGAAGTTGGGTGGCACCTGTTTTATATAAATGAGTTACAGCAGGCATCCTTGAAAACCTCTATCTGAATAATTTCAATACATTGAACATCTACTCAATGAAAAAGTCCTGCTGCGTGTGAATGATTTTAATTTCCTGTTTGAGGCCAGCTATTTAGCTTAGTGAGCAACCTACACAATTATTTCCTTTGGCTGGTTTCTAAACCCAGAACTGATACTGGATTTGAACATCAGCCTGAACCAGTAACAATAATCTTTTGTCACTGAGGTTGCCATTTTTATTTTTGCATACATCTATACTTTTAAAACTTTTGGATGCTTACAGATATAGACCTGCTTCAGAGCAAATAAATGTTGGTATAATACAGATAAAAGTCAGTAATAAAATATATTTGGATTCTACATTGTTTATTTTTTGAGAGCTCATTGTGGTGACTGCATAGTCACATGCATAGTTAACCTATATCTTTTATGGTTTCAGATATTTCTGTTGTATCTCAGGACACGAGTAATATGCTTGTGCTGATTCAATCTGAAAGCATCTTGTACTTTTGTGATTTATTTCAGTTGTTTTAAATAATGTCTTGCAAATAAATCTCTTGTGAATAGAAGGTGGAGGGTGATAAACATTTCCAAACATGTTCAAACACCTGTGGGGGACAAGGAGACAGAGAGAGGAGGGGAGAAAGAAAGACACTGCTGTAAGGAGAAATAAAAAGGGACTGATAGAGAGAAAGAGGAGCAGAAATCTGATCTGTTTTCAACAGGCAAACACAACTTGCATGCAAAGACCTTCACGTACAACGTTTAACACACTGTAAAATAACATTATTTATATAAACTTTATCAGATATTTCATCTTTCAAATTTTATTTCACAATTGGTTTTGAAGTATCCCGAAGGTATTGTCTTACTTGCAAAATGTTATTTCAATTAGTTGAATATCATTCTTTACAGGATTCAGGTCAAACAAGGGGCAAAACTAAATCCAAACCAAACAATATGTGTCTGCAATAAATTTCTGTTCCTGAATTATTCATACATAATGGCATAGGTGACTCTTCAAGCATTTTGAATTAACTAGAATTGATTTCTTACTTTTTTATGCCTAGTTGTACAAGCTTTTTTGTACTTTTACTTCTCCTTAACAAATAAAGTATTGATTCAGCTCCACTGAACATGCTTTATTTAAACTTTGCCCTTTGTCAGCAACTTAGTTCTCTACCCAGAAGTCTCTTCTGTGACTTTCTATTGTCTCCTGATCTGGAAGGTTAAATATGCTGGATAGGCTCCTTGCTGTGACATAAGGTATAAAATACATTTCAAATTTGCTGGGAACAGTTACAATACAAAGCACACACCACGCACATTAAAACACTTACTGCTCCTTTTTTTGACTAGGCTCTAACTACACCCTGGGAAATTCAACAGCTTAAAATTCAAACAGACACACAAACTACAGCCATATTTCCCCATTTTTTCCCCTTTGGCTAGTTTATTCTTATTACAAGCTAGAACAAACATTCTATGCTGAACTCACATCCATTCTTGCTCTCCCTCAATTGGAAGGGGAGACAATAAGATGAGAAAGTTCATGAGTAGAGAAAGGGCAAGGAGATCATTTACCAATTACCACCATGGGAAAAACAGAACCAACTGGTTCAAAATTAAAGCAATTTTTTGCCAATTAAAGTAGAGTTCATGGTGAGAAACAAAAACAAACATTAAAATGTTCCCCCTCATTTCCCTTTTCCCCAGTCCCACCTTCCCTCCCCTAGTTCCTGACTCCTCTAACACCTACTAAAGCTAATAGGAAGTCAAGGTAATCTTGACTTTTGGGCAAAACCAAAAGCTTTTGGTTCCTTTTTCATATTACTGTTCATTCTGAATATACCACACTACCTATTTTCTTTAGTCCAAGCTTATGACTATAGATCAGTAGGATGTTTCAGTGAATAATTTTTTTTTTTGTTTTTTTTTTTTCATCAGATATGTGAAATGTGAATGACTGATTATGAAAATAAACTGGTATTTTGGCAAAATTAAAAATTAATTTAAAATAACTACCTTCCAAGTGATAGAATTTAATCACAATAGTCACTATTTCACTGCAGTGCTAGAATCCATTTGAGCAGTGTCATTCAAACTGCAGTCTAATTCTTTAAATTTAAAGTTGTCTTTATATTTATGGTAGAATTAAAATCAGATTATTTCCAAATTTTATTGTTTGCAAATGCCATAGTGTACAGCAGTTCACCAACTTTTGATGCAGAGTACAAATCCAGCTTTGAACATGGCTGACAACATTATTTCCATGATAGCTGTCTGTGTGACATCATATAAAATACAGATTATCATCATTACCATACCACAGGAAAAAACCCTGTGCATTCCATGTACTCAGGTAAAGATATTAGTTACATATTGTACCCAAAAACATTAGCTGTATTACATACAAAACCTTTGAACATAGATAGGAACATAAATATATTTCATCAGCAAAATGACCTGATTGTAAATCTAAAGACAAGTGAGGATACAAGAACATACCACATTGACGGGAACACAAAATTCCTGTTCTCCACATGCAAACTCTTGTTCTCTAACAAGCACAGCTCCAGACCATTACCTCTAAACAATCCTCAGTAAAAACTGACATCATTCTGTATTTGTACATCCCTTAGTGACACTCAGAGGAGATCCACTCTTTACTGAGTGATGGTAGGCATAAGAATCAAGAAGAAGTGTATTTTAATTGGTAGAATACAGTATAGACATATGTATAACTTCAGTGTAAATATGTAAAAATGTAATAAAATCATAGAGGTAGCCATTATTCAGTATGAAGAAAAAACAGGACCTATATTTTATAAATTCTTTTAGAAAAGCAAAGACCTGATATCAAATTTCAGGAGATCCCATGCTGGCCTCAGTGAGCTATGAATCAGGATCCAATCAGTGATTCAAGGTGATTGTTTTTATGCTCTCAGTGAATTATCTTAAACTGCAATTAAAGCAAGTAAGAAATTGAGTAATACTTTCTCAGTTTTCCTAAATAAATTTAAAGCAGGCAGAGGCTTTAACTAGTTTAATCATAGTAATGAATATTTACATGGACAAACGTGTATGAATATTTACCTCATAGTTGTTTTAATGAAGCTCTAAGAACTCTTGAAGCTCATTAAACTGGCCTCTTACAGTGGTGCCCTGTGACAGGACCAGAGACAGTGGGCAAAAACTGAAATGCAGAAGTTTCCTTGATCATTAGGAAACTGTGTGGGTAACCAAGCACTGGGTCAGGTTGCTCAGAGAGGCGTGGGCTCTTTCTTGTCAGAGACATTCCAAAGCCATCCAGATGCAGTGCTGGGTGACTGTTTCTAGGTAAGATCGCTTTGAGCAAGAAGATCAGAAAAGATGACCTGCAGGGTCACTTCAAGCCTCAACCATTTTTGAATCAGTGATAAATCTTTTCTCTATAACTTTAATCCATCAACTTAATTATACTGTAAGGTTCAAACATAGATTACCATAAAGTACATATGTCAGAATTTGCCTGAGACACTAAAATCAGTTCCATTGCTTCCTGTGATAACTGCAATATGTTTACAATTGTACTGTCATCTGTAAAACAACCAACCAGCATGCACCACAACAACTGCCAGAGGAAATCCTGGAAATTCATGAAATTTTTGAAGGAAAGCATAGGCATTTTCCTTTACACCCAGCAGACAGAAATCATGGGATTTTTGAAGTTGTCATATCTTGTGGCTTCCTAGAGTAAGTAACCACCTCACAAAGTGGGGTTTTTTTAATACTCCTACAAATTCTATTTTAAACCTAGATTGACTTGTGGCCCCTATATGTCCTGTGGAAAATTATTTAAGATATCACTTAGATTACTAGAATCCTTCTTCTATTTTCCAGCTTAAATGTGCTCCATTTCTTCTCATGTCAACATTGACAGTTAACTTAAATAGTTCTTTTCCCTCCTTAATACTTATCCCTCCTGAGTATGATCCAATACCCACCCAATATTCATGTAGCTAAGCTAAAAGACACTTTTCCAAGGCTCACTTTCCATACCATCATTTTGTATTCTTTGGATCTCTCCAGCAGCCTTTTTCTGATCCCTGTTGGAACATATCACTCTTGAATGCAGCTGGCCAGAAAAACAGAGATGATTCCTCTGGGCTCTTCCCAATGTTTTCTGCAATCTACTTAACAATATGAACCTGGGTACCGAACCTGATTCTTTCAGAGATTGCATTTGCATTTTTGTTGACAAGCAACACCCATGTCTATGACATTTTGCAATTCACTGTTTTAGAAAGTACTGAGTAGGCTGCCTGTTTTGTAGCAGCCTACTTCTGTGTGTGCTGCCTTGGGAATGAAGATGGCCCTGGAATCAGTCTCTCTTCTGATTTTCTTCCACTGTGGTCCACACAAGTGTCCAGTCTGCATGATCTGAGTGAAATCTGAGATTCTGATTGCTAGAACATGGGGAAGTATGGGACCCATGCCCATGTCACCATGAAGACAAAGCCAAACAATGCTACCACAGAGTCAGACAAAACAGTTTTCCCCTGAGGCACAACAGGTCTGACCTTCCCCTTGCAAAGGAAATGCCTCAGTGGGACTTGTGTACATAATGAACTCTCTATAATCTTTTCTCATGAAGGCAAAAAGAGGATTTGTTTAATTTTTAGTTGCTTGTTTATCAAACCACCTGGTGATTTTCAAGAGAAAACCCATCTTGGAGCAGGAAATTTCATGTCATACTAAACGGTATTTTTTGAAGTAGACATTGCTGAGACTAACCAAGCAGAGAATGCTTTGCTTCAGGATGACAATACTGATATTCAAGCCATTTGTTTCTCAGCTGCTTAATACTGAAGATTTGTTTTCTTCCCTTTTTTGTTCAATCGTGGACAAGAAAGGAACAAGACAAAAGTTGTGTGGGCAGTGAAGGTACCCAGAGCAGAGACTGATGAGGGTGGCAAAGAGCACAGTGTAATACTGAGAGCTGGAGAGAGAAGGCTCAAATGTGGTACTTATCCCTTTCTCCTTCCCACGTCTTTCTCTGATGTTTTGATATTATTGAAGTACAAAGGAAGTGCTGCTGAAAAGCTGTCATTGGTGTGCTGTGAAACCACAACAGAACACAGCAAGCAGTGGGCAATCACACAGAGTTGCTAATTGACTTGAACCAGCTTAAAATAAACTCTGTACAACGAAGTTGCAGAGATTCCAGCAAAAAAATTAGCCTCCTATGAATATTTCTTCTTTAATGATGGCAGCAAAGTACAGTATGAGACTTTTACCCACATCTACTTGATGAAACTTTGGACATTGCAACTGCCTTCCTCTCACTAGTCCTAACCACTGCATTTGAATCCATGACGTGTTCAAGTAAAGGCTTCATTTCAGAGACAGAAGAAAATAACTGAATTTTTCTTGTTCTCTTCGTTTGGATCAGGATCACTGCTTCAAATAATAACATTTCCTAGAAAAGATTTAATTCTGTTAATCAACCTTTGCAATTATTTCTTGTTCCATACTTCAGTTTCCAAAATATACAATAAAAGGCTGATATTTACACTGGTTGGTAATTAATTTTAAAATGATTACTTCTTAAATTGAGAATACCAATTTGTCAGGACCTATATTTCTGAAGGCAAAAACTGTTTTGACTGATATCTTTGGTCGAATTTTGAAAAATGAAGTTCTGGTTGCTACATTATATTTCGTAGGATTTTCTTCCCCCTCAATTTTTAGGAAAACCTTTACTTTGAGTTTCTGATTAATTTATATTGTCATGCATGCCAGATTGATAGCAAATACTTTCTAATTTTCAAACTGAAATGTTTTGACTTACCGATTTATATTTCTTCCTTTCCAGGATTTAATTTTTTTTTTTTTAATTTTTCACCTACTGAATATTTTGACTTTTTTGTCCAATCATAACTAAAAGTTCATGGCACGTTTCATTTCTGAAACTCATGGTGTGCTAAGAAGATTGTTCTTACAATTTTCTTCTCTAGTTCCTCTTTAAAATTGCTGTAGTGCATTGCCCTTGGCTGGCACCAGGTGCCCACAAGGCTGCCCTGTCATCCCCCATCCATGGAAAGGAAATAAATATTGTTTATTTGAGATAAGAGTTTGAGATAAGGACAAGGAGATCACTGACCAAGTCCCATTATGGGCAAAAGAGATGCAACTTGGGAAATTAATTTATTGCCAATTAAATTGAGTAAGATGAAAAGAAACTAAAAATACTTGGCTCTACCTTTCCCTTCTTCCCAGGTTTCACTAAACTCTTCTGCATCCTCCTTCCAAGGGGTACAGGAGGATGGGGAATGAGGGCCCTGTCAGACAAGGATAGCTTTTGGTGTCTTCTGACAGAAGCCAGCCCTTCAACCTTACATTACCAAAATCTTGCCATGTAAATTCAATAGAACTGCTTTAAGATCCATAAGCAAAGATATTGGATTAAGAACTATTCTTTTATCTTCTCACTGTGAAGAAAGGGTGAGTTACACCAGGGAGTTCCAAAATCTGCGGTTCAGTTCATCTGGAGATCAATGGCACACGTGTCTTACACACTTGCACTGCAAGTCCAAAGCTGCAAAGCACCCCTTGCCACACAGATTCCCCCAGCAGCACAGGGACACTTGCATCCATGCTAGCTGTCCAACTCTCTAGCTGAAGTGGCTTTGCCCATGTTCTCTACTGGGAATGCTAACATCTAAATTGTGGCTCGGAATTGTCTGGGAGTGTTGCCAAAACTATGTCAGGGACCATTCCCTGAATTTGGCAACGTGGACAATTGAATTCTGGTGCCTGGAGTTGTCTGGTGCCTGAGGCCAGTGAGGCCTCACTCAGTTCATGAGCTTGCAAGTTGCTTTGGAGTGCTGTTTGATCTTTGACCATCTTTTACTGAATACTCTTATTGCCTTGGTGAGTGGAAGTTGTTTTTTCATGTTTTAGAGGTGAGAGACTAATACATTTCATGCAAAAGAAATCTAACATGACTTTCATGGATAGGATTTTGTCCCATCAAAACCTGAAATTAGGGGACTTAATAGTGTCACAGGGAGGTTGGTCAGCTGGCTGCAGAAGGAACTGGGATGACTGATTTAGTGTTGACTGCACTGGGCTGTGTAGGAACCATGGGCTGCTGGCTGGAACCTCACGACCGTTAACATATGCATGTTATGTGGTGACAAATCCAAGACACCACAGAGTGATTTGGTCAAACTCTGCACCTCAGTATTGCCATTAGAGAAACACAATCACATCTAGTTCTGGCAGCCATGGCGGGAATTCCAAATATATTCTCTTTGTACCACCAATACTGCACAGGAAAGGCCCTGCTAGATGAGTTTGTCTAACCATTACCTGATGCAGAAAATGAACAGTTCCTCTGTGACTTCCAGGTGCCTATTCACACTTCCCTGTTAACACCTGCTGTTATTTGTTTGGCCATTCTGTGGTTTAAGTCATTAAACAGGCAGGCAAATAGCCCATCAAAGCTAGGATAGTGTTCTGTCAGCTTTTTTCTTTTTTTCAGAAGCTGAGAAGCCAGACAGTCATCTTGCAGTGTAAATGGAGTACGCAGCAAGGAAGGGAAGAAGACAAAGTGCTGTGGGACTTTTCTGAGAATCAGCAACCACTTTTATAATCTCATGTCTCTCCTGGCCACTTCGCCTGGCCTTGACTGCCTGATAATCAGAGCTGTTAGCTCTCACTTTGGTTGGTAACTGCAGAATTTCAAGAATTCTCTTTGCCTCTTTTTCTAGTTAAAAACTTTTATCAAGCAAGCAATAATCACTTCAAGCATCCTGTGATTGCTCTTTTAGAAAAGTCATTTTTCTAGTCACTTAACTCCTCCTTGTTGGGGCTCTGAACATAGTTAGATGGGAGCTGTTCAGAGAAGAGCTTCATCTGGCTTCCTTATTATGCATGTTCAGCTGCTATCTTGACATTACCTCCCTGCCAGCATTTCTCACCTGCCTCACAGAGGTGTTATGTGATGTAATTAGTTTTATTATTACTGTAATTACCATAAAATCAAGCTGACAAAATGAGACTGCTTCCCCAGGTTTTTCCCACCATTTTTTTGCTGAGCTTTAAGATTATTTTAGCTGTTAGAACTTTCTCCTGTGCTAGTTCCCTGTTCTCACTACTTCTTTCTTTTGCTTTTGTGCCATTTGGCTATGGCGGTAATAAAACCTGCTGACATATTCTGCTGCATCATTTTCTGCAGCTGGTTTGAAAGCAAAAGTCACTAATAAAATACTGTTAGTAGGAGGACCCTGCTCCCATTTTATGAAAAGAGAGAACAAATAAACTTTTTCTATTTCTATTTTTGTTTTCCCAAGGAAATTGAGCACAATGGACACACACACTTTGCACACTCACAAATCCTTGGGAACAAATTGAATAATTTATGTAAGGTTTTGATCCAAGTACCTGGTTTTGTCCCAGTTTCACAGAGAGCTATCACACTGAACATTTCAATGCTTTACCATGGCATGTTTTGTTCCAGGAGGCAAATTCACAGTGGCCAAGCACAGGTTCACTCTGCTGGAAAGGAGCATGACAAGATGCTTCACACAGGAGAGGCAAAAGGTATCATGCTGAGCCAGTCTGTGCTTATCACAAAGAGAATTTTGGAATTGTGTCTCTCCCAAAATCATCCAGGGAAGAAAAGGAAGTTCACAGGCATGTGCTATGCAAAATTTCTTTTTTGCACCGCTGTGTGGGCAAGTGTAGCATAGTAGAAATTGCTGTGTTCATCAGGAAGACTGTTGCTGGCTAAATTCCATCCATCCTCAAGGATATCAAGGGCTCAACCCCACATTTCTCACCTCCCAAAAGGGTATTGCAGATGGCCACCTCTAACTCAGGCTCCTCAAATTAATCTGTCTATTTATTGGGAGCTAGCCCTCAGTTTATTTAATTTCTCAAAGGGAAAAAGGAGAAAGAAGGGCATTTTGGAAGGATAATGTTTACAGCTACAGTTGAGTAAAATCAAAAACTTTAAAGATAATGCTAGAAATAAACTGTTTGGAAATTTCAATTTTTAAATTTTTTTTTATATTTCTGTAGAAAAATCTCATTTGAGCCTGGTGTAGTTTCCATTAGTTTAATTCTTTCAAGTCATTTTGTATGAATTCCTAATAAATAATCTTCATTTTTCTATTTATCTATTTCTTTATTGCAATATGATTTGAAACATTATTAAATAAAATGTAAACATCATATATTAGTTATCTTCAGTTTTAATGATATTTTGAATACATTATTTCCATGCATCTTAAATTAAAGTGTACTATAAAATCTTTGCTTACCATTAAAGGTGACCTTGAAAATTTTATGTACAGCAAATTATTGATCACCTAAAATGTTATTTCTTTCTACTAATCTGCACTCTTTTGATCCATCTGTTTCAATACCAGAATTTGAAAATTTTACTGGTTTTGGCTGGATTCATAATGCTGAGGGTTTTTTAGTTATTCCAAAATCCAACATCCTTTACTAAATATTTTTTTAAATATACTTGTTAGTGCCTTCAGGGTACCTAGGTGATAAATGCATAGCTATACTTTCTTTTTTGGAACAAGAGCAAGCTTACCTCAATTTTTTTTTTAAGTAGCCCAATTGTTTTTTGATTTCACTAATACACTTTTTCATATTTCATTAAATACAATATTTCATTTTTTCAGTGAATTTATTCACAGTTAACTGCATTATTCTCTTTGAATGTGTGACACACTGCGAAGAAATTCCAGAAAATTCTGGTCTGATTCATCAAGACCTAAACCCCAAAACAATAAAAAAACTCCATAAATGTAAAAGAAAATGTAATTTGGTGTCCAAGACAAATATGGAGTGACCAGGAGACCCTTATTCTGAAGAAATTCCTCTAAAAAGCAGGATCTGAAATCCTTGGAAAGCTGCTATTACCAGTACAACTGAAAGCTTGTCTTATCAGTAACTTGAGGGGAGTGTTTTTTCATTTCTTTCTTATTCTTTACCAAATCTTTGGGGAATGCCTGTGTAATGGAGCCTCTTTCAGGAGGATTTTTTGGTATTTCCTCCTTTTTACAGAAGTCTTGATTAATGTGTCCATTACTTGTTCTATCCCTTATCGTGCTGGAAAATGAAAGGTTTAAACTTTGTTGTCTTAATTCCAGGTTCTGGAAAATGCAATTAAAATAGAGAAATGGTAATACCATCTGTGGCTGGAACCTTGCTCTGTGCTGGAAAGGAATATGGATGGATGAGATTTTTTTTGCAGGATTTGAAAGGAAAGCCAATGCTCTGCTCTTGTTCCCATTCTCTTTTATCACTTTTTTTTGCTTCACTTGTTGATAATTATATTCACAAAATTAATTTTATCTATAATATTTTGTGATTTGAAGGTAGTAAACTTAAGAACTTCTGCATCTGAAATTTATGCTCTCACTAGTTATTTTCTTCCATAGATCCCATCAGACCTTAACAGTTTTGGTTCTGGAAAAGTTCCATGTAGGCAATTAAATTAGTGTGAATATATCCTGGACATTATTAAAGATTGTGTGGGTTTTGAACATTGCGTTGCAGAAAACCAAATAAATATTCCTTCTAATTTCTTTATGCTTTGCTAAGAGGTGAAGACAATGTAGGTGTTAACTACTGAGTTGTTATTCTAAGTACTGAGACACTTTGCAGGTGCATCTGTGTCAGTGAAAAGCCTTTGATCACAGCTGGCTTCAGCCTCTGGTCACTGCCTCCCCACCACCATGTCCTTTTCATCTCTGTTCCACCTACTTGAAGGGCAGCTACCAAAATTACTTCAATCTCCATGACCCAAGTTAGCAAAGATAAACTATTTTTAAACTCACCTGTCCCATTTTTACTGAACTGGGTTAGATCAGAATCAAGGAAAAGCTCATCCAGCGGGTCAGAAGGGCTGATGGCCTTTCTGAGAAGAGCAGGGGTGAACTCTACAAATGGCATGATATGGCTAAACAGGAGAGGAGAAAAGAGTCTGGACTATTCTGTCTTTGAATGTATCATTAACAAGATCTATCCTGCTCTTTCTCTAGATGCATATATGTGACATTTTTTATGCTAAAATCTTTCTTTTCCCTTACAGAAGTTTCAAGCAAGATGAGAGGTATTCTGCTACAGGGATAACAAGGACTTCACATCCTGAGAGTCTTTAAAAATGCAGATCATCACAGTCGGTGGAGAAAGAGAACCTGCAGCTTAGTTGCTTTGGGAACTTGGGAAGTCCAGTTTATTGCAGAATCACAGGATGGTTGAGGTTGGAAGGGACCCTGGAGGTAATCTTGTTGGACAACCCTGCTCAAACAGGGCCACCTAGATCTGTTTGTCCAGGCTTTTGAATCTCTCTGAGCAGAGAAACTCCACAACCTCTCTGAGCAGCTTGTGCCAGTGCTTAGTCACTGTCACAGCACAAAGATGTTCTTGATGTTCAGAAGGAATCTCCTGTATTTCAGTTGCACCTGCTGCCTCTGATTCAGTGACTGGGTACTACTGCAAAGAACCTCTCTCTGACCTCTTTTCACCCTTTCTTCATGTATTAATACACATTAATGAGACCCTTTCTGAGCCTTTTCTTCTCCTGGGTGACAGTCACAGCTCTTTCAGCCTTGCCTTGTACATCAGGGGCTGCAGCCCCTTAATCCTCTTTGGGCCCTTCACTGAACTCCCTCCTGTGTGTCCATGAATGTCCTGCACTGGACACAGCTCTTGGTGTGGCCTCTCCAGTGCAGAGCAGAGGGGAAGGATCTCCTTCCTCTGCCAAATACTGCTGCCACATATTCTCATGTAAGATAAAGCAGCTCCTGGATGAAGAAGCTGTTTCTTATCTCTTAACATGCAAGATGTGTATTTTTGTCAGCTTGTCAGACCCGAAACAATACTTCTCTGTAGTGGACAAGAATTGTTATCAATGGACCAAATTTTTCTGCTGTTGCAAGAGTGTTAATTAAATGCTTCTATACATCACCAGTAGAATATAGAACAAAGAAATACTCATCATAATTCAGTTAGTACTTGGTCAGTGAGCAAAATGCTTTTCATACCCAGGATTTCTGACACAAACATGCATGTCTGTACATAGATTACCCAAACATATTGTGTTTTTCAGAAAGTGGGACTGAAAACAGCTCCCCTGTTCTTGGTCTGAAGACTCTAGTTAATTGCAATGACTATAAATTAAAATGTGGCTTTAAATTCATTCTGCCTTGAGAAAAAGTCAATAAATTAACTAAACACATCATCAGTTGTTTTGGACAATATGTAAGGCTATAAAAAAGCAAAGAGTTTTCAATAGTTGCTGTACCTGGTGCAGCCTGGTTCAGTCAGGGTTTTGCTTCCAGCTGTCAAAGTTCTGGCAAGCCAGAAGTTAAGATTTTTCTATACCCATAATCAGTTTGGGCTAAATATTCTAGACAATATTGTCTGTGGATGTTGTTCTTCTAAAAGAATTTTATTATTCCAAAATAGGTTTAACTAGTGAGTAAGAAATTTGCCTCCTGAATAAGAATATATATTGATATGCTAATATTGAATTATTAAACTTTAAATGCATCTTTTGTTATTCAGATTATGTTTCATGAGTAAAAAGATGCTGATGGAACAGCTTTTCACAATGAAAAGTGGACTCAAACTTGTCCTAATACTTTTCAAGAAACTCTAAGGAATATATTAGAACAGGAAAACAGTGAGAATCCAGTTATTAGATCATTAGGTGACAGCATTTGCTTAATCCAACTTCAAAACAAGCACAGTAACAGCACTAAAAATGGGTTAAGGTACAAGAACATTATTTTTTTTTTTATGAGGAAAGAGAAGTGGGGGTAAGGAAGTGGAAGCAAAGAAGGGAAGAGGAAGGAGAAAGGGAAGAAAAAGGGGAAAGGAAGAGAAAAAGTTTACCCCTTCTAGCCACTTTGCTTCTTTACAGATTGAAAAAAGAGTAGCAGAGAGAGAATTAACCACGTGCACAGCATCCTTCATTGCTTCTCTTTCAGGGCTGTACTCCCTGGGAACTGGGTTGAAACCATCATCTGTGTTTTATGAGATTGTAGCCTTGGACACCAACCACACTGTTCTGGCTGCTTTGCTGCTGCTTGCTGATAATATGCAAACCTCTCCTCTAATTGAGAGAGTGCCACTTGACCTTCAATTCAGTAATGGGTAAAAAGTTTATTTTAGACTATAACTCATGCTTGAGGTCTGAGGTTCTGGCTTGTTGTGGTGCAGCCCTCTCCCTGCACCCTCTCACTCAGTGATTTATTACAGCACACAGCTCCCACAGACACACTGATGCCACTGCACTGACAGAATCAGATCACCTAAAGCAAGGGTCCCCCAAAGGGTTGGGTTGCAGGAGAGGGCAAATTATTCATGTAGAAGGTAATGAATGATGGGGGTTTCTTTTCTAAAATACTCAGATTTCTGTAATGTAGCTGGAATAATCAAGTTGTTCCTAATGAGCATGAGGTCTGACTGATTTGAGGATTTTATTATAGGATATTTTTTTCCCCCCAGGTCTTCTAGAAAAACTTCAGTCTGGTATCCTTCACAAGTCTTTATAGATCAAAATAAAGAAAGAATAAATAATATTACTAGTGCTATAAGGCAAGAAATAAGCAACCCTAAAATATTTTTTTAAATATTTTTTTTCTATTACCCTGTCCAGTATGGGCAGGTTGCAATTAGCAGTAAGGGATATACTATATTTTTAATTTGATTACTTTTCAACATATTGATAGAGAAGATGTCTGGAAAAATTTCCCTTAAAGATGTTTTTCCCTTAAAGATGATTTTTCTGTGCCTAGAAAACGATCTGTGTAAGCATTAGGCATGAGAAATGTATTTCCAACAGTTCATGCAAGCATGTTAACTTTCTACTGAAGATTATTTTCCTAAAAAGCACCTCAGAAGTGAAACTGTGTACAAGAATATTTGATTTCCTGTACTGATCTGCAAATCACAAGTGTGGGTATTCCAGCATCCTCTCACTGTGGGGTGAAATATGAAGCTTTTTCCATAACATTGGGTCAGGCAAAAGAATGTGGATTGTCTCAAGGATGCATTTCTGCCTCTTGGCTGAGCTACTCTGAGAGTTTTCCTTTACCATATTTCACTCGTGGTCTTAGTGCACAAAGAAAAATAATGCAGCGGTCAGACTTTAGGCTTGAGCACAGTAGTTTAGTTCCTCACTGATGCTGAAAGTTTGCTGCTGTTGAGGCATTTTGCAGTGTAGCTGTAGATCTCAGCTCTTTTCTTTCAGCAGTGACTAGCATTTTCCTACAGCAGTTCTGAGCAAAGTACACCAACCTAGTGAGAGCTAGTGTGAAGTTACCCTGGTGTTTGAATGCTGTGTCTGGAAATATCCATAGGCCAGAAATGTTATTTTGGGAAGATTTCTCACTCTGCTAAGGCAGGGTACATCATTCCTCACTTTACAGACATCTATAGCTGAGCTTTCTTTTATGGTGAATGGAAATAAATAATCATTCCTGGTGTAGTTCTTCCATCTCACAAGAGTTCCAGAATAAGGAAGATGAATTGCATTCATTTCTCTTCATTTTCTATAGAGAGAATTCTCTTGACCAGCTCAGATGGAGAACTCTTCACTACATAGGTCTAAATTGGAGGAGATAAACCCCACAGTTAGGGGCCTCATTTCCTATCTGCTAAACAGGAATTACATTTTCCTGGCAGATACTGACAAGATAGACATATAATAAATCTTGGTGCATCTTGTATGTGTAAGAAGAGAAAAAGGTGGAATAAATCAGTTCCAAATCAGTTAATAGTGCAAAAACAAGGTAAGGCAATGTAAAAAAAAAATTACTACAGTGTCTGAGATCAGAGTCTAAACAACTCCTTTCACAGCAATCTGAGTTTTTTAAGTGATCAGATCTGCCTTGAAAGGATGGGAGAGATTTAATCTGCACACACCACAGTGGTGTTCCTATCCTGAGGGCTTTGCCACTCACCTTTGTTATTTTGTATTAAGTAATTTATTTACAACATCTGATAATTTGTCCTTTGATTCTAAATTACAATATATCTGTAACCACTCTTTTTCCCACTCACAAGAGACATGGAAATAAACGTTTGAGTTATAAGTGGAATAAAAGTTTGAAAGGTCAAAATTGGAAATCTGAATACATACGCACACACATATAGTCCAAAATTATAAATAATAAAATTGAATGAGGATTGGGAGATTTTTTCACTTTTCTTTGGATACGTGGTTTTAGCAACAGTACACAGAGAATCTTAGGATGCCACCAAGATGTAAACAAGTACTGCTGTAAGCTCAGTCAGAGAACTGAAAAATACTGTGAACCACCAGTCTCTTACATGATGACAAATTTTAAGACAACAAAACATCAAAAAAATCCACCCTACCTGGAGTTCTAGTCCTTTCTCAGAACTAACCTTCTCTTTGTAGGGAATAGGTATTGCTCTTCCATCTAATCTGTGTGAACTCACAGGAGACTACACTGATCTAGGTATCATTCTTTTTTAAATTAAGTGGATGTTGAGTAGGAGACGGTAAAATTGGCAGAAGAATAAAGCTGCTTGTTTGAGAAGAGAGATTTTTTGGTACATCTTGGGCTCTGAACTCATTAGCATGATCCTTGGTAAACTTTTCTGACCTGTTTTTCACTTTGCACAGGACTGGCACAAATGCATTTCTCATTATATCACATCAAATGAGTCCCACTGACATGAACTAGGCACCAGCTTGTTAGGGAAAAGACAATAAAGGAAAAATTCTCCCAGCAGATCTGCATGACAGGTCCTGATTACTGATACTCTGTTCTCTAAAAATGTGTAGTCTTGTCTTTGACATACAGTCAGAACCACAATATCAGAGGCAAAATATTTTCCTTGAAAAAATGAGTTTGCCAAACTGCATTAACAAACCTATTTTTAGGAATATTTTAGTTTTAGATAGTTTATTAACACTGTTCATGTAGAACATTTTAATAGCAAAAGTGATTAGTGTTTAATTACAAGAAACAACAAATCACATATTCTTTCCCTTCAATACATTGTACAGGAAAGGGAGAAAAATCAATATTTGGACAAATACATGCAAACTCAGCTGGGCACTTGGAGACTAAGGACTCTACAGATTACATGGAGTGTGGGTTAACCCTGATCTCACCACAAGGCAGCACACAGAGGGATAAGAATGTGGTTTTACTGGTGGACTGGCAAACAGTGCAAGAAACTTGTCCACATAAAGGATCTATTTATAAAATAGAGTAGAGTAAAATACTGGGTAGCTGAAGGAGAAGACCTTCAAAGCCCAGAAGGGCACAGAGATGACACTGAGTCACGGAGATGACACTGAGTCACAGTATAAAATGATGGAAAAATCCCACCTCGGTTTTGGGCTAAGGCTGTGTCAGAAGTTTTTCTGGGAAAACCCTAATATACCTCTCAAGGAGGAAAATTTTCTGCTTTGTTCCTTCTCTGCAAAGAGAGATAGGACAGCTTGAGATTTTCAAGTTGTTTGCATGATAAAATAAAGAGGGTGGGCTAGGCAAAGCAGGAAGAATTGTTGTAAGCACTGCAGCTGCTGAGGGTCACCCTTGAAAACATCTCCAGGGCTATTTCTGTGCTGGACATCTGTGGGATCAGTCTACATCACCTTGATGCAGATGAGAAAGCCTTCAGCCTAGAGAAAATACAAGCTTAATGTGCATTTTGCACATTTACTTTCCTTAGGGCAATTTTTTCTTATTCTCACACCTCTGTTCTTACAGCAACTGCCCATTTGACATCTCCTTACAGAGTCCAGGTTTCAGTTTACTAGTCAGTTCCCTATCAATTATTCCTTACATTTATTTAATGACTAGAAGTTTCCTAAAAATGGCTTCTTGTTATTCAAATCTCTGTCAAATTACAGAGAATTATCCTATTTAATATAGAAAAAGTTATATTGAACTGAAAAGAAAAAAAAAATTAAACCCTCCCAAGTTTCAAATGAAAATTGGCATGTGAAACAGGAAAGCAGAGTGTACATTTTGAAGGACAAATAGTTTTCTCAACAAAGTCTTGAACTGAACAGACCACTGATTTTAATTAGGGATTCTTTATCTATCTATCTATCTATCTATCTATCTATCTATCTATATATCTATATCTATCTATATATATATATATATAGATATATATAAAATAAAGAATATAGGAATTTCAGTTGCATTGCACTGACTTTGAAAGCAAGATCAAGAAGTCTAAAAACGTATTTCCTTGTAACCAGTCCCCTATGGACCCAACTGCTGGGTGATTAAGATCTGTGTTTCCTCATCATCAGTATTTCCATATTCTCCTTCATTCACCAAGCAACCTTTGAATGTGTTACCCAGCCTCAGCAAAAGCTTGTAGATTCATGGCTCAAGTTGAATCACACTCTGATGATTTCCATGAAACAGGTGGCAGAGGAGAGGACAAAACTTCCCACTGATGAAAAGACTGAAAACATTATCAGACATCAGAGAATCCATATGGGTGGGGGCAGCATCAGTAATTTACCTTCATTAATTTTACCCCTGATCAAATGATTACCTCATATTTTACCCTCTTAGTTCTGACGATCTCAGCATGACTTCTTCTTCAGGAATCACAATTTCCTAGGCTAAATAGGATTTAGATTTTTTTCTTTTCCAGAATGTATATTTCTTTCTATTTATAGAAGAAGAACCTTTCAAGTGCTCTGCATTCACCTGGTACAAGTCATATTCAGAGTATCAGGCTTACCTGCTCACACTGGTCACTCTTAAAAATCCTTTTTCATTAAACACTTATTTGAGACATGTGACAAAACGTCCACAGAATAAGCAGCTTCATGTAAGTCTAAAAATGTCATTCTTAAATTCAAATAGAGAAATGTGGAAAATCTTGTGCTCAGACACATCCTGATGTTAACTGGATAGGAACCTGCAGCTTGGTGTGATGGTTGTGGCCAAGCTGCTATGTTTGTATGTTTGAGGGTTGTACAGCAAACCTGAGATTCACAGTGAAAATAAAATCCAGATAAAAATTGTGGGCATTAAGGAAACCCAGAGGGGACCCTGGAAGACTTGCTAGTGATAGCATTAAATTTTATTATGTTATTTATATATTAAATCTTTATTAGTTACATTATCTCAACAAATCCACGCTTCATAATGCTTGCCTATCTTTGGCTTACAAACTATCACCTGAAAAAGATATTTTAGTGACAGATAAGCAGTAATATGGATCCACAGCATGTGCTTTGAAGATGCAGGGAGTTTTATTACTCAATCAGAACTTCCTGGAATTCAAAAACACCAAGGTCCTGCACATGGATCAGGACAATCCCAAGCACAAACACAGGCTGGGTGGAAAATGGATTGAGAGCAGTCCTGGGGAGAAGGACTTGCGTGTGTTGATAGACAGAAGCTCAGCATGACCTGACATTGTACACTCACAGCCCAAAAACCAAAGGTGTCCTGCGCTGCATCCAAAGCCCTGTGGGCAGCAGGTGAGGGAGGGGATTCTGCCCCTCTGCCTGCTCTGGTGAGACCCCACCTGCAGTGCTGCATCCTGCTCTGGCATGCCCAGAACATCCCCAGGAAGGATGGAAACAAGTTGAAACAAGTCAGGAGGAAACCATGGAGATGCTCAGAAGGCTGGAGCATCTCTGCTATGGAGACAGACTGAGACAGTTGGAGTTGTTTAGTCTTGAGAAAAGAAGGCTCCAGGGAGACCTTGTAACACCTTCTGGTGCCTAAGGGAGGTTTACAAGAGAGCTGGAGAGAGACTTCTGACAAGAGCATATAGTGACAGGACAAGGGGAAATGGCTTCAAACTGAAAGGGAGCAGTTTAGATGAGTTATTAAGAAAAACCTCTATACTCAAAAGGGGATGAGGCCCTGGCACAGGTTGCCCAGAGAAGCTGTGACTTTCCTCCCTATAAGTGTTCAAGCCCATGGTGGATGGGATTTTAAGCAACCTGATCTAGAGAAA
This sequence comes from Vidua chalybeata, assembly GCF_026979565.1. NCBI lineage: Eukaryota > Metazoa > Chordata > Aves > Passeriformes > Viduidae > Vidua > Vidua chalybeata. The sequence goes on from NC_071530.1 coordinate 147,077,078, forward strand.
TGTGTTCCTGCCCATGGAATGAGACCCTCCAGGCCCCTTCAAACCCAAATCATTCTAAGATCCTGTGGTGCATTTTCTGCTTGTATTTCAGCACCCTATGAAAAAGATTTCTCTTTTTCATTGTCACAAGATACCTGAACAAGAGGGCTTGCTGGTGTAAGAAATACATGGGGAAGCTGGGTGGAGAAACAGGCATTACAGGAGAGTGGAAAAGTCAAATGCTTGTGCTTGTTATTGTGAGGATGTCAGGCTCTGTCTGTGTAGCATTTTCTCTCCAGGTCATTGACAGAAAAACCCCATGCAGAGCAGCATGTGACAAATTGATTTTCTTTGCAACTTTCAGCTGACCTTTCGATACATAGCAAGTCAAGGCCACAATAACGGATCCCTTACGTCCTTTAATTTTCCCCTTTTTCTTAATAAACTGCCTATGAAACATCTGTTCAGTATAGTCTTATTTTTGTTTGATCGATTCATTAAGGAAAAAACTATCCCAGGTAGCTGCAAATAAGATTTCTTAGTGTGAATTCTGATTTCTACATGCAACTTATCCTTCTGTTTCCTCTCTTATGTTATAATTCACTGAAGAATAAGAAATGTTTCAAGATGATGAAATCAATCCCATCCAAATCAAAATTTTTACTGAGGACACTTAATTTTTTTTATGGGAGAAATACAATACTGCACAATATTTCACCGTTCATAGGAACTTGTCATGCAGTTCAATAAAAGATACTAAACTTAGATAAGCTGTGGTTTTGACTGGGTTTATAATTACCCTTCTGAGCTTTGAAAATGCATTTTGCATCTAATTTTATACAGTTTCTTGTTGTTCTAGTATAGCAAAAAATTGTCCTTCAGAGTCATTAAACAATATTGTGAATTGAGAAATATTTAGTGGAAAAACCTCAGCTGGTGCACATTTCCTTCCAAATTCATAACAAAGGGTCTGTTAAGATATACAAATATTCAGCATCTCCCCCTTTTCTGTCTGCACAAGTTTGCAGTACTGATATTGGGGAGAACTGCTATGACAATGTAGATGGGAAGGAAAACACAGCTTGGAAAGTGTAAGGAAGACAGGCACATGACTTGGGGAACTGGAAAAAATGTCTAAAAATGAGGGTGTGTTTGTTTTTTGATTTCTGCTTTCCAGTTTTCCAATGGAGGAAGAAAATAAGAAAAAAAGGATACTGCTTATATAAGGTGTTTCTTAATGAAAGAATAATACTTAAAGCAAAGCATGTAACTTTGATGCTGAAATTCACCCAGCTCTAGGAGTTTACATTCAAATTAGCTAAACACAACAGCACATCCAAGAGTGTTTTAAAATCTTTGCTGAACTTCCTGAATTATCATAAAAGGTATGAATGGAAAATGTAGTTGTTGCACAATATGATCTATCTATCTATCTATCTATCTATCTATCTATCTATCTATCTATCTATCTATCCTAAATGTTTTGTGTGAAGTTTTCAAACCCCTTTTGATCCTGTGTTTTTATGTATAAAACTAACTCACCCCTAACTCGCCCCAAAGATATTTGGCATGCTATAAAGACTGAAAAATCACAATTTTTTTTGAATTTTACACTGAGTACAAAGGTTTTCAAGATATGACAGCCCAGTCCTCAGAACATTTTGGAAAGGGAGAATATATCATAACTATTTTAATGCATGGGGATTTTATAGAGGGAATGATCTATACAGGAAATCTGAGAAATTTTGTGAGAAGCAAATATTAAAAATACTGTGGAATGTAGTAAGAGTAATAATAACAACATAGGAAGAGTTTTACAGTGTTAGATTTCAATTAAAAACACCAAATTTATCATGTCCCTCAGTAGACTTAAATATATCAGAAAAATAAATTAGCAAACATTTGCTCTCATTTTAATGTTTGCTGTTTGTTAATACCTGAAATCTTCATGTCAGCATTTCCTATGTGAGGAATGAGAGCTCTAAAATGGAGCCTATGTGCACTTCAGATACTTTGGGATTTTGGTGTGATAAGGCATTCTTCCCACTCTCCACTTGGCACTCCAGGGACCATCTCCCTTCATAGGTCCTGCTAAGTCTGCCAGCCCCAAGCAGAACTTTTAGATACTCTTGGCACATATAAAATGTCAAATATAAAATGGCAGAAGACTTTCATATCCTGACAGTGACCTCTCTTTATTGTTTTGGTTTGCAAGATGCAGTGACAGACACGAATTTCCAGAGCATTGTTTTCAGTTTAAATATATTTTGCTTCACAGGAAGAGTACTTGAACTGTTTTCTTTCTCAAAGAAAGAGAGTTTCTGTAATTCAATTCATTTAATTACTTTAATAAAAGTATTTTCAACAATTACCTTTGGAAACAAAGGTGTAAGCTTGTGCTGAAGTAGAGTTGCCAGCTTGGCAGCTGAGATTGTTCGTTTCTTTATAATTTAATCTTTGACAAAAGATGAGGCCACCAATACAGGTGAGAAAACATAATTAGCCCTAACTCTGTTAAACAGATTTGGAAATGTCCCACCCACTTCTTTTCCATAACTGGTGGAAATATCTCCCTGTTCTTTTGCACACATAATCCTACTCTTCCAGGAGAAGATGCAGATCCAGAGAATTGGGTCCCTTCAGTAGCTGATGCAGCTTGATAATCTACTGAAATACCATTCACTTTTTCTGTCAAATTAATCTTTTCCTATCTCTTGTGTGGAAACCAGGCAGACACCAAAGCCAGCAAGAGAGAGTATGAATGGGAAAAGGGATGGATGAAACAGGAAAAAAGTCTCATTTTCCTTTTCCACAATTTCAAACTGCTATCTGTGCTTACCCCATCTGCTCTAATCTCGATGCATAACTTTTTCTCCTGAGTGACTTGGTGGCAACTCAAAATTCTCACTTTCAATGGAAAACCTGAAATTTAGGGATCCTAAAAAAAAAGTAGGTGTGCTTATTCATAAGGAATGTAGGAAGGTGTAAGAAAGTTGTAACAAACAATAGTAAACAGCAAAGGCCCATATAACAACTCTGACAATTACCAGATGCTACAGAGATCATATTGTTCCCTAGGGCTTTACCAAGCACTGCAAGCAGACATACTAAGAAAAATTTCCTCTTTATAGGACGGTGTCTTGAAACAAAGACCATCTTTGCTGAATCATTCTTTTCCCCCAATCAAATCCCCTTCTCTCTCAAAATAAGAAGCTTCTCCTTTTTTTGCTACAAGAAGGGACCTTCCCACTTTTTCACTTTATGATGAGAAATCTCCTGTTCAATTCTCTGCTACAGATGATGACTTCAGTCTCTAAGGCTGTCTCTAAAAAGGTGGGAATGGCTCAGAAAAAAAGAGTTGATCAGTCTCCAGACTGTCCCAAAACTGCAACAGCTCAGTGGTCTGGGGAAATAATCGTGGGTCTTTCAAAGTTAGCACAGACCAGATGATGTCTATGTTTAAATGACTGATGGAGAGAGAAGTGATTTCTGTGTGGCAGGCAGCTTGAACTTCTTGGCTTCTTGGGTTTCACTGCTTTGCTGGGCCCAGATAAAGCCTCCTGACTCTGGTGATAAGGAAAGCCTTGATATGATGAATCCCTCTGAAGATTCATTCCCTGCTCTGATTTAAGCTGATTCAGTTCCAATCCCTGCAAACCAAACTTCTTTCAAAGCCTATGATCCAAGCCCTGTGACATTCAAATAGTTCCTCTAAGGTACAGTTCTTACAGTTTGCTCTCACAAGGACGGTCTGTAAATCTGGGGTTTCTGACATGAAAAGGTCTCCAAAAATAGGATTATTTGATAGTTAATTATTAGGATTATGTAATGTTTTCACAAGCCCGGTTCACCGAAAAATAGCAATATTGACAAACAAAGCAAAAAAGCCTTATCTTTATTTAATTGTACAGGAAAAAATAGCATCTGCTTCTTAACTGTTATATTGGGTTTACATGCAAGGTTGTAGTAGCAGGGAGACTGCAGGGGTGCCTTCTGTTGGAAGACAGCAGAAGCTGCTGCTGTGTCAGAGAGAGCCAGACACAGCTAGTCCCAAGGTGGACCTGCCATGCCCAGATTTTAAACCAAACACTTAGTTAAGAAAGGGTGAAGATGCTGCACAGCAGATTGAAGTAAGACTGGGAATAGGTGACAGAAACAACCCTGCAGAGACCCAGAGCAGTGAAGAAGGGGCAGGAAGTGCTCCAGGTACTGGAGCTGAAGTTCCCCTGCAGCCCCTAGTGCTGCCCATGGTGAGGCAGCTGTGCCCCTGCAGCCCATGGGCGTCCACAGAGGAACAGAGATCCCCCTGCACCCTGGGGAGGATCCCACACAGCAGCAGGTTCCTGGCAGGACCTGTGGCCCATGGATAGGAGCCCACACTGGAGCAGCCCATTCTCAGAGGGCTGAAAACCACAAAAAGGACCCCCGCTGAAGTAGTTTTTGAAGAGCTGCAACCCCCATTCCCCATTTCCCTGCACCACTTGGGGCAAGTTGGGGTGATGTAAACTTGTGAGTGAAGCAGTGTCCTGGTTTCAGCATAGAGTTCATTTTATTCCAGCAGCTGTCAGAGGGCTGGGGTTTGGATTCAGTGTAATAATAATATTGATACCACACTGATGTTACAGCTGTTGCTCAGTAGTTTTTACTGTAAGTCAAGGACTTTGCAGTGTGTTACATTCTGCCAGTGAGATGCACCAGAAGCTGATATAAACTGGCCAAAAGGACATTCCACACCATAGAATGTCCTGTCCAGCATATAAATTGGGGAAGTTTTTTTTTTTTTTGGAGTTGCCAGTTGCTGCTCAGGGACAGGTTGGACATTGGCCAATGGGTGGTGAGAAACTGTACTGTGCATCTCTTGCCTGTCTTGGGCTTTGTTACTTTGTTTCTTTATATTAAAATTGTTATTGTTGTTGGGCTTTTTATATATTTTTTTTTCATTAATTTACTCTTCTTAACTCAATTCATGTATTTTACTTTTGCTTTTGATTCCCTTCCCTACCCAGGAAAAGGTGGAGTGAGCTGGTGCCTGCATGTACCCAGTTGCTGGCTGAGGTTAAGCCATGAGCCTGGGAAGAATACAGGGGGTAAGGAAAGGTATTTTTAGTTTAATTTTTTTCTCTTTTTCCTATATTATTTAACTGGCAATTAGTTAAACCAATCTCTCCAAGCCAAATCTGTTTTGCCCATGATGGTAATTGGTGAGTGTCTCCCTGTCCTTATCTTCACCCACAGGTTTTTCCATCCTGTTTTCTCTTTTTCCCAGTTGAGGAGAGGAAGGGAGACTGTGTCTGGGTGGGCATCTGGCAGTCAGCTGAGGTGAACCTACCACACCTCTGTTATAAAGAGAAACTCATTAAAAGTAATAAGAATGAAGATGTAGATCCAATTTCTAATATAGAAAACACCAAAGCTGTAGATGGCTGGAAGGTGAGAAAACATTCAAGGGTGGATGAATGCTGGTCTGTCACTGTCTTCATGAAATATTTGACAGTCAGAGAACTGTACAAATGGAGTTTAATTCAGTACTGGTGCTCTTGCTGTCTGATGTTACTTTGGGATGTAGTGATGTTTTTCATGTCAAAATGCTAAAATTGACTTTGCAATCTTCTGAAAGCATCAGATATTAGTCTAACATCTTTCTGGATCCAAATCTTCTCTAAATGTTTCACCATCATGCATAAAGTTGTCCTCACAGTAAAGCTGTGGAACATTAGTGTTTCCAATCATGTTTCACAGATGGGGCATGGGTTTCCTGCCAAGATCAAAGGGGCAATCTGGCAGTGCAGCAGCCCAACAGAGCTTTGGCTCTAACTCCAGTATATCCCAGTCTAGACTGCAAAAGGGGCACACCAGAGCTGTTTTACAGGAGAGCTAGGGAATTAAAAAAAACCCATCTATCAATTGTGTACTACAAATGAAACACCAATTTTTATCTTTCTCTAGGTATTAATTTGTGTGTATTAATTATCACTCAGTCCACGTGACTTACAGTAGCAAAGGATGACAACATAAACACTCCCACAGATGTGGTAGGACATGAAGCAAGTATAGGAATAATCAAAGCCCTAAAAGTAGATGATCAATATACCATATAAACAAAACAATTAAGTGATCTTTTTTAAAGTTCCTGAATCCAATGCAATGATAACCCTCTCTCTGGGATAATGGCTTAAATGTCAAATCCATAGCTTGCTTGGAAAAATTTAAAAATAAAACTCTGCATATATATATATATTCATAGCTTTCATCTCAGCAGGTGCATCTTAGGTTGTTGTAATATATATAATTTAAGTGTGATAGCTGATCTAAAGAAAATTAGTTTATTGGATTGATCAGTAAAGTGCTTCACCCAGACAGTGTATGATTGCAGTTTAACGTCAAAAAGGATGAACTTACTGCTCAAATTAATGAACTGAAAAAACCAGAAAATTGAAAGCCTGAATATTAAAAGCACTCATTAGAAGTGTCTTAAGGCAGAAGCTCAACAAGCTATAAGTAATGAACAAGTGTCTCAAAACCATAATATTGGGACTGCAGCAACTGTAATTCCCTGAGTAACCACATCATAATCAACTAAGTAAACCTGATATGCCAGAGAGGAAAGGAAAGCAAATCCTGCCAGCATCTGGGCTCAGACTCTCAGTCTGCTGAGCCCCTTGATCTCAGGGTTCCAAATTGCTGGCAACTGGACACATGAACCCACAGGACCACAAAAAACATACTAGAAAGAGATTTAATAAATATACTGTGAAGCATATACTTGCACATGATCAATCCTTTTTATGCACTTTATCCCTGTTTTCACACAATTTTTCCTCTTTCACACTACCTAGATCCGTCCCTGTCTCCAACTTTGACCATAGGAAATCCTATTCAATCCCAAAATACTTTTCCCTTGCATCCCATGGTGTCTCCTTATACCCCCAGGCAGCAACCTTCTCAATCCCAAAGGTGCTCCAGCATTGACTCCTCATGATGCATTTCCCATCTCGACAGTGGGACTGAGGGTCTTCTGGGACAACCTCCTGGGAGGGGATCAAACAGGGTCTCCCTTTCTCTGTGTCCTAAATCTGTGTTCCTCTTTTCTTTGTGCCCCTGTGCTCCCCTGAATTTGTGCAGATTGGCTTTTGATGGACTGATGGCTCCTGGAATGGGCCTGGAGCAGTCAGGGCAGGATTTTACTGGGGAAACCTCTCCTGCTGTGTCTCTGTGTACCTTTAGGGTGTGCCTAGGGGCTTTTATCACCATGCAACATCATTGCTCCTCTCAAATCTCCACTGTGGGCTGTAAAGAGGTTTAGTTGATTCTGCACAAAACTCTGGGCATTGCTACTCCATGTTTCTTTATTTTAAATGGTTAAAGTTACAGGATATTAAATCTGGCTCACATTAAAGGAGAGAGTTAGATGTGCAGGATGGGAAAAGTAAGATATAGAAGCAGGAACCAATATAATTCAAAACCCTGCTTCCAAATTGGAAAAGGAAAAAAGAATGAAAGGAGTATGAAAAATAGCCTGGAAAATGCAAGAACCACTTGCTGTGTCTTTTTTTCTTATAATATTCCATAAAAGGTGTTTATAAAGCACACTTGGCAAACATAAAATCCTCTGATTTAGTTTGCTTTACTGCTATCTCTCTGTTTAAACAAAAATATACAAATATTTGTGTAATGACTGATATGGCCTTTACTAGATGTTTCTAAGTATTTCAGCAGCCTAATTGCAATGTGATTTTAACCTAAAGTAATTAATTTCTTATGAATAACAAATAATGACCTATGATGACTTAGTTCTATTTCATTAACATTTACTAAAGGACTTTAAAGTCCCCAGGTGGAAACTACTACAGAGATTTTATAAAACACACATTCCAAAGCAGTTTTTCTCCTGTATTGAACTTCCATCTACATATTTACACTCACCTCATGCAGCTCTTTACATTTTTTTTTCTCTAAGGCAAGCTGATATTTTAATGACCTGAATACTAGGATTACATTTTCTAATAAACGTTTGATAAATATGTGACTATGCATTCCTGGCATATCTCCCTGTTCCTGTATGTGCCGTTCCCTGGGCTGCAGGGAGGGTCTCTGCTCCAGTAGGACTTCCAGGACTGCTGGGGGGTGATCCCTGCTCCAAACCTGCAGCCCGTCCTACACATTTCCTCTTCCTCCAGCCCCCCTTGGGTCCCTTTGCTGCTGCTCCCTGTTTAACTCCCTCCTTCTCTGCCCCTGCTTCCTTTGGTTTCTCAAGGAAATTCTCCATATGACTGAAAAACCCTGTTTGTGTCACACGCCAAGTCACATAACACGTCTGAAAAAGCCACTTCTTCATTGCCTGAACTTTAGAGATCATAGAATGGTTTGGGCTGGAAGGGACCTCAAAGGTAAAATCATAGAATCATTGAGGCTGGAAGAGACCTCTAAGGTCATCAAGGCCACCCTGTGACTAAACACCTCCTTGTCAGCTAAACTACAGCCCTGAGTGCCACATCCAGTCATTTCCTGAACACCTCCAGGGATGGTGACTCCAGCACTCCCCTGTGCAGTCTGTTCCAAGGCTTGAAAATTCTTTAATTATCTCGCTCTAACCCCCCAGCCATGGGCAGGGACACTGTCCACTGGATCAATTTGCTCAAAGCCTCATCCAATGAGATCAAGTCCCTCCAACATAACCCTGCCTTTAGGTGTTCCTCTGAGCCAGCTGACTTCAGTGGAGGCCAGGGAACAAGACTGGCAGCAGAAAAACACCTCTCTGCTAGAAGACAAAAAAGAGTATGGTGGAATTGGTAAATATGACAAATATTAGAATCTAACACTTGCAACTTCTTGCTCATCCTGTGGTGACGGTGAAAGGTTTCCATTGTAGGCATCAACCACCAGGTGGGTGGAGGGGTTGATAGAAAAAACTGAGCATCTTAACTGTGGTAGTGCTTCTCGAAATGGAGAAAGTTAAATGGGGAAAGATAAAAGTAAAATAACTTTTGCCTTTGTAGAACGATAAGTACAAACCAAAGTCAAGCCTTTAACATTTGGAGGATGTCGATTTTAAAGACAATTCTGTGACCAATTTTCTAGAAACATATGGTGTATGAATGCCTCAGAGAGGATCTCGGCAGACGTTTCAGCACAGTTGCAAATAGAGCTTCTCATTATCACTTACAGTTTCACTCACTTTTATAATTGTTTGCATTCAGTGAGGTGCAACTTGGGTGTACGTCCCTACTTTTCCAATTAACAAAGTTTAAAAAGTTACAAAAGTGTGTATGTTTATTAAGATATTTCTTGTTAATTAAAACTTGAAAGTGAAGGCTTGTTTTGCTCCTTTCTTCTCACACTTTTTAGCAAAAATGGCATAAAAGGGAACACGCAATATTTTTCTTTTGTTTGTTTTGTACTGAGTTTTGTAATATTCGTTTTGATATTTCCCTTTCTCTTTCATGCATTTATTTTTCTTTAGTATTTTTTATTTCTTTCTTTTAGAGATCAAAAAGAAAAAATACAGGAGGGAAGGTGAAAAGAGAATATAAAAAATTAAAAAAGAATAAATAACATAAATAAATAAAAACATACAAAATGATACAGATAAGACACACTTTTGAGAAATATGACACTATGCATGTTTCAAAACTGGGTTCTGTGCACTAAAAATACAAAAAGTTCTCTAAAGAGATGCTAAATACACCTAACTCTGATGTGAATGCAACACAAGTTCTGGCAGTCGTGTTAGCTTCTAAAAGAACATTTTATATCTTGGTTGTGTCACAGAATGTAACCCAATTAAAATTAATAAATTAATAAATTAATTTTAATAGGTGTTCATAAGCAACCAGGTAAGGTATTAGTTATTACTTTGTGCATATGATTTTTTTTTTTTTTTTTTTTTTTTTTTTTTTTTTTTTTTTTTTTTTTTTTTGAAGAAGGCACAGTGTTCAAGACCACAGAAACAGAGTGGTTTGGTTTGGGAGGCACCTTAAAGTTCATTTTGTTTCAAGGCCCTGCCATGGCAGCAACATGTTCCACTAGAGCAGGTTGCTTAAAGCCCCATCCAGCCTGGCCTTGAGCACTTCCACAATGGGAAGTGTTCTTCTTCTGGCAATTTCTCTGGGCAACCTCTTCCAGTGCCTCACCACCCTCATAGTAAAGAATCTTTTCCTAGTGTCCAATCTAAATCTCCCCTCTTTCAGCTTGAAGGCATCCCCCTCAATCTATCCATGCCCTTGCCAACTGTCCCTCCCCAGATCTCCTGGGGCCCCTTTCCGGTACTGGAAGGTGCTTAAAGGTCTTCCTGGACCCTTCTCGTCCCCACGCTGAGACATGAAGATGAATAGTTGCTACTTCAAGTTCATGACTTTGCCTGCACCCTATCATGTCCATTTAATAAGTCAAGTGGGGAAATCGTCTGTATTAAGTTTTGAGAAGAATAAATGAACCTAAATATTTTATGTTCAGTGTAAAATATTAAATGAATCTACAAGCTTGTTGCCAAACATTCTCCAAGTGGTTTTTAACATATTACCTGTACTAAACACCAGTGAAATATTGGTCTTTATTGCACCTTTCCAATCTCATTAAAGAGCATTTTTAGGGTTGAAGAGCATAGTTTTCAAACATGAGCAGAAGGGCAAAAGTCATTTCAGGGATTCTATGTATATAACTGGAGCGTCTGGTGCTCAAAAAGCAGCCCTCCTATGCCCTATTCACCTCCAGCTGCAAGAAACATGAGGATAGGTTAGAAGAGAGAGAAGAGGGAGTGAAAATGCTGTTATTATTTTAATAGCACAAAACAACTCTGTAAATGCTTCCCTGGATCTTCCTGCTATTGGCCTACATTGCAAATTCTTCCCATCAGGATCCGACTTGCTATATAATGTCTCTTTCATTCAGGGAACTCAAAACGCTTTAAAAAACATCAGTTTCAAGGCCCATTAAAATCAGCCTGCATCTTTTCCACTAATATCAAGAGGCTTTTAATCAGACTTTAAATTACTCCCCAGCTTCAACTGAGTTCTGAGCTGTTTCTTTCCCACAAATACAGTTTCCCTGCTTGAATCTCATTTCCTGCCTCTCCTTCTAATCACCTTTTTAGGGTCCTTCTGTTTTTTCTCTCTCCTTACATTTTATTTTGCAACATTTCCCACCATAGTGTCAGCTATAAGGTCTGCTCTGTCTTCCAGATCATTAACAAAGGCACTGAGAATAATCCCAGGTGAAAACAGCCCATGATACCCCATAGCCACACTGTAAGGAATAACCTGCATTCCTCTATTCCCCACAGGATTATACAGCTTCTCAAAATTCCTCGCTTGTAGCTCATCAAGCTCATTCAGGTACTTTTTTCTCTCTCCACAGGAAGATCTGTACACACGGAGGCACACATAGATAGATATATCATATTCAAGAAATGAGAAATGTTGTACGGCAGACCTACATAAAATTCATTTTTTCTACTGAATGCAAACCACGGCTCTGTGCCAGCTACCACAAAGAAAATTAGTTATATCCCAGTACCCAGGATGGTAATGCAGGTAGAGAATGCTCTCTCTATGTCTGTTATTTATATACTCCATATTCACCTTTAGTCAGATAAGAAATCACATCATTATTTGCCATGTTCCACAGATAAACTCTCTATGATACAGATAAAACACTGCACTCTACTTTCTTAATTATTTATTTGAGTGGAGGAAATTCATCTGTTATTTTGCTGAGGAATATCAATGCATGTGACCCTCAGAGCACCCTAACATCACGGAATAACTGGCACCAGAAAGGTTTGGGGAAGCACTGATGGTGTTTTGAGGCAGTGTATGAGCTGCCATAAAGATATGCAGGCACAGAGGGGTCTCTGCAGGGGTCAGTAGCATAAACCTGGCAGTACACCAGGGATCCTTCACCTGTACTGCTGACAGTATGAGCCAGCCATAACTGCTCTGTTCATTTTCTGCTCATCTGTGTCTGCTCTGAGCTGAGAGCAATTTCTCCTCACTAACTCTGCACTCTTTATTCAGTCACTTCTGCAAGAACTTTCTGCATACCATCAGAAAGGGGCAAATTTGGATTTAATCTCCACTATCCACCTCATCCATTTCTAATTTAGTTATATGGCTATTACATGGGTTGTGTAAGTAAATGGCAGCAAAGTATTCCTGCCATGTAATTATATTTTAAAATCCAAGTAATAGCAGTTACTTTTATTAGCAAAAACAATTATCATCCCTCCTAGCATAGTCTCAGATAAAGAAATTCCTTGTAATGATCTTGTAATGACAGTCTTACATCCATGTCATATTGACATGAATAATAGATTTAATATTAAAAGAAAAATTATTAGTTCTTTCTTCAATAAAAGAGCAAGGATTTCTGTGTATCTGTGTACTTAGAGTCAGGTGTCTTGTCTCAGTAGTGGGAAAATATATTAGAATAATATAATGATTAAAAAATTCCAGGCTTTAGCCTTTTAAACAATAGAAGTCCGGAAGAGAATTTTTTTTTTTTAAATTGTCTGTGCTAATAAGGGTTCAAGACAGGTTTATAGAGATTGTGCAGAAATAGATATTGAGTTAACTCCTAGGAAACTGGTCTAGACTTATGAAAGGCTGCTGGGATCCCAAAAGCAGCAGAAATGTGCCAGTAAGGGCTTCCTGGTATCTAATGAGCCCTGCCTCTCTGTGCACCAATTTAACTCTGACACAGCTCTGTTTATGCAGCTGGTGGTGGCAGAGCCACCTTCCTCAGCAGGGTTTTAGGAACATCAGTGGCAGAATCTCCTGCCCCACTTCACCTTCTCCTTGGAGTTAGAGCCAAGGGATGTGCTGTACAACACTGTTTATGTGGAGTTTGTCACACAAAAGTCAGAATCTGATCCTGACATGAGGGATGCAAAGGGAGATCAATCTCTGATTGTTTAAAAGCATGTTTCAGAGATGGGCATCAATGGGAAAGACAAACAAACAGTGAAACACAAGTGTGGAGTTCCAGCTTAGACAGTTCCCCAAAGACACACCACAGGAAGTGACCTGGACAATCTTCCTGCAGAGCAAATGCTGATGTCACAGTACCATGAGCAAATTTGGTGTGCAACAACCAAACCTTGGATTTATCCCTTTGGACAACAAAACTAAAGTTAGCATTGCTCTGATTCCAGCTCAAGAGGAGTTATTAACCTCATGATTAGCTATCAATATTAACTGTCAATTAGTGAATGACATGAAAGTGCTTTGTCCAAAATTGTATCCTGGGTTGTATCAAAGGCCATGTGGGCATCTGATTCTACCCCTCTGCTCTGCTCTGATGAGACCCCACCTGCATCTCCCGGGTTCCCAGCATAGGAAGGACATGGAACTGCTGGAGCAAGTCCAGGGTAAGCCACCAAGTTTATCAGATGCCTTTTACATTCTTTAGATTCTATGATTCTTTTCTTTAGCAAGTATCAAATACATATGAACTTCTACAACTCCAAAATGCCAACAGTTTTTGTCTAACACAATGAATAATATTGAAATAACAGAAAAAAAAAAAAAAAAAGAGATGCCTGTTTCCTACGAGATATCCTTGTGTGTACATTAATGCAGAAGAAACCTCATCTAATTTGTCTGTTTCCAAGAATAGATAATCTAATACTGCATAACTCTAAGTAAAACACAGTATATAATTTATTAAACAACACAAAGTTGAAAATTGGAGCATTTAAAGGAAATTAAAGCTTGTAAGTGTCACTTTTTTTTTTTTTTCCAATAAATACTTGTTTAAGTTCTGAGCTGCATTTTTAAACCTTTGGGGCAATTTTTAATTTAGGAAATACTTCACCATCATCACACATAATTTCATCATTGTAATTGTTTTTATAATAGCAACATTTGAAAAAGCTGTAAGATATAGTCACTTTTTTATTAGAACTGCATACATGCACAGTGCATTCACAGTCATGAGACAGAGAATAGGATTATTTTTAAAGTGCATAAAGCACAATATTGAAACATTTTTCCATACATTACTTATCTATTTTATTTAACCTACAGTGTTAAGATTTACAGAAAGGAGTGCAATATATCCATGGAAGAAAAGGTGTAGAGCTGTTTTAATTAATTTTATTAATACTTCAATAATAAAGCTTACTGTGGGGCTAGCATTTTTGATAGATTTTTCCTCATCTGAAGCAAAAGGTGAAATCCTATCCAGCAAAGCTCCCACTACAACCTCTGCAACAAATCTTTAACTCCTTCCTTGATGTGCTTGCTTAGGCAGTCAGCTCCCAGTGTCAGTGGAAGTTTGCCTGCTTGTGTGCTGGGAATGAAAGGTGGAAAATCTTCAAGATATGGCCTCAGGTTATCAGCAGTGAAGCCTCTGCAGTACCTTGGTGCTGCTGAACTCTAATTATCCTGAAGCTAAGCAAAGTTCACAGATCTGGCACTGGAGCTGAGCCAAGTCTAGTAGCCCTAACCTTAGCAAAGTTCTCGCTGAGGCATGGGAGTTCCATTGGATTAAAAATTTCAGGGTCTGGCCTGAATGCTTTTAACTTTGTGTGTGTTCACTCACCTGCACTCAGGAAGCAGAGGGCTGAAAGATCTCAATCCCTTCACAGAGCTTCGGTTGAAATAAATGTGAACAGCTCCTGTGGCTTGAAATATGGGACATAATTTGAGAGATGCTTTTGAATTATTTTTTGAAACAAGGTAGCCCAGCACTGCAAAGATTTGGAAACCTTCAAATGAGAACTGTTTTAAAAAAATGCTGCTTTCCTCACCCTGTTTGGGTTTAGATCTGAATGCTCATTTTTGAAGAACTAATGAGGTTAATCATGTCCAGATCCTGGGATCACAAACTCCTAAAAAGGACAAATCAACTGGTGATGAGGTTTTCTTTCTAGGGACAAGTGTTTAAATAAGCTTTAGTCAATGTTGCTTCAGCAAGTTTGTTAAATGCAAAATGTGGGAAATAGCTTTACTGTTCCTAATGGAGGGATGGGAGACACCAAGGTTAAAAAGCAGAACAACTGGAAATCATTTAAATTTTAAATAAATATGAGTTCTGCTCTCATTACTCTGTCAGAAAGCATATTTTTCTTTGGGATTTTCTAAAAAATGTAGTTAAAAATTATAAATTAAACATTTTTCCAAGGGACAAAAAATTCTCATAAGATTAAAAACTTCTGCATATTGTTTGAAATTATCTATTTAGAACCCTGTACTACTCCAGTTCACTTTTCATCGTTTCCACATCCAAAAATATATATTTAAGAGCCTCCTGCAGTCCTTTAAAGGATTCCACTCTCTCCCTGTTTTATACATCACCACCAAGGCTCAGTGGTGTGTACTTTCTTGTTAACTAGACCTTGATTGCATTCATCCATCTCTTTCTTGATTTCTGCCTGTCAGTGACAGATCTTTATCTTTGAGTGTGGTTACCTGAGATTTTCTATTGCTCACATGGTATTTTATGCTTTTGTTGCCTCTGTTTTATTCTTTGACCTCTTGGAATAATTTCATGTTGTATGCATGAATTCTTATGGCAGTTTGAAATGAAGAGTTTTGCCATTTCAACATATTATAATCTCTTGTTTGAATGCTGGTAGTTTTTCTTTTATTTTCTATTTCCCAACTTTATTTTTTATTTCCTAAACCTCTTGAGATCTTTCTTAAGCCTTTTTTATGAGTTATCCTCACTTCATTGCTCTTCTTTTTATTACTTGGTCAAAAACCTTTTCAAAATGTTGCCCAACTTTTCATTCAGAAATGAAGTTCAGGTGGCTTAGAGCTCCTCAGACACTGAAAAGATCATTCCCAGAAATTCAATTTTCTCTCATTCTTGCTGGTCTAAAATAGAAGGGAGAATTATGTTTCATTTGAATTGTAAAAGGCTCAGTTGCAGTGATCAGTGTCACTTGTAAGCTCATACTTTGGCAAACAGTAGAGGACATGGATACCAAAGCTTCAGTCTGTTTAAATGTTAAACAGTTTGAAAAGTGACAGAAGTGTACAAACAGTATTGTTACCTGTCTTTTCTACATCCAAACACATATTCATTTAAATTTTCCCACAATCCTCAAAACATCAGGCAAAAAATGCATGATTTAGATGAAAATCCAGTCTCATAAGTCAGCACAAGTTATAGTTATAACATTGGTACTTTAAAATAACAACACAAAAAAATCCAGCCTGTCTTCTGTTGTTTTCAGCATTTTATCCTACATGTTGAATTTTGTTGTCATTCTCTGTAGAGACCTGCTGGATCTGGCTTGTGAAATTAATGAGAAACAGGTTATGTATTGCATACTTACAACTCTAAAATGTAATTTTCAAGAAATAAATATTCTTGATATAATAGAGTAAATGTAAACAAACAAACAAACAAACAAACAAAAAGCCACAAGAAGAATAATACAGCAGATTCAACCCAGCTATGCCTCTGGTCTAGTATTTCATTATTGAGTGATACATATTCATATTTTATATATAAGACACCATTAAATTTTACAAGCAATTTAATGAGTTCTGTTCATGGCACACCCTCAGATATTTTCTGATAAGATGCTGTTTTCAAAAGCATGAGACTTTCCTGACTTTAATCGTTAGCCATAATCTGATTTATGATTCAGCTGAAATGACCCATCTGTTTTTGAGAGCTAAACAAAAGAAATGCAAAATAAAATAAAGCATAAAATAAAATAAAATAGAACTCTTACATCAACTGTAATAAAGAAGTACTTTATGTTTTGTAGGGTGCATTCTGGAGATAGTGAAAGAATCTTGAATGCCTGTGAAAATTAACTTAAAGTTGGGTATGTTATCCTGAAATCTCTCTTTGCCTCTGTTTGCATTTGAAGTTTTTCACATAACTACATTAAAGTTTCAGTGCATAAGGAAGCTGCTACAGATCTAAACCACCAAGGGAGGTAAACAAAGCCATATTTGCTGTTGTAACCCCTTTTTGGCAGGAGTTACAGGAATGCTGAGAAAAGGGAATCTATCCTCATGCAAGATGACAAAGATGGGTGAAGAGGAGTCAGGGAAAGGTTGGGAGCAGAGATTAGATTTTGCTGAAAGAATGGCACTCTCTCCCAAGGCTGCACACTTGCACCTGCGATCTACATCTGCTCTGGGGGTCCAAGCTCCCACTGCCCTCAATCGGTGCTCAGTTCAGCTGATCACATCTCAAGGTTTTCTGCCATTACTCATTCTCCAAAGACATCCATGTTAGGATTTCAGGCATGCCCAACACTTGGATCTACATAGTAGATCCATGTCCTTCTTGGAGCAACAACTAAATTCTAGTGATGGATATCTTAGAGCATGTCAAATGGCCAAGATGAAAACTTCTTCATTTGAGCAGCTAAACCATCTTTCCTTATTAAGAACTGGAGTTTTGAGAGCTGCTCAGTTGATTAGGCAAGAGTTTGGATTTAGCTGCCAAAATGTAGACACATAGCGCCTTTTGAATCCTGTAGGTTACCCATGATCATAAAATGGGATATCCATAAGGGAGCAGAGACTCTGATTTATTAAAGAAATATGGATATTGATCTAGCACCAATATCCAATTGTGACAGACAAAAACTCTCTAACAGTTTAAAGTTAGAAAGTGTATGTTTATTGCGACGCCGGACAGTGTGCGGGATAGCTCCCAAATACACACTGCACCTTTCATATGATTACAGAGTACTTTTATCCACACAAGAATTGAATATCCAAAATACAAATACATATTCATCATTTGGTACATCCCATTCCTCGCTTCGTATGCTAATCATTTCAAAAACTATTAAGCATGCGTAGTTTGTTCCTTGAAATGGGTCGGTGGTCCCTTTCATGAGGAGGGGTCCCAAAATGAGGAAGTAAATGAAGTCTTCCTCATTTTGACCTTTCTACCTTTTCAATGCAAATATGACAAATGAACCTTGGTAGAACTCCCCTTCCTTGTCTTCAATTGGTTTCAGAACAGAGGAGGCCCACAACTGTCTTATGTTCCTAAAAGCTATTTGTCAGTTTCTATATTCTTCATATTCATTATAAACCCAGCTAACTAAACATTGTGTTGACAAGCAATCAATTATTAGTTAACTACTAACTCTTAACTTCATCAAGGCCTACTTACAAAATCCCTTTATTTTAATTAACTCTAGTAAGGCTTATCTCTAACTAAAATCTTAGCTCCTCTAAAATCTCCAAATCTCTTAAAGTTTGTTTCAACTCCTGTGTCTTTGGAGCAGCAATTGAATGTGAAGAGGAGCTCTGTAATGTGTCTGAAATGGGATTAGGTGCATCACTTTAAATAATTTAATGGGGCATCTGCCCCATTCCTGGACATCTGAGCTCAAATCAACTATATTCAGCACCAAGCCTCACTGGTTAGATTCCCACTGGCTGTAATGATACCCTCCTTGCTCACATCTGACCATCAACACATGCATGCATCAGGCCAGGTGCTTTTCTCTTTCCAGAAGACTCCAGAAAATCTATGTGGTTGCTGACTTTGGAGCCCCTTGAGAAGCCCTAAGGCATCCAGGAGGCTGAGAGGGACATGTACGTGAACATGAGGTACACTTTCTCACTGGTTTGTGCAAAAGAAACAATAGCTTTAAATAAATAAATAAAACTAAGAACTTATATCTCAAAAATTAAATAAATAAAACTGAAGAACTTATATCTCAAAAAAGAGATGGGTCTAAATGGGGGACCTGCCCTTTCAGAATAGAGAACATGCCTGTAGCCCACACTGGCTTAAAACAGGTGTGTGCACAGCTCACTGTGTGTACTGGCATATTGAAAGGTGTTTAGGTATGTACAGTTTTATGAATATCTTATAAGTTTCTAATATTCTGATTCATTTGTTACATTGCTGTTATTGATCCCGAATGCCTGGTTCGCTGTTAGTGAGTTCATTAAATATTATTAATAGATAAAAACTTCTTTAAACCTGATTCTGTTTAAATTCATGAAGTGACCAATTTTTCTTTGGTGCACAAACTCATAGAGAGGCATGGTACTGGTCTAAAGGACAAAATATTGTTCCATTGTGGATATTTATTCTATTTAAGAGATGTTTGGATCTTCATTGTTTTCCTGTATAAGCTACACCTCTGCAGCAGAAGAAGGTGTAAAAAGGTGTAAAAACTGAGCTCTTGAACTATGGCAAACAACTGAAAAGAGGTTTTGTGGGGCTTTAATTCAGTCCCTTTTTAATTATTTTGCAGTATGATGATAGAATTTTTAATTACCCTAAAGACTTTCTGGAAAACAGAGAGGTAGATACTCCTCTTGTTTCTCAAAAGTGTTTTTCCTGCTAAGAGAATCTAAATCAATGTTCCTAAATATCTTATAACCTGGCCCTGTGAACTGGCAGTGTAAACATCTCAGTAACATGGAGGCTGGGTCAAACTGTAAATGCAGACAGCATCAATAACATTTCCAGAAAGAAATTTCTTCCCCATCTGAAAACCTGCAAGTAGAGCTCTGGGTTCACACAGAACACTGAAGGGCCATTTGTGCACTCAGTCTTTTATGATAAAGCACTTTTCCCTATCTTTTCATTTTGAATTCCCACACCGTTCTTTGTCCTTACTGTACCTGGTGGTGACACTCTCATCAGGGAGCAGAAGATTAGAGGCTGAACATATGTCACATTTTATGTTAATAGCTGAGGTCTCCTTAAACAAAGCTGGTATGTGTGACTTTATGTCTGCTTTTACCTTTGCTTCATACAGTGCAAAAATACCCAGGATACCCACAGAGCTTTGCTGTGTGTAAGAACTGCATGTTCTCTCAAAATAAATGCAGAAGAATTGTGCAAACTTTTGAAGGATAAATCAGAGCTCTTCTGAGAGCTGTTTTGTTTCTAACCCCTTGATAATTCGCTCAGTGGTTACCAAAGTGCCTAAATGAATGAGAGCTATATTGAGACACATCAGTATTAGCTGTGGAAGGTGTAGATTTAATCCAGGAATAAGTGGCACCAACCTATGCAGGATTTAGAGGTTCTGTAAAGGACACCAGCTAATCTATGAATAGCTCCACAGGAATCACATTCTAGATAGCCTCCAGGGAATCAACTGAATTGGCTCTTACTCCATTCAAACTGAAATTCTGACAGAGCCATGTGAACCCTAGAAGCAGAAAGGATTTTTTAAAAAATAGTAAAAGGAACCACAGGTTAGCTGCTTAATGCTTACATTTCCAGCTTTCTGTCATGTAGCTGCTGCATTTCTCCTAGGAAGGGAAAAGGGGAAGGAAAGAGGAGACAGGGAAGCTCTCTGGAACAGATGCCAAAACACCATTAGACTTTATGAGATGTCTTGACTCCCCAGTGGACTCTGATGGTAGTTATGGAAGAGACTAAATCACCATTACCCTGACCTTCTACTGTGTTGAATAGAGTGACCTTGAAAAGTCTTTGAACCAGAAGCTCTGTTGGATGTGTCTTGCCTGGAGAGATTAATGGTTTCTATGAGAAAAACTATAAACCTGTGAAATTCAGATGCAGGAATGCTGGAGATATATGATAAGATTTAGAGAACATTCCTGCTTCTCTCACTGGATGCTTGTGTTAATGTAACCTGTTTGCTATTGAAATGTGAATTATAAAACAAGAGATGCCAAATAAATTTTATTTCCTTCCTTTTTTTTTTTTTTTTTTCCTTTTTCCCCAAGGTGGAAATACAAGACCAGTCAAAGGATGTAAATTTGCTTCATTTGTAAATAGTGATTTCTTGGTTGATATTACCTAGCTTCTGCCTGTGGAAAACAACATTGATGTGTTTCTGGGTTCCTTTTTTTTTTTTTCCAGTTGTTGTTCACTTGCTGCACAGTATTTTGTTGATGAAAATCTCAAAGCATGTTGTACAGCAGAAGACTTGGCATTAACACACTACTGAATGCTGAGACTATCTCATCTAAGGATATCTATTTCTAAAAAAGAAGGCTGTTTGAATGTATAGTCAATCAAGAAAATGAGTATGTGCATTTACCAAGCAGTAGGAGGATGTTAATCTACAGTGAAGAAATATAATTTTCAGTCATTTAAAGCCATACATCTGTTCTGTTCAGCTATGAAGGACCTGATTCTCTTACTTAATATGAAGCAAGTCAGGAGTGTAAAGGCTGAAGTCTTTTGGCATACATTGCAAAATCAGGATTGAGGGAAAAACATTCAGGGTCTCTTATGCCATGGCCACATTCTTCCCAAAATTAATCATGGTCAATTCTAAACTGACCATTTTATGTGAAATTTATGTCTATAAAGACACTTGCAGTACAGCAGATGCTTAATGAGAAAAAAAAAAACTTTTTTGTAACAAATTTCTCCAAAGCAGTGGGCTCAGTACAGATTGCTGCTGCCACTGATTTCAGTGGTAGTGGGAACAGTTCCCAATAAGACTTCTACTCATTTTTAGTGGAAGAGACCAGTAGTTATGGTCTGAATTTAGAGACAAGAGTATTCAGATGGCAACATTTGTTGAAGGAGATTTTAAAGAACAAATTTCATTTTTCTAACAGCGTAAAAAATGTATTTGAAATAGGAGATTGCACTGCCAGTGTCCTGTCATCTGCTTTGCCTTGGTTCACAGAATCACAGAATTTTTAGGGTTGGAAGGGACCTCTGGAGGTCATCAAGTCAAACCCCTCTGCCAAGGCAGGATGACTTAGAGCAGTTTATAAAGGGATGTGTCCAAGTGGGGTTTGAATGTCTCTGGAGAGAGAGACTCCATGACCTCCCTGAGCACTTGTTCCAGAGCTCTGCCACCCTCAACAGGTCCCTCAGCCACTGTGGGTGTGTCCCATCAGTTCCTGTGGATTTATGGCTGTTACATCTGCCTAGCCAGCTTCTAACACAATGCTCTATGACCGAGGGGAAGTTTCCCTTTCTCCAACCTTCCTCTCTTACCTCGAAGGTTCAAGATTTCTGAAGGCCAGCCTAAATACTAAAGTTTGAGGCAAAGAAGACATTTATTAATTCCAACTTCTCTGTGGTTTTCATCACAAGGACACACGTCTGATTCAGAAGCAGCCTCACTTTTCCCCCAGTATGTCTTAACTTCAGTCCCAATTTCTCTACTTCTTTACCCACAGTGGCAGAGGGAGATGGGGAATGATGACTGCAGTCATTTCATTACAAGTTGTTTCTGCTGTTTCTTCCTGCCCAGGGTGAGGACACCTCACACTCTTCTCCTGCTTCAGTCTGGGGTCCCTCCCATGGGAGACAGTCCTCCATGAACTTCCCCAAAATGAGTCCTTCCCATGGATTGCAGGTCTTCACAGGCTGCTCCAGTATGACTCCCTCCTACTTGGTGCAGTCCTTCAGGAACCAACAGCTCCAGCATGTGTCTCCCATGGGGTCACAGGTCCTAACAGAAAACCTGCTCCAGGTTGGGCTTCCAAAGGGTTTCAGCATCCACCTGCTCTGACATGGATCCTCCATGGGCTGCAGAGACAGAACTACCTCACCATGGGCTACACCACAGGCTGCAGGAGAATCTCAGTCCTGATGCTGGAGCACCTCCTGCCCCTCTTCTCCACTGGTCTTGGTGTCTGCAGAGCTGTTTCACTCATACATTCTCAGTCCTCTCTTCAGCTCCCCCACAACAGTCCCCATCCCCACTCTCCTTAAATATTTTCTCCCAGAGACACTACTGCCATCCCTAATGAGCTCAGCCTTGGCCAGCAGCAGGTCCATCCTGGAAGCAGCTGGCATTGGCTGTCAGACATGATGGAAGCTTCTGGAAGCTTCTCAGAGAAGCCACCCTGAAGCCCCCTGCTACCAAACTCTTGCCACACAAACCCAACACAAAATATATTTTTCTCCTTGTGTGCCATTATGGAGAAAATTAATCCTAGGTTACATAGGTAGCAGAGAGAAGAAAATCTATTTATTGCATGACAGATTAGCGTTGGAAACATTCATAGTAAATTCACAAGTGTTGTATGCGCTGATTAGAAAAACTGGAGAAAATTAATTTAGAGCAATCATTTCTAGCAACAGACAAGGCATAGTTCTGCCTTAGCAGGACAGCTGGCAGCTGGGAGGATGTCAGTAATTCAGTGCCAGTCTGTAACAGCTTTCTTTCATTGAAATAAAGGTGTTACAACCAAACTGGATTTGCAATAGGGAATGCAAAATATCTGCATGTCATTGTCTCTGTCAGCATTACAAATGGAAATGTGGATGTATTTCTTCTTATTGTTGATTTCTCATCACTGAAGTCTTTGTCAGGAACCAAACCATTTTAGCAATCCTCTCTGGAGGTGTCTCTCTGGAATCTTCTCAATTTTTTTTTACCTGACAGACCCTATATGATGATGCCTATCTTCTGATGATTGTTACTGCAGGCCTTCTTTATCCACACAGTGGAATGCTTTTCCATCAATCATTGGTGCCATTTTCTGTTCATAATTTCAACACCTCAACTTTCTTCTTCCTTAATTGATCTCAACTGCCGATAAAAAAGATGGCTTTTCATAAGCTAATTAACTGGCAGTGCTAGTTTTTCTCCAGCAGATAAACATGGTCATTTTTGTTCTTTGAGAATCACACTGTGTGTCTCAGGGTTAAAGACTTCTTACATGTATTATCTTTCATCAATCAACTAAAATTTTCATTGGCCTCTGGTGTACCCACTCCATCAGGCTTTTTTTATATCTCCATGGAGATGTTTTCATATTTTGCATATAGTTAATCAGTCTAAGTAATTTTAAAGTCAAGAAGAGAACTAGAAAATGGAATTGTTTCATAAAACAGGCAGTAGCGAGGAAAGTGTAGGTCTTTAGAAAGCATGTGATTCTACAAGAAAAAGGTAGGAGGTTAAATATTTCTATTAATTAAATCTATTAGAAATAATTTATGAATAATATTCATAGACCCACAGAATCATAGAATGGTTTGGGTTGGAAGGGAAACAAAAGACCATGCAGTTCCAACCCCCTGCCATGGGCAGGGACAGACACCTTCTACTAGACTAGGTTTCTCCAAGCCCCATCCAACCTGGCCTTGAACACTTCCAGGGGTGGGACATCCATGACTGTTTCAATGCTTCACCACCCTCTTAGGGAGGATGTGCATGAGTTGCATTTTGTAAAGAAGCAAAGCATAAGCCTGTGTTTACATCCAGATTTGTACAGCAGACAAATGCAAAGGTGCATCCAACGTTATGCACATTAAGTCTTTTAGAAGATTATCAACCCAGTTTAAATCCTCTTTTATCAGGGTTTTTACTCAATTTTTGTCTCTGGATTTATGTAAATGTAATGGTGAGTGGGGTTTTTTTTGGAGCTGATTAAGATTGCCTTGAGCTAAACAGAATTAACTGTATGATCACTGGGCAAAAATGTCATCTCAAAATTGACAATGTTCACTTTTGTTTTTCCTATTAAATATATAATGTCATCTTTTCTAGTTTCTCCACTTCTTAACTGTATGTGGGAGAAGACTTCTAGTAGCTCTATCATTTAAAGTTATTTAATTCATAGTGCTTATCCATTTGATTTTTGATAGGCAAAAAATTGTCATGGATAAAGTAATTTTTCATTGAATGGAGAGTAATTATTTTATGTAAATATATGGATTTAATATATACAGAGTATGTAGCATGTTTTTGTTTTAAACATAAAACAGAAGAATAAAAAATAAGAATCGAGGAACGAACTGAAATGTTGAAAAGAAAGTGAGTTTAGAGTAAAGCTTCTGAGCATTTCATACATGATTAAGAGGAAATTATGTAATTCACATAATTGCCAGATATAAAAGAATTAAGGGTAGAACAATATGTCCTGGTGTGGCCATCACTGGCCTAATGAGAAGGTTGCCATTTCTAACTCACCTGAGCAAGTGTCACTTTGTAATTTTACAGTTTTTATTCAGTCTCATGCTCAACAGCCACAGAGAGAATCATTAAATTTTGAACACAGTGAGTTCCCCAACCAGATCAAATAGTCACAAGACCTAAGTATTAGTGACAACTGCATTTAATTCGAAAACCAATTCAGACCAACCAAATCTGAGTGGTTTTTGTGTCAAGCCTAAATACTCCCATAAAATCATAAACTAAACTGACTGTGGGGCATCACTGTTTAATTTTCAATTTTTCTTTATGAAAAAAAAGGCACGCTAGCATCACACTCCAATTCTGCCACTCCCTGGCTGGTTTTGCACCACTCACTGACAAAGCCTCAGCATGGTGATCTCCATGCACACTCAAAAGGGAATGCAATGATAATTTTCTTCTCACAATATGCATTGCTTTATTGTTTCATTTCCATAGATTTTTCTCTTAAATTACATCCCCAAATTCTTCCTTTCTTTAAAATCCAAGACTTAAATGTAAACATAAAGAGTATCTCTCTATTTGATAAAAATACTGAAGAATAACTGGGGGCTGTGATGTTGCAGACAGCTAATTAGCTTTTTCTTTAGTACACATATGCATAGCTGATTGTAAATGATGACACAAAATACTACAAATTCAGGACTAAAGGTGAATGGTCTATACAGGCAGGATGTGGGCATTTTTGAAGTCTTGGTCTCTTGATCTGCAGCTGTAAATCATGCAAGCTTGACTCAAATTTTACATTGCTCCTTGTTCTTATTCCTTTTCCTTCTTATCTGGAGCTTCAGAAATGGGTTCATTTGGCTCAGCCAGTATTGTAGGAGACCAAAAGAAAGGTCCCATTTGATGGCACTATCATGGTTTGACACAGAAGTGAATTTTCTCAGGAAGTTGGGGTCAAACCAATCAATGGTCAGGTTTGGATACTGGCACTTGGAGTGACCACTGAAGGCATGGACATGCCTCTGAGAACACAGGGAGTTAAAAGTAAGAACTCCCAGGGGAATTGCCTCTATGGTTCTGGTCAGTGAAGGATTCAGGCTCTCCCCTGCCCAGTCACAGGCTGCATTGTGGAGGGGAAGCCATGCAGCCTAGGAGAGGTAGGCCAGGGGGTGAAGGGACTGGAACCAGGCTGACCCCTGCAGACGGAAGGGTGGAGAAAATCTGAGATGCCTTTGTTCCCCCCACCCCCCCAGGAAGGAAAGAGACAGAGAGCCTGACGGAGCCTGGAAATTTGCCGGCAGAGGAGAAGGAGAAGGGGGGGAAGGTGCCCAGCTGTGGGAGTTGGAGTTCTGGGCAGTCAAGATTTCAGCTGTCTGGGGAGTCCGAGACTTTTAACCCCTTCCTGGGAAATGAAAGCTTATTACAATAAGGTTTGATTTTTACAGATGTAGCTGGGAATAGAGTTTAATTTAAATTGATAGTCGCCACTATGTTTTTAATTGCAAAAAGAAAGTCCTTGGTGCTTCTTTCTCTTAGGTTATTTTTTAAGGAATTTCAATAAACAGATCTAAATACTCTTCTCTGCTGATCAGAGATGCCAAATTCTTAAATTTTAGACTGATGTGTGATTTTTTTTCTTCACATAGTTCAAGTGTTCAAGTGCATGGAAGCAATTGTTAATGAAAATGTGCTTCATGCACTCTTGTTAGTGTTTAAAATATTCTGTAGTTGCTGGACTAAACCCAGAAACATCAAGAGAAGAGTAAATGAAAAGGAATCTCCAGCTTCACCTACTGATTTTTTTTTCCTGATGTCTTGCTAGAAATAACACAGATTAAAATATATTGTGTGTGTGCTTTTCTGAATCTATTCAAAAGTAGTGAAGAAGTTTCTATTCAGATGTATGCTAAAAACATGCAAGAAGTTTTTATTATTAATTGTTAGTTGATAATTTACTGTTAATTAAGATTTTAATGAAAGCTGAATATAAAATAAATTGTGTCACCCTAAATAGATTTTCCTTCCATAAATAGTCTTTTGCTAGGATTTTTGAGGCTGAAGAAGAAAAGACTCAAGAAGATCTTCTCAACATGTGAAAATATTTAATGAGAGGAGTAAAGAAAATGGAGCCACATATTTCTCCGTGACAACCCATAAGTGTACAAGGGATAATAAGCACAGAATGACATACAAGATATTGTGTCTAAAAATAGGAAAATACTTTTTACTCTGTGTGTGGTCAAACAGGTTTTCCAGGGATGCTCTGGAATCTCCAAAACTGTAGATATTGAAACCCACCATGGCATGGCCCTGAGCAACCTGCTCTAGCTGTCTCAAAGTTGAGCTGTAGGTTAGACTGGATGACCTGCAAGTGGTGCCTTAAAAGTGAAAAATATTGAAAAAAATATCTGTTTTGTTAGCGTAAAGTTTACAAGGGTTGAAGTTACCTCTGCAACTTTCAGTACTAGAAGCAAAGTCATGGCTAAGACAAATGTCTTTTAATAACATTACTTCAACGTTGTTGTCCGGAAGAGGAACTCATGTCTGAAAAGGCATAAAAAGTAATTATCTTCTGACCACTCCTGTTTCTTTTTTTCTTTCAACAGCTCATCACAATATTGCATATACCCCCACTCCCATGGAGAAACAAAACCTGTCCTTGTTCATTTAATTAAATGTCATTTTAAATGAATCAAACAGTGAGAGAGCTCAGAGAGACTGGGGAGTCGTGTCTGGTAAGTAAACTTGTATTTTAAAATGATTGTTTGTGAACATATGGGCAGCCTAGCTTACAAGGACTAGAAAATATGCCTGGACATGCTGAGAAACATGGAAAGCATATTTAATACTCACAGCTCTTCAGTGACTATGTCTCTTCTATTCAGAGTACTTTCTTCCCATTTTCCTTTTCTTTCTGGTCTTCTTCAGGGACACAGCAACAGTGATATTCTACAATGTACAACATTGCTCCCGCTCTCCCAGGGACCCTGTAAAGATGTCTGAAATTGATGTCATGGGTTAGCCCTGGCTGGTAACTCAGTGCTGCACAGCCACCTTCTCACCCCCTCACCTCCACACCATCCAGTAGGAAGTAGAATCAGAAAGAAAAGTTAACCTTTTAAAATCTGTGGGTTTAAAATTATTGGATTTCTCAAGCCAGAACCATTTAATAATTAAAACAAAATGTAATAGTGGTAATAGTAGCAGTAGTCGTAGTAGTAGTAGTAATAATAACAACAACAATAATAAAAATAATAGAAAGGATTAGGGGAGAGACAGTACCAAAACCAAAAAGAGTAACAAGTGATGCACAGTACCATTGCCCAGTGCTCACTGCCCACTGCCCATCCCATCCCTGAGCAGTGATCAGTGGCTCCCAGTCAACTCCCCCCAGTTTGTATGCTGGGCATGATGTTCTGTGCTTTCCAGTTCAGGTCACCTGTTCTGGTTATGCTCCCTGCCCCCTTTTTTTGCACCTCCTGAATGGCTGAGTTTGAGATACTGGAAAGTCCTTGATTTAAAGTAAACAGTACTTAGAAACAACCAAAACATCACTGTGTTATACTCAATCCAAAACAAAGCCCTGTACCAGCTACTAAACAAAAAATTTACTCTGTCAATGCAGAGCTGGTAATACATCTCTTTCAATAATGGTTCAGAACATCTGATGAAACCCATGTGCCACCCTGGAACACATTCTAAAACCACTGCTTTTTTTCCAATTTAGAAGTCCTCAGCTGTTTCAGTGATGGACAGAAAAAAAAAAAAAAAACTAATGGAGAAATAACTGTGTAAGTCTCTGATATAAATATCCCACCTAAGACAGTGATAGCTGTACAGACAGTGCATTTCCAAGTTTGATGTGAGTTTTAAAAGAAACCATAAAAATAGAAGAAACTGCATTAGTAACATTGAAGAGTGAAGACAGATAGATAGATAAATGACATATTTCCAGAAGAGCAGCAGTTGTTCCTTTTGACAGAGGCATGGACATGTCATCAGAGACCATCGGCTAACAACAATTCAGCATGTGATCTGTCCAGATCTGATGCTCATTTTTTTGAAATGACTGTTGTGGATCAATACTTTTTATGATTGCATATTACAAACCTTACTTTGCTTCGGCAGATCACAGTTCTCACCTCCATGTGAAGGCGGGGGAGGAACTACTCCTCCATTAAACCACTATTTCTTGATACACATCTGCCACCAGGGTAGTCAATGACACCAAAATAGTTGAATGCTGCTCACAGAACAGGTGGAAAGCCAATATTAGGACTAAAACTGAACTGATCAGAAGATTGTTCAGCAAGATCTAGGCCTATCAAATTAAACTTACTGAGGATTCATAATTAACTTTCTCACCCACCCAAGCAGAACACAGATCATTTTGAGCTGCTTGTGTTAAGTCTGTTGGAGCTCCTTTGAGCAGGTTGGACTCAGAAACTTGGAAAATATTTTTCCTGATTCTGCTGTAACTTCTGCCACCAAAACTGTGCTGCTGCTCCTGTTAACACAGTACCACATGTTAGTAGATAGATGTAGTAGCAGCACTGATAGGTGAGAGAAAGAAAAGACTTGATTTTTTTAGTTCTAGCGGTTTAGGGGGTGACACGACTTGGGATAAATAAATTCTGTGAGGCCTGAGAGAAGGTGAACTTAGAATGGTACAAAATTACAGCAATTTGTTCAGTGAATCCACGAGGATTATTTCCAGTCACACCATGACACGCTTGCATAATTTGTGATTGAGCATAAACTGGCAGTGATTTTTATTATATTTTGAAAGGGAGAAAATGTCTTCACAGTCGGACCAGTGCAATAGGATTGTAGATGCAGACATGCTGTCTGTGATACAAAGTACTCAATAAAAATGTGAATATGGATGACTTAAGGTACTGCTCATGCATATGAATGAAGAGAGAGAAGAGACAGAGAATGACACAAAGAAACATATTTTTGTCCATTCTGAAATCAATGGGAACTTTACTGCTTTTTCAAAGCCAAAAGAAATCACCAGATCCTTTCAAAAAACAGTTTTTCCTGTCTATCTATATTTCCACAGACTTTGTTTTCCTCTTCCATGTTACAGATTTTGGCTGAAATACAGAGACATGGGTAAAATTATTAATTCCACAGAGAAATGAGGAATAGAAAAGAGCTGACTTGGGTACAGACTACAGAATATTTCCTTTGGAGCACAATATGTAACAGTAACAAAGGTGCTGTTCCTATCTGTTGCTACTTATAATGCCATCTTACACTATTCCTAGTGCACAAAATAGTACTGTATTGGGTAAGTAGTTGCATAAAATAATATACTGCTTTGTTTTAAAATTTGTTTGTTGTCATAGGAATACCCAGGGCCTCACAGGAAGTTCCAATGTCATAAGTGCAGTCAGGTTTTGAAGCAGGTCTTTGAATTTAACCTGAAAAGCCTTGTGCAAAGTAAAGGGATAAGCAGAAATATTGCAACTATTTATATAAATATATATTTATTATATTTTTGAAATTGTGTTACATTTTTATTATATTATATTTTTGAAATGTGCACTAAACGGATGTCCCTCTCTAGGTTAAGACATTCTTAACAGTGGGATTCCTTCCATCTCCATAAAGGTGCTGGTTTTTGAGCTGGTAAATCTTGTTAATTTTTCATGATGTTCAGTCAAATATTGCCTGTGCCTTATTTCCCCTTATTTTCTCAATAAAGGTTTGATATCACACAAAATATCTTGAAGCCTAAGGTGTCTGTAATTATACTAATTGGCTGTATTCTCCACACTCAGTTCAGACCTCTGTTCTCCCTGTGCACTAATGGCCTTTTAAAAGGCACATCTGAGCCTGAAAAATAAAATTTTAGATATGTGCATTTGAGAGAGTGGGTAGGTTTTAGCTGAGGGTGTTGACCATTTTCATTAACAGGACATTACTACTACATTAAGTAACCCCATGCTACTAGTGGAGCAAGAATTGTTCATAAATGGATAAATTAGGCTTGGAAGAAAGGATCTGTTATTTTAAAATCTCAAGTCTTCAATTGTTTTCTTTCCATTTTTGTTCTTTTGATTTAATTATGTTTCCTTTAATTAAGCAACATCATAAGTGTGAAATAAAAATAATGTTCAATGAGACAAAAGGTAAATGCAACCTTTCAAATAAAGTTCAAGCTTCCTGCCAGGTCTCTTAGGGGTTTTTTCCTATGCCACTAATTCTGGTGCTCTCATTCCCTCCCACTTCCTTCTTACTGATCTCTTTTGGCTTTCTGGCTTCCTTTTTATTTCCTTACATATTTCATAATGCCCTTTCTGCTCCAAATTCTGGTTTTCCTTAAGCTCCAGGTGTTACTGATCCACTTTGTCTCCTCTGTGCTTTGTATATTCTTTATGAAACCTGTGCAAGACTGCTCCTCTGGAACTCTGGCCAGCGAGAATAGAATGGTCTGTGTATGCAGCACTACAGAATATGAAACTGTAATGGCATCTAGTATTAAATTCATCCTCAGTCTAGGATCCCAGACAAATTAAATAATTATCTGGAAAGATCCCCAAACTCTGCTGTTACTTTCTCTATTTTGAAAAGAGATTCGGAAAACTTTTTGTTGGCAAAGACCATAGCAACACAAAGAATATTCTGACTAATTAACTACACAGGTGATCAAGATGCAGTGTCTACATGATTTTTTTTCAGTGTTTTAATTAATTTCTTTGCTCAGTTCAATTTGCTAGCACAGGTGTGGTCAAGAAAATTTTCAAAATATATTATTTAACATTTATTTATGTTAAATTTAGTGAATCAGACTATTTGATTGATAACCAAACTAACCCAACAAACAAAATAGGGTTTTTTTTTAGTTTCAAGGGTCTTGTACATTGCTGGAAAAGAATACTTATATTTTTCCCAGGCCAAGGGGGGAATCTCCCCAAGGGGGGAGATAACCTTTCAATGAACACTAAAAAATAAAGCATATAAGCCTTTAATTTCTAATTTTAAGAAATCGAAATCTAAGCTAAAATTTCTTTTATTTGAAGACTCTGAGAGTCTAAATATTACTGAAGGAATTGTGAACTACATTAGATTAAGTATCAATTAAAAAAAATCAAAATGTCACAATAATCAACTTCGAGGAGGCTGGAGCCTGATATGGAGCATTTACAGAGCTAGACACCCCCAAGCCAGCTGCATAACAACCAACATCCTGGATGTTAAGGTTCCTAAACTCAGACATTATTCAGGCACTGCCATGATTTTACATTGTTTTCCAAGGAAACAGATTTTATGGAATCACATTGCCCATCTGCTGCTCCAGTCCTTTTCTGTCTGCCAGTCTGATCATAAGACTTTGATAAATTGATATGTTTCAGCTCAATTCTATACAACAAAAATCTCCAAACTTCTTAATTCGTAGATATTCTTTGACAGAGAATGCCTAGACTGTGGAGAAAGCCCATAATAGGATCATATTCAGACAAAAACTGGATTTTCAATTAAAAAGAGTTTCAAGTAAACATTTTCATTCTTTTTTGTTTGCTTTTCCATACTTGGCTAGCAGCTTATGAATAATTATTATTCCCAAGGAAACCATCCCATATGATAATGGACAGCAATACTCCAGAATGCACTGTTCTGAGTTGGTACTGAAAATGAGAATATACTGGAAAAATGCAGCTAGAACAGAGACAGAGATATGCAATTGCTTTTGGTCTGAAAAGGTCTGCTTTTGGGCTGGAAAAGGTGATGGAGAGGGGAAGAGAAAAGAGGAGGATCTTTAGCTTTGGTAATAGAGCCAACAAGGAATATAAAACACAAGCACCCAGTAATTCAGAACTGCCACAGTCATCAAACATATTTGTTATAAAGATTTACAGAACATTTGTCCAGCAATTTTGAAATTGGTTGCAAGCACCCATCTGCAACATAGGCCCTCTTACAGCAAGACATTGCAATGACCAGATGAGTTGAACAGAAAATCTAGAGAGAGAAACATGACTTCCTGCCTTACTGCTCAAAGCATTCACCATAGCAAACCAGCTTTTTGTCTTGCTGCTTTAAGGATAGTTTTTTACTGTAACTAAAGCAGGAATTGGATCTGTGGAGATGTTCAAAGAAAGTCTGGATGGAGCTTTTTGCAACCAGGTCTAGTGGAAGGCTCTCTGTCCATGGTGGGGGGCATGGAACAAGATGCTAAGATCCCTTACCACCCTAATCATTCTTTGATTCTATTAATTATATTTCCAAACCATTCCAAAGTAGATGTAATCTCCATTGTTGTATCATTCTCTTTCTCTTGGTAGCATCTTAATAAGAAAACTACAATGAAAATAAGTCTAGCACTCTATTACACCTGCAAAGGCCTCAGCTTTGTGCTGACTTTGTTGTGTTATTGACTCAGACATCCCAGTTGGTTAAATCCATCAAGGAAAGAAATCTAATTTCTACAACGTCTTGTATCTATAGGGCATTGGAAATGAGAGCTCTGAGTTCTTCCATTCTTTCAAGTCCAGACAGCTCTCGGTGTGTTCAAAGGAGAAAATTATAAGACGCACACATCTTTATGGCAAAAACAAAATTCAGGGTTTTGTGTAAACGTAGACCACTTTTAATCATTTTTAAAGATTTTTTTGAGTGTGGCTATAGTAGATAATGGAAGGCAGTGTAGAGTTCCTTGATATAGAAGAAGTCCTTTCAATTAAGTCAGAATAGAATCCAATGTCCTACTGATGCCACCTGGGGTGAAGATGGAGAGAAAAGTGGAGGACACTCAACCACTTCCATTAGATAATCTCAACAGTTATTCTCATGTGAAAGAAAAAACAAACAAACAAACAAACAAAAAAACCCCAAAAACTCTTTATGTAGTACTTAGAAAACTTCTAAATTTTCTCCAGCATGGAGGGAAGCAAAACTATAGAAGTAAATCTGATGAACACTCAGTCAGTAAAGAAAATTATTCTCCTTAGAAAATCAGTATGTAATACAGATTGCTATTGAACCAGTGGATTTCAAATGTCTGAAGAAGTCCTGTAGAGACAGATGAGACTTTGTTACATACCTACTTTTAACACCAGGATGAGAGAAAAACTCCTCCCTGTGTCAAAATTTTCCTATGGTGAGAGTGCACGTACTGAAATAAACTATTTTTTTTACATATTTTTATTTCTTTGAGCAACAAAACATATCTCTCTGAAGATGGTAAGATTCAGTTTTCTCTTAATTTTTATTTCTCCCCACTTAATGCTAACCTTCTTAACACTTAACCTAATACTTACTGTTACCAAATATTAATATCCTTAAATTACCATGGGTAGTATAAAAATATATAGATACTGAATAGAAGTTCCTCACCCTTCTTTCATGTCTTCAAAACTCTTATAAATCATCAAATCACAGAATGATTAAGGTTGGGAAAGATCTACAAGGACCTGGATGGAATACTAACTTGTACATTAAACATTTTTGGGAAGTGCCACACCCACCTGTTTTTTGAGCACTTCCTATTGGAAGGAAATAGTAAAAGATACATTTCTTTGTCATCCTTGCTGGCTAGCATAACACTATATTAGAAGCTGAACTGCAGCATCAGAAAATGAAGAACATCAGATATGCAAATAGTAGAAGAGAAGCTAAATGGAGCGTTTTGGTGTGAACCTGTGCAGGACTGAACTTTCCCCTTTCAAATCAGAGAAGCTCTGATGATGATTTCAAGCTTTCTGTCATCTTGTAAACTGCAGCTCACCTTCAGCGATATGTCATCATTAACAGTATGTCTTCCCTCTTTTTTAACCAGTATGCCATCATTAATTCTGAGTTGATGCATTCCTCAACAAGCTCAGCTTGAATACAAGTTTAATGAGGTTGAGACACATAAAGTTAGACAGATGTGTATGAGGAAAATGAAAATGGAGAAGGAAAAAAAAAAAGGAAAATAAAAGAAAGCAAGGGGTGGAATAACACAGTTTTGCTTATGTGTTTAAGTAATAAATTGAGTTTAGAGACATTCCAATCCCTCTCCATTTGCTTTTATCATTAGGGCACCCAAGACTGAGCTTGAATGTTTTCCACTGATCTTGATGAGTTTTGTTTTGTTTTGTGAAGGAGTTGATGAGGCATTCCATCATCTGATAGAATCTGATGAACTCTGATATTCTTCCCTAGAACAAGTGATTTGTAAGGGACAGGTTGACCTGGTAGGTTAAACAGTTAAGTGGTTAACATGAGCCTTCTACAAATGTCAGGAAATGGAAAAGTGTTATTTTACATTATTTTAAATATTCTATATTTATTTCTGGCAGTGGGAAATAATTTAGACTGATGCGTCTGCTTCCTAGATGTAGAAATAATTCTTTAAGCTCTTTTAAGCAGGATTATTCCTGCACAATTTTATATAATCGGGTATGCTTTGAGCATTAATGGTTAACTAATAGCAATAAAAATATTTAATCATGACATGGAAAACTACCAGCAGGGAGTTTCACTTTTTTTTTCTTTTTTCAGTGCGACAGAAATGATAAAACAATGAAGTAAAATGGGAAAAATTGCCATGCCACTGAAATTAACTGTGTTAGAATTACTACAACTTTCCCTGGGCTCACTTTATTTGATTTTATTGCTTTTAGCTCTTCAGTACTGCCTCTGTTGAAAGAATCTGAAACTTTCTATTCTTTGTTTTAGGTAGAGTTGATGAGGAAAGGAGACTTTCCTCTGCCTTCTTTTTAGGGTGGCCCCCACCTCGTTGCTTCACCATAGTGAGCATTCATGGTGGTGCATCTCAACTCCTGCTGTCCTTCCATTTCTTGTCAATCCGAGGCAAAGGCCAATTGCAGCTTGCCAGAGGTGGTATCCTTACAAATTTTTCTAAATTCAACATTTTAATTTGCTTCAGGGCAATAAAGTGGGGTAACAATAAGGGAGGAAAGAGTCATGCAAAATCATTATTAAAATTAAGCTTGATTTTTAAAATTAAGCTTGATCTTTGCTGTGAGTACATAAATACATTTTATTTAAATTGAGGTGTAGATATGAGGCATTTAAGTAAGAATTCTATTCATCCTTGGGAGAATTTGCTGCTGGTAAAGGCTGCATAGAAATAGGAGGGTTCTGCAGCATTTTAATAATTTTGATATTATTGTTCACACAGAGATGTTTCTCAGTGCCCAGAAAACAGGTGTTTCTCTCCTGTCCAGTTAAGATACTTCTTAAAATGCTTGCAGGATACTGGTAGGGAGCTAAAACTTATGATTGGAGTGTGTAAATAGTCAGTTCATTCATTGTTGTGTAGACAACTCCCAGCCTAAGTTCCCACCTGCGGGATGTCACATCTTGTGAGGACCAAAAAAGCTGAAGTGTCCCCTCTTCTCTGCTAGTGATACAAAGAACTAGCAAGGTGCACTCCTTCAATTTAAGCACATTAATTGAATTTAAAAATGCAAGAAGGAGTTATGGGGTCCCTTCTGTTAAAGTTTAGATGAATTCTTGTGTGTTTATTTTGTTGTTATTTCCTGATAGAGTTCTCACTCATTCCCTCTTGTAGAAACATGTCATAGTTGTTCATTTTAGTTATGACACAGAATTTATTCTATCCTTTTTTTCCATTATAGCACCTCTGCTGAAAAAAATAAGTTATATATAAATCTATCTGGTTTATGTGGCAAGGTTAAATCTATTTCATTTACGTGACAAGATTTTGGCTGCAGGGAGGCTACAGGAACTGCTTCTGTGAGCTGCTGGAAGTTCTGCCATGCCCAACACAGACAATACCAGCTGGCTCCAAGATGGACCCTTTGCTGGGGCCAAGGCTGAGCCCATCAGGAATGGTGGGAGTGCCCTGAAATAACAAGTATAAGGGGAAAAAGCCCTGCTGTGCAACAGCAGCTGGATGAGAATAAGAATTTATGAGAGAAACAGCTCTACAGATACCTAGGTGAGGGCACAAGGAGGGGCAGGAGGTGCTCCAGGTTCCAGAGCTGAGGTTCCCCTGCAGCCCCTGGTGCAGCCCATGGTGAGGCAGCTGTGTTCCTGCAGCCCATGGGGGTCCATGGGGGAGCAGAGATCCACCTGCAGCCCCTGCAGGACCCCACAGCAGAGCAGGGTGATGCCCAAAGGAGGCAGGTTTGACACTAGAACTTGTGACCCCACAGGGGACTAACTCTGGAGCAGCTTATTCCTGAACGACTGCACCCTGTGTAAAGAACCCACGCTGAAGTAGCTCCTGAAGAACTGCAGCCCACAGGAAGGACTCACATTGGAGAGGTTCATGCAGGACTGTCTCCCATGGGAGGAACCTCACACTGGAGCAGGGGAAGAGCATGAGGAAGAATGAGCAGCAGAGGTAACATGATGAACTGGCCATAACTCCCATTCACCACTCCCTGAGGCAGAGGATTTAGGACTGAAATTGAACCTGGGAAGCAGGAGGCAGGGGGAGGGAGTCACAGAAAAATGTTTTTAAGATTTTATTTGATATCTCCTTACCATACTCAGTTCTTTGGTAACAAATTAAATTACTTTCCCCAAGTGAACTCCATTTTGATCCTGATGGCCATTGCTGACAGCACTGAAAAGGTTGTGAAGTATTGGAACAGGCTGCTCAGGTGGAGTCACAGTCCCTTGTGGTCTTCAAGAAACAACTGGACATGGCAATCGGTGCTGAGGTTTAATTGACAAGGTGGTGATCAGTCAGAGGTTGGACTCAATGATCTTGTCGGTCTTTTCCAACCTAAATGATTCTGTAATTATTTGATCTCTCCCTGCCCTTATCTTGACCCAGGAACCTTTGTTTTATTTTCTCTCCCTGTTCAGATGAGGAGGGGAATGACAGAGAAGATTTGATGGGCACCTGGTGTTCAGCCAGGGTCAATCTACCACAATGAAATTTTGGAAAATATTAATGTGAAGCCTATAACCACAATGAGATCCATCTATGACATGAGCACGGTGGAAAGAAGAAGAGAAAAGTCACAGTGATCACTGTAGCATCATTTGACTTTTCTGCACCTCATGGGGCACAGTGTGTATGCATCACATTTTTCTTCAGATATATCCATTATACTCTACAGTGATTCGTTCTTGCTTAAGGCATAACACCCTTTGCACTCCAGCTTTATTGCCTGAATGCAATTTTTATGTCTCCAGATTTGCTTGGTTTTGGGCTTTCATCATTTCTGAAGTGTAATTTTAAACTAGAAGAACAATTTTCCTTCAGCAAACCAACTTCTTGCAATACTTGAAGAGACGTAATAGTTGAGTTTCCATGCTCTTGGATGCTTAATAATTAAGTGGAGCTTAATAATAAAATAAAAGTTTTTCATTAGATACAAGAGATGTAAAATCACTATATTTGCTGTACATCTTTGTGTGTCTTATTG
The DNA here is from genome assembly GCF_026979565.1 of Vidua chalybeata. Classification (NCBI taxonomy): domain Eukaryota; kingdom Metazoa; phylum Chordata; class Aves; order Passeriformes; family Viduidae; genus Vidua; species Vidua chalybeata. The sequence goes on from NC_071530.1 coordinate 147,115,178, forward strand.
CTCTTAATAATTAATGATTAAATGTTTCTGCAGTTCCATGGGCTGGGAAAAACTTTTTCTTCAATTTGTCTGATGAAGTAAATTGAGAAAAGAGCTTCTTGTAAAGAGGATACTCAGATTTCATGTGAAATAACCTGAGAAATGCAAGGAATGATGAAATATTAAGTACTCATTTGCTCACATTACAACTGGTATCTTTTATGAACACTTGGCTTATCAATACTTTCTTTTCTCACTTAATTTACCCATTGGCACTTCCATCTCTAATTTTTGTGAAAAGAGAAACAGGTGAGAAGAAGAAACTGAATTTTTAGGATTTTTTAATGACAGAACAAGAGTAAAACTGAAGTTACTTCAAATTTTTTTTTCATGTGATTATTTGACTTCAATTTGGCATTGTGTTTAATAATCTAAACCCTTATCTCCATTCCAGCCATTGAATGTCTGCTCATTTTTAATGTATCACAGAATAGTCATAGTCTTGACTGTAAAATAAGATTATAAAAAAAAGTACATTTAGGAAGTTAGCTATATTTGCGCATTTGGAGGAAATTTTCGGTCGCCTAATTTGAGAAATTTTATATTATATATCTGGTATAAGAATTTAATGATATTTGCCTCTAAAGTTGAAAATTTGACTTGCATAAAGGATGCATGGGATTGCAAAAAAAGGCCCAGAAAGCAGACACCAAGCTTTTCTTACATGTCACCTACCACACCTGCAGAAAGTGACCTTATGCAGTTTTGATTTTGCCTGAATAAAAAATGCAAATCAGACTCAGCAAAAATTATACAAGAACAGAAGAGCAAAGATTATCTAGCATACAGGAAGGGAAGCTCACTGAGTCCTCATTATAAATTAAATTGTATAAAAAAGAGAGAATGCTCTATACCCTTTTTCTGAGTTCAAAAATAAATAAGTAATTTTTTCTTCAAAGGGTGATGCGCTATGGAAATTTGAAGTAGTTTTTTTTTTTTTTTTTTTTTTTTGCTGTTACAATGTTTTTCAGTTTCTCAATTATCCCAATTGTAAAGCATTGACAACTTCAATCCCATGCAGACCTCTCACTAGTAATGTGAAAGCTGATAAATTAGTGAATGACAGTAAATATTTTTACATGATTATGAAAAGGACACTGGGAAAAATGCTAAACATTTGTTATTCTTGTTGTGATGGGCATACTTTAACTATAGAGATAGAAAGAAATTTTACATAATTTGGAGAAGTAAGATTATGGGTTGCAGTACCAAACAGAGATCAAGACATACTCTCTCAGACTTCCAAAGTGTATGAAATATGTCTAAAGTAATGTGACATCCAGGTAAAAAACCTCTTTATCTCAGAATGAAAAATAGCAGGGAAAGGGGGGCTTTTTCTATATCAGACCTGTACTGTTTTAACACCTGTAAATATTTTATAAGTCAGTAGGTTTTCCTTTCCTCACTGCAATATTTTAGAGCTCCGGCTTGAATGAAACCATTCTGTAAGTTGTATGATACAGCTACTGCCACTTAGGATGCTCTGGAGCAGGAACAGAGAGTCTGTGCTGTGGATGATGACTCAAGCAAAACCAATGTTGTTTATCCTAAAGGGAGTTGTTTTCCCTTGCACATTCATAAGATCAGATGTGACCTTCTGAATTCTATAACACAGAGCTGTATCCTGGTCCACCTCTCAATCCACTAGAGACATCAAGGGTGGAATAAAGTTCTAACTTTGTTTATCTGTGGTGTAGATGTCTACATCTGAATTAGGTATTCGGATTCTCTCCCTAAAAGGTTGTAAATAAGATGTACCATTTAGGCAAGATCCATCTCATTCAGGAGCAGACATCTTCAGCAGATTGGGTGAAGCATCCTCCACAGTTTCCTGTTTCACTTCATTGATCAGGGAAATAAGGGCACCTTGTTCAGATGTTCTGATGCAAAAACCTTCACAGAATCCACCTCCAAGACAGCTAAATGCAGAATCTACCTATGAAATAGGCAAAATAAATTCTACCCTTATTGCACATCACCTTCCATGGGAAACAGAATTGTATTTGAAAAGACAGTAAAAATTTTGACCTAGTATCAGGAATTTAAACACTTAGCAAGTTATTTCCATAGAATAATTATTCCATGATTTTTGCATCCAAAAGTCTGAAAACATGGGCCATGCATCATTATGTAGATCAATATGTAGATCAAGTCTGAAGGGCTTAAATAATTTTTTTTTTTTTATTTTCAGCACCTTGTAAACTGATACAGAAAACAAATGAACTAGGCTGAAAAAAATAATGTCAAATATTGTTGCAAACTTACTATACACATATAAACTATAATTGCAAAATTTATCCAGTTGTTGTTTTTTTACTGCTCTTCACTTCAAGATAAACATTAAAGGGCCACGTTGGAACCTCTTGTTGAACAATCTAAAAATCTATAATTAAAAAATTAAGAAAACATGCATTGCATTTTATTTTATGTATGCTTAGATGGCTTTAAGATAGATATTTTAAATCATTATCAAAAAACCTGTTTCACTCTTCCACTTTGTCATTCCCTTTTTAAGTTCCTTTAGGCACTACATTTTCATGCTCAGAAGTTCTCAAAGAATATGAATCACAGAATTAAGAATCAGTCTGCTTGCAAAGGACCACAGTGAGTAATCTGGTCCAATTTCCCTGCTTAAACAGGGAGCATGAGGCACAGGATTGCAGCCACAGATGGTTCTTGAATATCTCCAGTGGGGTAGACTCCTCATCATCTCTGGGCAACCTGTTCAATGCTTGGTCCCTGCACAGTGGAAGAAGGTCTTCCTCATATTCAGGTGAAACCTCCTGTGCATCAGTTTCTGCCCATTGCCTCTTACCTTATTGACACAACCGAGCAGAGCCTGCTCCATCATCAAGGAGTTGGACTTGATGATCCCTGTGGGTCCCTTCCAACTCAGGAGATTCTGTGTCTGCAGCTGGGAATTTCTGGGCATAATTATGCTGAGAATCACTTTGGAAGGAATCTCAATGAATTCTTGTATTTTTGTTTTGTCTGAAAATTTTGTCTATTGTAGCAATAGCTCCTGTCAAGATGGTAACCTTTGAAGAGTTACACGTTCTTTTCATCTACCACTTTCTCCAAAATTTTTCTTTCATGTTCTAATAATTTGCCTGCTGACACATTTTTAGTTTTATTTCCCCAGTTCCTTATTTCTGTTTCTTACTTTTTAAAGATCAGCAATACCAGTATTTCAAAATCCATGTGATTTTTATATTAGATAAATATTTACCTTGCCTTGTTTCTTTCTCACCCACCATGGCAATATTTTTCAGGAGTTTGACTCTGCTCATCCTCTTTGATCTCTGCTTGATTTTATATTGTGACTAATTGGAGTGGTTGATGCCTTTTTTTGTCACTTTCATTAGAGTCCAGAAGAACTACCTCCACAAGTCCCCATTAAGACATGGTTTCTATTTTCTTTCCGTTCCTCTAAGCAATGTTGTAAACTTCTCAACCTATACAGTAAAAATCATGGAAAAATAAACATTCTCTTGCTTTATTCTATATTTTCATCTATTTAGTAGGGCTTCAAAAACAAAAAAAGTTGTTTGTTTTTTTTTTTTTTTGTTTAGATCCCCCTAGAAAAAGCTATATCATAGTGAGGACAGTGAAAGAAAATTGTTTTAATTGCTAGGTTTTTTGGGGTTTTTTAGGTTTGTTTCTTTCTTTCTTTCTTTTTTTTTTTTTTAACCAAAGTGAAAACTTTTTATAAGAGATTTTATTCATGAGAGAAGAAACTTTGACTTTTCTTTATGGCTGTAGGATCCTAGTAACTGTCTTTCTGAAATGACAATGTTCCTTTTTCAATTATTTAGGTGATTCGCCATGCAGTACAAGGCGGACAATCCAGAAGTCTTTCAGAACATGCACACACACAGAGAAATTGTTCATAACAAGATCACATCAAGATCTTATATGTTTGCTTCTCACAATTTGATTTTTGACACCATGTTCCTTCTAAAACCTTTCTTCTCACACAGATTTCTCAAGTGCCTTTCTAGTCTTTCTTAGCTTTTCTCAACTGGGGTTTTGCTCATTCAGTTTCGAATCAAGACACCCACATTTAAGTCTGTGTCAGAGCTGGGAGGTCTCAATTTCCATGGTGATCAGTGGAGTTCAGGAAGTAAATTAAATAAAATATAGGTAATATAGACCCAGTTTGTTTCTCTAAATATCTTTGCAAAACTTCATTAAATTATTTGCAAGTTACTTGCTTAAACTCTAGACCTATTTGAGATGTTACCATGTACTGGCATAGATATTGAGGGTTGGATAAAAACTCCTTGAAGAATAATTTCAAAAGAGGCAAAAGGCACAGGACAGAGACTGTATGAGATTATGCCCCTTGGATGTTGGGAGCCCTTCATGTTGTCAGTGCTGGATGGACTTCTCTGTCAGGTGATGCAGAATGCTGGTCAGGAACCTGTCTGTGCTGCAGGAAGGTAAAGCTCAGATCAGGAAATACATGGGAGACCATTTCCCAGCCTTATCTCTCCATACCCATTAGTCCTGTTCTCTTCAGTGCTCAGTATTTTGCTTTATTTGCCATTTTTGCATTATCTGTCCTCCTTCAAATAGTCTTACTTACTTCCTCTCCTGTTAATCTACAAGTTGAGCTTCATTCTCTTTCACATGACCATGAATAATCAAGCTATGGCTTGAGCTGCCATTGTCTGAAGTGTAGTTGCTGGGTTCACATCACTGCTGGAGCATCACAGAACTACCCAGCCTGGAGAGGATAGAAATGAGAACAATAAAAGCTAAAATGCCTCAAAAAATTAAGGGACTTCAGCATTTCTTGGGAGATCACACACAGCACTCCTTCTAATAGAAGGGGTAAAGAGAAAACTCTTACAAGGACACTCCATGTATTATATTCCTGTTCATCTCTGAAGTAAGAAGTCAGCAAATAAGCCTGTGAAAAAGTGGGGCTCTTGACCTTGTATCTAATAGATGTGAAGACTTAGCTAAAAAGTATAAGTGCAAACTTAACCTGAGGAAGCTGGCATCTGGGATATGTGGTCCTTGATGCCTTGCATTTTGAAGCCAAAATATCTATCAGTGAAGCAACTGTCAGCACAATTTCTTTTGCTTGATCTACAGTTTTTAGATCTGTACATGTCTCTTGTGTTTATCTCCAGGATTCATGCTTTTAAACATTTTATTTTGCATTTCTACAATGGCATTTCAGAATGCCATTAAAAAGAATGATTTTTCCTCAAAGCAAATTACAAAGAGCTGGGAATAAACAAAGAGAGGAAAATAAGGGCATGAAGTGGGAGAAGAAAACAAGGTTTGTTTAACATGCAAGGGGCAAAACCAGCTTTCAACATGAGGCATTTTTCCTACACAGAGTTACAAAGTACCAACATCAGTGTTAAAGAATGATCACTAATCTGAAATATGTTGTTTTCCCCCCACAGAAATCTAGTTGCAGTATTTTTATTTATTCTCTTGGGTTCTTCAAATTGGGGTAAGTCATCCATAAAGTCTCATGCATAATTCATGCTACGACTTTGTGCACTGTGTATTTGCCCTGCTTCAGTAAAATCACATTATTATAATTTGACTTTCGCTATAGAGTGCTTATTTATGTAAAATTTTAATTAGAGTCATAATTATGTCTAGTGTTCACAATAGTCAATTTTAATAGTAGACCTGGACAAAAACAATTAGATCAGGATGCCTTTTTATAGATTAATTTTTACCTCCCCCATGCCCTAAGTTAAAGTGAAAGAGCATATGAAGAAAAAGCATATATATCCTGTTTTAAAGATATAATAACATGAAATGTAATTAAAATTAAGGAAAGAGTCACTAGATATTAATGGGAATTTCTGGAAACACGGTGTATTATCAGGATCTTACTTGTATTCTTAGTAAATAGGTAAATAGTAACTCTATTGAAAACATAGCAATTTTACTGGTATGAATGAACAGGAAGTCTGAAATAAAACAAATTCACTGAATCTGTAAAAGCTGCAGGGAAGGACCTTCTGTGCTGCCAGAAAGTAGAATTAGTAAGATTATTATTTTTCCTTCTTTGAATATTAATTATGAACTCGTTCATATCCTAACTGAAGTTAAGAGATAGCTGTAATTATCTCTCCCATAACAATAGCAGAACATCATAACAGGCATTTATAATTTCAGCTTTGTATTATATGAAAGTGATGTTCAGACTAATCAAATATGTCCTAGGAAGTTTCTAGATTTTGTCATCCAAGTATCAAAACAAAAAGCATCCTCTTATCAGGTTTCAGAGCCCAGAACAGCTTTCTGATAGTAGCCAGCTCAGTTATTCAGAGCATCCTCCTCACAGTGAGACTATTCAAATCAAACATTTCACAGAGCATCTTAATCAACACATTCAAACCTTTCCTAAGGGATTCTATCCTGCATTCAAACTAATGATTACTAACTTAATTTTAATCAGCTGTTGACTAAAATATAATGCTTGAAAATAAACCCAGCAAGCTCTGATGATCAGCAGCTTGACCACTGGGTTATTAACTGACACCTGTGGGTAAGCTTAAGTGCTAAGTATGGAAGGTGTGGGAATATGACAAAGCAGAGAGTTTCCTCTGGCAGACTATAGCATCAGATCTGGGTTTTCCACACCACCCTGAGAGTCAGTGAGAGGCAGAGTTCATGTGTGCTGGACCATGAGTTTTCAGAATGCATCTGCATTTTCAGAATGCATTACTGAATAAGAGGGAAAGTTGTTCCTGTCTGACAGGAACATCTTAGAACAATTAGGTGATGCTCCATTTATCACATAGACAAAATCCATTGCGTTCCCAACATGTTCCAGTTTGATCCTTATTCCTAAATGGAAGAGGCACAGGGATGACTGTTTGGGGCACAGTGCTGCTGATTGCTGACAGGGCAGACCATGTACTGAGCAAAGCCACTTGAAGATCAGTACCTTAACTTCTGACATGAGGTCACAGCACCCAGCTAGAGACTGAGAACAGGACAGGAGCAAGGGAAAAAGAGATTGATGTTTATGTCCAGCTCTCTGGCATTTTGTGTCACAGGGTGCTCTGGAGTTGGAGTACTTAAGTACTGCTTTGTGCTTAATAGCCTTTCATGGACTTTTTCTTCAGGAGAACGCTTAATCATTCTTTGATTCAATTTTATTTTTGGCCTTTGCAGAGTCTTACAATGAGTTCTTCAGTTTAATTATTTTCTCTTTGAAACAGATATCTTGTCATGTTCCCAGTTCAGTTCAGTGCTCTCATAGTGACACTATACTGTCTGCACTTATTTCATAACATTCACAGTTTCCATTTTCCTCTTCCAAACTGAAATCTACACAACTCCTTGAATGGTAACTCTTCTGTATAGTTGAGAGTATTTTTTGATTTTTTTTTTCCCTCCTTGTAATTTTTCTTTTGACATTATCCCCTTTGAGATATGAGGGTATACAATATAAAATCACTGGATAATAATAATTAAAAAAAAGTCCTGTATTTGTTTCTAAAAAGGTCCTGTATCATATTTGTCTTCCTTAATAAACATCATCATTTGTTAATCAACAATGGCAAAGCTGAGAAGACTAAAGTCACCAGGAAATCTAAGCTGGTTTTGCATTGCTTGCAATTTTTAATTTAACAATTAATTCTCACCTGACTGATATGCAATTTTTGCTTTTCTGAGTCTTCCTCATCAGCTGAAAAAGCAGAGATCTGTATTACTAAAGAAAAATGCCCATGTCTTCTGCTGCAATTCCATACTTTGAAGATCTTTTAAGTCTGAAAAGTCTATTCTGAGTACAGATTTTTTTTTTTATTAATAATAAAGGGTGTCTGAACTTACTTGAAATAGAATTTTACTCCCTTTAAAAGTCAATGAAGTCAAAGAAGTATCTCAGAAAATTGACTGAATAAAAGACTAACCCATTTTAAGGTTTGTTGAGAACATTTCACTACGAAGACAAAGACAATGTAAGTACAAAGCTAAGAAGAATTACAGTGCCACAGCATTTGTCAGCACAGATCACTCCCCAGGAACCAAAAGCATTAACCAGGCAGACTGTGTCAGTTTTGAGCTAATCAGAGGTAGACAATGAGAGGATTACAGAACTGAGGAAAGATCTTGTTCTCTGCCCTCTTCCTCAGCATTCTACAACTCCTTAAAGACATTTGCTAGACCAAGGCAGTTCAGGAAACTGCAGCATCCCATTTCAGTTGGAAATGTCAAAAGAACTTCAACATATGTTGTCAAGATTTGGTTGTAAAGCTCTGACAAGGGATTTTGTTAACATTTTCCTTCAGTGATTACACTGGTGTGTTGAAATGTTATTGCAATTTTAAACACTAACAGTCTTCCCTGGTAACCAACAAATACCTTTAGACTCTGGGAGGAGAGATACAAGCTGACATTGATCTAAATGGAGAAATAATAGTATTTAATTTTATATTTGAGACACTTGGTATTTATTAATTTGCTGGTTGTGAGTTTATCCTTTTTTATTTTTCTTTTCTGATATGGATTTAGATTTTTTGCAAGATGATGTTAGGATTATTCATGTTATCCATGTACAAAATTGTTACAGCTATTAATGGAGCACGAGATTAGCACTATCCTTAAATAAAATTAATTACCATCTGCAAGTGTTTTTTCAATTATCTATGACACACTAAATTACAAACCATGACAAAATGTGGAAATAAGGTACATGTCATGCTCTAGCCCATTTCACCTCTCAGCATAGACAATCACTAAATTTCTCCTGAGAGGCATGAAAATGACATTTTAAAGTCACTCTGTCAAAGTTGTTGCATTACTGTTCCTTTTATTTCCTGGTTATGTTTTTTTTTTGTTTGTTTGTTTGTTTTGTTTTGTTTTTGTTTTTGTTTTTGTTTTTGTTTTCTCTCTTCAGTTAAAAGTTATTTTAATTAAAACTTAATTTCTTTTAGCTATTTTTAATTATTTTCACTTACCCAAAACAGAAAACCATTACGATTAATCTATTGCTGTAACTATTGATGTCCTTAACCTAAACCAGAAATAAGAAATGCAGTTACTGAGATACTCTTTGTTGCTTATTCCTGACAACTGGACTACTGCTAAACAGTTAGGGATTACAGGGGAGACTCTGGAGATTAAAAATTGTTTCACTTATCTAATATGACTTATGAGGAGAATGTGGGTGACATAGTGTAATTCTAGACCATATTTTGTGGTTCACTGGAAGACAGCACATTACTCTTGTGCTGAATTTACAAATCTGAAAAGCAAACCCTTTTGTTTTACAAAATTGTTTGCTGCCCTTAGATAGAGATCTATAGAGATGGATAGAGAATACCTTCAATGAGTTGGTGTGGTGTTACCTGAAAATCAAATTTCTCAAGCAGACAAACATTAGAGAGAAATCTCATAGCTGACTTTTGTCAAAGTTTAAGTCAAATACAGGTTGCAAAGGCCACCTAAGAACATTTCTCCATGGAAAGGTGAGAGCTTTCCTGCTTTTCCTAAAGATTTTCATTCTGCCTATTCTTTTGCAGAGATAATTTCCTAACTCTTACCAACAATGGCACAGAATACAGATCCCTGTAAGCTACCTGTGAGTCAGACAGAAAGTTGACAGGAACATAGGAAGTGAGTAACTTGCCTCAAATATATAGCTGGCTCCCCACCAAATCCATATTCCTACTCCAAGTGAAGTAAGACAGTAAAAGCAACAAGACCTTTCTCATGCTGCTATTTAATTTTTAAAAATTATAATTATTACCTTGTATTCAATACTTCTTGAAAATCCTCAATCCCATTCACATGCAGACGCTCACCTTGAGGATGCTCTTAACACTCAGGGCTAAGTCTGCAGATTGTCAGCAAATTTGCAACCTTGCCAGTCCTTTGATTTCTAAGGACTGTGGAGCCCTGCTGCTGCCTCATTCTGATAATGATCCTTTAGAGTCATCAAAGCCTGTACCTGAATAACATGACTCAGAACAAATATCAGTAAGGGAAATAATGTGAAATAATTCTCCAGAACAAAGAGAATAAGATTCATATATTTCCTACATTTAGACATGCACCTCATTGCAGACATCTGTGCCAGAGGTAGGTAAGCCCTTCATTGCAGTCAGTACAAAAATAGGCATTTTCAGGGCGAGATTCCCATCTCCTGAGGCAGCTCTTTCTAGCACAGGTTTTGTGAATGGGTATCTGGAAATGTCTACTTCTCTATTAGAGCCCAACAAACAAAAGAGCTTTGACAGGTAGGTCATCCAAAGAGGTTCAAACTCAGACAAGGCAAGCCTTATCAAGAAATCTGTCAATGACAAACTTAGTGACAGAGTTACAGTCTATGGTGGCTCTCGACACGACAGGCTTTGTCATCACATGTTCAATGTGTTAATGCTGCTTAGAGGGGAAGTAATTAATGGTATAGACTCTTTCAGCAGCTGAATTCAAACTGTTCACAAACATTACGCATGGATTTTATTTCTCTGGAGCTACAAGAATGAGGAAGCATCTCAAAACAAAAAAAAAAAAAACCTAGCATATATTTTAAGAAATGAAAGCACATATTTTAGGTTTTTATTTGCCTGTTAATTAGTAATTAGCTTTTTGTGATACCAAGGCAAGTGGTTTATCATGAACAAGTCAACAGATTTCAGAAGCTTAATGCATTTGAACACATATTACTACATTGTGCCAAAATGTGCATTCAACACATATTATTCATTACCCATTTATTTGTTATTATTCTCTTTAATAAATTTCAGTTATCTAGTCAAAGAGCAGAGAAAATTTCACGTATCTGACAACTGAAAACACAACATGAACAGAAAATACTTTGATGTGCAAATTAGGATGAAAATGATCTGGATAAATTATTCCTGTGTTCTATTAATTCACTGGAAGAAAATATGACAAGTTCTCTTACCATTTGCTTAAGACACAGGGAATGAAATTATAGATAACATTAATAATAAGTATAAAATAATTAATTTTAGTTCTTCTAAATATTTCACAAATTGAATTTGCAAAAGGTTAAACTGAGATTATTATGTCCATTCACTATTGATTAAACAGTAACTGTGAACAAGACCAAAATCTTACTGTGCATGACTCTGTACAAAACCTTTTCTATTGTGTAAGGCACACAAACCAAAGACAATCTTTACAATAATAAATATACATTTCCATGTTATTTTTCTAATGGTGTTGGGCTTTCAGGTAATGTCATTAAGTATCAGTTGCTTTCTTATTGCAGTGATCAATACTCTTAAGCAAAGACAAGAAATGCTTGAGAGTTTAAATTATCAAAATAGTGTTTTGCTTGTATGAATAATTAACTTCTCACCAGTGAAAATTACATCTTGACAAAGAAATAAATTCAAACTAAATATAATAAACTATTTTTAACTTATATAAAATATAGAATGAGACTTTTGAGACAACTGTACATCATCTTATTTGGTTTCATCTGAATCTAGAGTAACTTTTTCTTCTGTACTAGTTCAAAGATAATGACAGTGAAGTGGAACAAAATTCTGAAGCCTTTGAGAAGTTGGTGCATTTTATTGAAAATCAATTATTTAATGTATTTGCATACAGGTGGGACCAGTCATTATCTGTAGCATAAAGGTTACTTCAATAAATAATACTAATAGAGATGTATATTCACATGCAGCCAAGATCAAAAGGATGAAAAGAGTAGGTTTGCTATCTGTGAATGGGTAAGATAAAATACCCTGAAATTTTGAATCCTTAATAGAGGCCTTTTTGAATCCAAACCTCTCTCTTCTGTCTTGTCCTGTCCTGTCATTTCATCTCCATAATACTTCAGTCAGCGCAATTTTGTCTGAAAAATTATATAGTGTTTAAATATCTCTATTGAAAAAAAATCAATTAATATTGTTCTATTTTTATTTCTACCATAGAGTGTTATCACAGCCAGAGTTACATGTAGGTTATTTAGTCCTTAAACAGTCACATGCTGGAGCACATTTCTCTCCAAAATTTGCAAACCACTCTGTCAAATAAAATCAACATCATTCATCTATTTGTTGAAACCTGTATCAGTTTCCAAAAACACTGCAAGGAATTTGCACTCACTCAGCTGTGTAGTTTTTAACATTTTATTGTACACTTTTAACCTGCACAATTCCGTCTCACTCGCTTCCTCTTTTTCTCTTTTTTTTTTTTTTTTTTTTTTTTGTTTTGTTTTGGTTTTTGGTTTTCTTTTTTGTTTTGTTTTGTTTTTAGGGGCTGGGTTGTTTTTTTGTTTTGTTGTTTTTTTCATTTTATTTTTATTTTTGCCCTATTTTAAAAATATTTTTACTTTTGTCTTATTTTTTTTATATTTTTACTTTCATGTTGTTCTTTGAAAGCTTTTTCAGCAGGAACGTCTTTAAAATTGCAGCTTCAGCAGATGTCCCAAGACAAAGATGGCACAATGAAATGATGAAGCAGGCCTTTCAAAAGGATAAATATTGCTAAACAATTTGTTCACATGCATCTTTTTCTAGCTGCTTAACTTGCTTTTAGAGAGGAAGATTGACCCAATTTTCTCTTCATTTGTATGCCTCTAGTGCACTGATTCATGCATCATAGAATTTAAATTATCTTCCTTTGTACTGCGAGCTAAAATGTTGTCTTATCTGAAATTCCATTTCTTCTTAAAATACTCATTCATCACAATATACCAGTGTATTTCTAAAAAAATATATCCATAAAATAGATATAATGGACTCATGTCCTGTTATTTCAGAGAAGTTAATTGAAGCATTGCTCTGGCAGCAAAAGCTGTGCTATAAAACCTGGAGTTTTGGAACCATGTTTCAAAACCTACAGAAAGACTAGGGGGTCTTCTTTAGGCATTTACCAACCTTCCACAAGGTCTTGGGGGTCTCCTTGAGCTGGGAAAGACATTTGGTGCAAGTGCTGATAGACAGATCAGAGCTGGTACTGATCAGCTTCCTGGTCTGAGCAGAGCAATGTGCACAGGAAAAGAAGAAATGGCACCTGTGTTCAATCTTGTAAAGGTTGGATTGAACTTGGATTCAAGTTGTTTTTGGAGCACAGACTCCAGGAATTTGGAGGGCTGCCTCACAGGATTACTGTGACTTTTTTTTTTCTTCTTTTTTTCACAAAGCATCCCCTTTTTGGTTAGTTTTGGACATGTGAAAGATTATAGATAGATGGACAATTCTTAGTTTGGCCACTCTTCTGTGCCCTAAACAAGGAAATTGAGTTTATATGGTGTTTCATACACATTGCCTTGTGTTGTATTGCTAAGGATGAATGTATAGAAAACTAAAGATTCTGTACTTTTAGAGTTACTATTTAAAGCTAAGTTTTGAGGGATCAGGTCCATGAAACTTTCAGACTTCAAGTTTACTTGAACTTTCAGACTTCAAGCTGCTGAATTTATCACAATTATTTTTCAGCCTTTAATGTTGCAAAACAAGACAATTATCTGTTTAATGAAGTGTTTTCTAGACTGGAATAAGTTTTCTTCACAGAATCATCTTCACAGAGGGACAGGTGAAATCATCCTTCTTTCTTACAAGCAGGAAGTATGGCTGTTTGTTTGTTTGTTTGTTTTTCTTCAGTTCTTTTGATTATTTGTTTCATTTCTTTGATTTTGGAGAGGAAGAGGAGTTAGCCTTGTAGAAACCAAAGTTTTGTACTTACAGTGACCCAAAGAAACAGTGCAACAGCTAGGATATGGCAAAGGTAGAGCAATATATAAATTCAGTGTTTAAAGGGGGCTAATAAGAACCTGTAGTAATAACACAAAGGGCAATTGCTTTAAGCTGAAATGGGATATATTTAGATCAGGCATAAGGAAGAAATTTTGGTGACACTGGAACAGGTCACCCAGAGAGGTGGTGGTTGCCTGTAAACACTGAAGTTCAGATTGGATGAGTCTCTGAGTGACCTGATCTAGTTTAAGAAGTCCCTGCTCATTACAATGGTGTTAAACTAGATGCTATCTAAAAGTCCTTTCCAATCAAAACTACTCTATGATTCTATGAATCAGACAAGACTTTTCTCATCAATTTTGTGCCTCTTTCTCTTTTATTCTTATCTTTGCCTTGAGGATCTCCTGTATGCTAATACAGAAACCTTAGACACAGAAAGAAGTAGTTTATTGCATAAGGAGCCACATTTGGCTCAACAGGATAGAACACTCAGATTAAAAAATGCTGGTTCCCTTCTTGTTCTTAAGGTTACAAACCAGCAGAAATAGTCAAAGACAAAAATAATGAAAGGTCAGAGCTATTCCAACTGTTGTGAGAGGGCGTACTTCAGATTTCATTGCAGATTAATTTGAAAATTCAAGCTAGATTTTTCCTGAAATGCAGCATTTAATCTACCCTCAAACACCCTTAATAGAAAAGAGGGCAAAACCAAACTTAAATCCTCACCTGATAAACAGAAGATAAGAAGGCAACCAATAAAACCAGTAGAATTATTATATGAAGCCAGATATGTGGATGTAAACATATGAGAGAACCCTGTTTTACCTGGAATCCGTAAATGTTTTCCCAGTGCTGATTCAGTGCATCAGCTTCCAACTATGTTACTTTGCATGAGTTTCTTTCAGTATGTGCTGTCCATAGACCTTTGTTCTAATATGTGTTATCAGCATTACAAGACTAGATTTTAGGGTTAAAATGAAAGAAAAGCTATACAGAAAGGAAAAAAAAAAGTATTTTGCTTGTGTTTTTTTTCTAGAGATTGATATATAATGAAAAATGAAGAAAATACTTTTTAAGGTTGTGTCCTAAACAGACTTAATGTCATATTTCATATGACATTTAATGTCATATTTCACCTCAGTTAGCTGAAGTAAAACGTGTCAAATACAAAAAAGAAAGGAATAGGCAGCTGCTAAAATGCTATTCTGCTGGACAAAGGAACATTTTTCTTAGAACTCTCTCTGCAATGGAACTCATAATGGATGAGAACTGTGAGACAGGAATTTGCTGTCATTTTCTCCAGTCAAGCAGAGGAATAAGGTAAAACTGACTACTCTAATCAGTCCTGTCGCATTCAAATCATCTGATCGTGTTTGGTTCAGAGCACAGAGCCTCTGCAAGAAAACACACAGGGAGAAGATGTCATTTTCAAAGAACAGCTTGCTGCTTGCACACCCTGCAGCAGATTAGCTTCTTGCAGCTAAAAGGGCACTGGGGCTCTTCAGTTACTTCTCCCAGCCCCAGAGCTGGCTGTGCTATTCCCTTACTATCAGTTTTGTCCTCTAAGAAAAGTTTTTACACAGTCCTTGAGAATGGTAAATGATGGAAGAACAAGTTATATCCTTATTCTCTGCATGAACACCTGACATAACTTTGTCTCTTGTATTCAATCTGCTACTACTGGCATAAGAAATTCGAGCAGTGTATTTTTGTCATCTATGTTTTTTCAAGATGCCATTATTGCTGAAGGCAATCAGCTTTAACTAAAATGTCTAAATGTAAGAAAGGAGTATATCAGAAGAAAAGGGGGGAAAATCCATGTTTCAGGATAAGGACATCTCAGATGTCAGGGAAAAGTGAAATCTAACTTCACACATCTCTGTAAAAAGCATTTACTTAGGCATTCATTAGGATTTATACCAAAGGATCTTTAACTCATCTTTCAGGAAGCAGCAGGGCTAAGTCCTGAAAGAAACCATATCAAAGAAATGCTGTAATGCAGGGACAAATTATCTTATTTGGAAATGGGTATAGTATCTTCCTACCTGCTGGGCTTAATTTAAAAGTATAGTGATGCATTATGGTCAGGAAAAACAGAGCAAAGAAAGAAATGAGCTGTTTGGCTCTATGTTTTTTTGTACTGCTTTATTTTCATTTCATCAATAACTGAAATAGCAGAAAAAAATGTTATGGAAGGTCATGTCTTTTTTACATTCCTGGAATTATTCTTTTAAAATGATCCCTTAAACATGCTAATTGGGCTGTCTGGAAAGACTTTGCCAGGTTTGCTTACAGGAACAATGTCACCGTGTCTGCTCACTGGTTGCTTTAGGTAAGGAATACTCTTCCTACTGAGAATTATTATTCCTTCATCTATGACCAGCCATTGGGTGTTGAGGTGGAATATTTTAGGACACATAAAGTAGCACTAGACCATCTGTATTTTAGCAAAGGAGCTGCAAAAGAGGTCCCTTTAGTTACCAAAAATAGCAATTGTCTCAAAAACTCAGGGTGCTTGCCTTCAAACACATTTTAGAAAAATCTGTTTTCCTTCAAATCAGTGACTGCCTTTGAATGCTGTTCAAAGACAACCAGCTGCAAACGAAACCTAACACAATGCATTACTTCATGCCCTGCTGAAATGTGAATGCAGTTCAACGGGCAGTTGCAGTTCAAGATAGAGAATTGTGTAATGCCTTCTCTTTAGGAGGTTTTCAGTTGTGTACCTTCAGGAGCTGCAATTTGCCAAGTGGCAGTCACACTCTGATGTATTAATGAGCCGTGCTTTACTAGCAGGCAGTGTCGGTAGGAGCTGCTGGTGGAGGATGACATGGCAGTGAACCATAGCTAGAGTAAGGGGACAAATCTGAAGCAGGGCTTTCACTTAAAAATTCTGATTTTTCAAAGTAGAAATTTTAAGAAGAGCAGCCAACACTGGAAAGCACTGGGAATTTTCTCAGCCTCATGATAGAAATGATCAAAGCATAGAAGTCCTGAGATTAACTAACTACACAAGTGCCAGTGTATTCAGCCATGAGAGACCTCATTTCAAACTTCTGCTTAATATGATTCAGATCAAAGTCTCCTTCATTCTAACTGAATGCCCTAAATTCCATATTATAAAGTAATTCTCTCTTTACCTAAGTGAATTTTTAATTATTCTATATGAAGAGAAAATCAGAGAAGTTCAATTTAAAGTATAAAATACTGAAGAGAGCCTACACTACAAACACTCCCAAATATAAGGCCTATTTATTAATGAGATTTCACCGTGGGTTTTCCAGCCTGTTTCAGCATTCTGGAAATCTAAGATCTTGTCCAAAGAGGTAGTTTCACAAAATAAGGGCTTCTTATAATCCTGATATAGAATGTGATTTTTTTTTTTTTTTTTTTTACTTTGATGGATAGGACATGACTTTGCAAACCTGCTCTAATATATATATATATATATATATATATATATATATATATATATATATATATATATGTATAACATTTTTTTAAAGATAATCCTGAAAACATTAAGCAAAATGGTGCTCATTATTGCAAACCAATTATCTATAACCTCAGGCAACTTTATGAATTACATTTTAGTTTAATCTTGGGCTCCCTAGCTTTCTTTCAATTCAAGTGCTAAATTGAAATAGTTCTCCACTCCTGAATTATCCTCAGCCTCCAACATCTGTGCAGCTTGGAAAATATTACCTGAAAAAGAAGTTTAGTAATTGTCTGTTTAGCAAAATAAGTGGTTACAACAATTTTTTTTTTTCCTGCTTCTTCCTATTTTCAATCTTCCCTTAAAACATTTCCTTTAATCAGTTAGTAACCAGGGCATGCAAACAGCAACCTGTCTACTTATCAATGGGGAGTTCTAACTATACATTTACTTAGGCATTCAAGTTACATGGCAGGTCTCAGCTGCTTATTGATTTTACTGCATTAAAATAGATGGTTTTGTTTAGCATTGAAAAAGTGAACAATTTTCCTGACACCAACCACTTGCTTAATAGTCTTGGAATAATCTATATTTCATTAAAATGATGACTTATAACACCCAAGCACTCTCCTGTCTTCTTAACTATTGATTTAAGGCAGCTTAACACTTCTGCGCCATATAATAAATTGGTCTGGACTAGCAGCACTTTGTTATAAAGTCATTCTTAACTATATAAACACAAAATTGGCATATTTTAGAGCTGTTCCTCAGATAAGTTTCTGGGAAAGGATCTTTCCCACCAAAACCAAGTCAGTATTTTTTTTTTTTTTAAAGCCTCATAAAACTTTTAGGTAAGTAGAAGTTACCACAATCAATATTCATAGCATGATTTATAGGAGAAAGAAGCTTTCCACTAAATCCTGACCGTAAACCCAGTACTGTAAAGTATTTAGTACAGTAATCCATCTCATAGATATTTTAAACTGGGCATTAATGGTGCTCAAAAGTCGAGTGACAGTGAATCAGCTGTATTACAGAGTAGTTAGGAACTTTATTACTGGAAATGATTCAAACATACCTAAGCCCTTCACCCCTTTATTCTCCAATCAGTGACTTCTTATTTTCCCATATTTTTTCCTGATCACTTTCTTAGCTCCTCATATCACTAAAGCCTTGCTTTGACATGGCACAATGATTCATCTTCCTTGAACTTATGAGAAGGCAAACAGCAGAAAGAAACAGGTTTCAAACTTAATTTGGTTTATGAGCTGCCAGCAGGTACTCCCCTGCTATTGTCATTCCATTCCAATTCACCTGAAGAAATCAAAACAGATGCAGTTAAGAGATTGCAACATTATTTTCAATGAAGTCTGCAATGAAAACGCAAAAGAATGCATGGGAAACTCCACTGGAGGAATTAGTCACTCCCACACTTACAATAGGATGACAATACTCCAAAAATGATGCTGTCTTCCCTCAAGGATTCATGTCTTAATTGAATAGCAGGATTTAGTCATATTAAAAGGGTAGCAACAAATCTGCTGCTCTTTCATTGGACAGCTAGTATTGCAAAAGAGAAAAATATTCACTAGAGAATAAGGCAATATTTTGCAGACACATACTTTTGCTACTTCTCAAGACACACAAACAGTTATTTCCTCCTTTTGCCCATGCAGGAAGTGACACAAGGGGAAGAAAACAGCTCATTTTAAGTAGAAAAATGTGGTGACTAAAGTATAGAAATGTTCAGGAAGAGCCAGATGTGGTTTGAAACCTTTTTCCTTCTAAATTGGACTTCAAAATGATAGCCCTGAGAGACAGTAGATTTATATTATTATTTTAGCTTTTCAGAGAAGAACATCAAGAGTGCAGAGACTTGAAATCAAGCAACAATCACTTACTTTTTGATAAATCCATAGACAAAAATTACTGTTGCGTTCTGATCACCCAAGATGTATTTTCAACTTTCCTGGACAAACAAGCACACTCCTTTCTCCAGTGCAAAGAAGAAACATAATATCAGCAATACTTCCACACGATTGTTTGCAGTAGGTTTGATGCTATACTACTGCATGAGATGTAATCAGATAAACAGTGCTGTTCATATAATACAGTTTGGAAAATTCTGGGAGGAGTTAGCCCTGTGGCACAAGAGCCAAGGAAATGCAGAAAGAATACAAAAAAATGGCACAACCAGTGTGATTAATGAGAGCCACTCCCACACAGGCTTTTTACATCCATCAGCTGATAAGAACAGAGCGGTGTGATGTCCCACCCTTAAGGGGGTACTCAAGATTTGCTCATGATCAAAAGGAATGACAAAAGTCAGAGGGTCTGCAAAAGCTTACAAAGTTTTATTAATTAATTATGCATTTACCATGGAAATTAGTAGAAGTTAGTATCTTATCTGTTAGTATAAGTACAGAGCAGTGGGTTTTAGATAAAAGAGTAGAGTGGAAGGAAATAGAGAGGGATGGATTAAAGAGGGGAGGAGAGAATAAAAGGAAGAACAAGAGAGATCACCAGTCCTAGCTCTAGCATCAATCCAGGTGATGGGGTGTCCAAGATCCTGGGTACCTTTATAGAAGTTTTTCCAACCCTGGAGATAAGGTTCTTTCTATGAAAATCAGTTCTTATGCACAGTCCATTCTTCTGAACTTTTCTGAAAATTGATTGGAGGGTTTCAGGGGTTTTGGGTGGTCTTGACCCCCCCTTACAGTCCATTGTGCTGTGTTATCTCCAGGATTATCTACAGAACAAGGACATTTATTCTGGAAAAGTGCTGCTCTACCTCCATTTGTCCCTTGCTCCAGCCACATCCTGTCCTTTTTCACAGCATGTTCTTAGCAACAACCCTTGGCTGGCTCCACAGCCACCCACCTATCAGTGTTTTGAACATGAACATTAGCTCCCTTACCTTCCAGGCTTCAATAGAAGGCCACAACCAATCCAAGTTACCCAAGTGGGTTTTGTGCAATTCATCGGTATTACAGTGATGACTCCTGTACTACACTAATGTAATGAAGTTATTCAATATTACTTCTTCAGCCAATCAGAGTGAGAATTATCAAAATCAATCCATATGTTATCTACTTACTATAAGGAAAGCATGTGAGGTATGTATTACTGAATTTAGTTCAATAAATAAAGTATATATTAACAACAGGAGAATAACATTTAGTTGTGTTTGCACATCTGAAACATAAGGGTAAAATATGAAAAAAAACAGGCAAAGCACTCACTACCAACTTGTGCGAAGTGGAGACATATAATGTTCAGTGTAACATTATCTAGTAATACATTTTAGGCTATTTATATATAAAGACTACATATGTTATAAAAATTCACTTCTTTCTTTTGGCCATTTGTTGGTGGTAACTTTCTCTCTACACTCTCAGACTCTTTCTTCATCATATTTGCTTGGTTTTTCTCATCTACCCTGTGTAATCTGCTATGGTGTCACTCAATCTGGCCCTCACTATCAGGCAAATCAGACATCTCTTGGCCCTCAGCAGGGCTCCTTTTCCATTTGTGTGGGGCCACATTTTATTTGATGGAAACCCGAGGCATAAGGAAATAATGGGACAAAGGTTTGTATGTGCCTTGGCTCTGGATGGGGAGAGGAGAGAAAAGATAAGAATAGTTTCTGCCTTGATGTTCTTGCATTTAGATGCCTGTGTGAGGATGCTGACACATGAACAAGGAATCTCAGTTTCTGTCTTAGCCAGTGGACAGACAGGGTCTGATTCAGTTCCCTAAATATCAATTTGGGATGGCTGGTTTGGCTGAGGTTTACAGGAGACCCATATGGCTCTGAAGCAGTATCTGTAGGTTATCTCAGAGCAGTTCAGATGGCAACACAGGACTGTTTTTAGGTAACTGAACAGCACACCTAATTAGTGAAGCCCGGGGCACAATTCCAGCACCCCTAAAATAAACATCCACACTTGTCTGAATCATTATCCAGACTCCAGTGACTAGATAGAGCTCCTCTGGTAAAATTGGAACTTGCACATTTGGTACATAAGTAGGTATCTCATCTTAGATGTCTTAATCTCTCACTGAATCTGCTTTTTGTACAAAATAGGGGCTGGGAGCATGAGGATTTTGTAGATGAAGCAAAGCCTACATGCCTACTACCCAAAACCCTTTCTCCATGACCCAGTGCAGCGACCTGAATGAAAGCATATGTCAGGTCTGAATAATCTCCTCTGGGACCCAAGAGTAGGATAAACATAATAGTATCGTGCTCTTCCGGGGCTTATATGTCAAGTTTCTCATTCAGAGCTTGTTCAGGTGCATCTCACATTACACTATACCTTTCTGATATACCCTGAATGCCTTTCAGTGGTGTGTTAAGTGATGTAGCTAACATCTGTCACATGTAATTTGTCCTCTCTTTTTAACTCCCCGAGGGAGGCATTATGCATGCAGTGTAGTGTTTTGTTTTAGTTAAGAATTCCTGCTTGCTGTTTACACATAAAAGATGCTGGGGTAGAGTTGCTGTAAGATGAAGGTCTCCTGCTGTGAATTCAGAGCTCTGAGTTTTTACCCTATTCTGAACCTTCACAAAAGGCTGACCTTCTGCTTAGCCATTTGTGAGTGACTTCTCATGAACCATAGTCAAAAGTGATTTACTACTCACTGTGTTTTCTTTGTTTGCCTGACTGAGAACACTAATATGCCATTAATTAGCAGTTTGCTGGAAGGTGGTAAGACCTTTTGACTTCTTGATCCATCTGCGATAGTTGCTGTGCATACAGTGAGAAGGCAGGAACCAGAATTTGTGAAAGGAAGAGAGAACAGCAAGCTTTGTGATGATCCTAATTTTCTGTCACGGCTTGTTCCACTGTACCAATCTGCATTTGAAAACAACTCTGCAAAATGTACATTTTAAACAAAATCTTTACTCAACTTTTTTCCTCTTTTTGCTACTCAGATGTGTAATGTTAAAATACATGGTCAATGCTAGAAGCAGAATTTAAACAAATGGTAAATATAGTAAGTACAACAAATCTAAAGGGAGAAAGGCACTCTTCTGAGCTCAACCAGTCAACTTAGAGATTCTCATGGATTCCAGGAACACCCGCATTTTATGTGAAATTAATTTCTGATTCATTTCAAACTTATTCTGCTACACATCTGAATTAATTGGAATTTAACGAAGTCCTGTGTAACTTGCAGGAAAGTGAAACTATGTTACTTGGTGCTGGATCCTGTCCTACCTGACACAGCTTTCATAGAATAATATAATGGTTTGTGTTGAGAGGAATCTTAAAGATCATCTCATTCCAACTCTCCTGCCATGGGCAGGCACACCGTCTACTTGACCAGGTTGTTCAGGGCCCCATCCATATGTTTTTGATTATATATATGCATAACCATACCTGAAAGGATGAGGTTCCGGTGTCTACCACAAACTTTCTTGGAAGTTTCTCTTTTGTACCTATACAAGTTCTTTTCTCTCTGCATCCCAGTGAAATAATTTCCCACTAATCTACTGTTGTAACGTCTTCTTTCTGCCTCAGAGAATGGTTTGAGAGGGAAAGAGATGAAGAAGTTTATTATTGTCTTTTTGCATATGATTCATGGGCATTTATAATATAGTTTGCTGAAATGATAACTCTGTCCTTTAGAATGAGCTGACATTTAAAAAATAATAAAAGTTAAATTCTCCCACATCCACACCTACCTGTATTCCAGGAAAAATCCCTTAACTTCTGCAGTTAAGATTCATATCAAAATTAGACCCCATCAACTCAGAGCCATTTGCTTTTTTAAGAATCCATAATCAACTCTGCAACTGAGTGTAGGCAGCAAAATCGTTATGCACGTCTGCTCCATCTCTCTATACTGAACTTTTTTCTACCTTTTAACCTCCCTAAAATGGGAAGGGAGGAGAAAATACAGTCAAGGTCTTCTGCCTGCTTTTCTCAGCATAATGAATCCTCCCCCATGTCCATTTAATTCATCCCCACTATAAAAATGACTTTTTCAATCAAAGCATTGTACTCCTTCCAAAGACATTAAGCCAAATGAC
Organism: Vidua chalybeata; assembly: GCF_026979565.1. Taxonomy (NCBI): domain Eukaryota; kingdom Metazoa; phylum Chordata; class Aves; order Passeriformes; family Viduidae; genus Vidua; species Vidua chalybeata. The sequence continues at coordinate 147,138,360 of NC_071530.1, forward strand.
AGAATATGAGCTGGAATGACAAGGACAAGCCAGCTCAGTGCAAGGTAAGGGGGGTTTCTAAAGTGAATGACTGAAAACAAATACATACCAGCACTTTGCTCAAGGACTCTTAGCAAATTATTCCTACAGAGGGCCTGATCTTGGATCAGGATAGGAGAAAAATTAGGTAGTGGAACAGAAAACTACGACTTTGTTACTTTGCTTTTCTTGCTCACTTGCCACAAGTGGTTCTGTTCCTTATTTATGGGGTTTTGTAACTTCCATGTACTCAAAGCCCAGAAAAATTTCAGAAGTTGGAATCAAAAAGTGAAGTTTAGTCTACAACAAAAGGAGGGAATTTGGTATCTCAGAATGAGTCATAGGAATAGCCATAGGGAATGGGTGGATTAATAAACAGAAAATCAAAATGGCCTTTAGGAAGAACATGCCTGATACCTACACATTGCCAGAATTAGGAACTTATCTAAAGACCTGAGGTAAATACCTGCACATAAATTAGGACTCACATACCAATACTGCTGTTTTTTACCAGGCGACATTCTCCCACATATTCTATTTGCTCTGTTCTTAATAGACAATCAACTGGTATTTTTGGCACCTCCTTCAGATTAGCAAACATTGTAGGACATCTCTATGAATTCAACAAGATTCAATTTTTGTTAAAAATCAGAAAAATCAATTTTTTTTTTTGCTATTATAAAACTTTTTATTATCAAGTGTCATATATTAAACTCCTTTTTTTTTTTTTTTAACTATAATTTGTCCTATTTTCACACACTTCCTCTCTTCAAGTTTCTGGATCTTTGTGTGTTCCTCTATTTATTTATTTTAAAATATCACTTCAGAAAGTGCTAGTTGCTTTCAACCCAATTTATTATAGCTGGAGTTCTCAAAGAGACATTGTACTTCTAGAGTTTTCTTGAGAAAAACACCCACAACAGCAACCACAATAAAAACCCCAATCCTCAGAAACAGCTTTATCTTCTTAGAAAATAGTATCAGTTCATCAAAAGATACTGATCTCTAGGAAGTGCAGAACTGATTTTATATAGGCAAATAAACTTCCCTGTAAACAGACTAAACCATGGGGCTTTAACCAACTCATGATCTTCAAAGGTACTCAGTATCAGCAATCCATGAATGAAAATACCAAATATTGTCTCCTTCTCTGAGTTATTTCTTTTTAATTTCCATTGCACTCATCAGAGATCTGCACGACGTCTGCCACTTTACAGACATAACCTGAGATCCCAATTCTGTCCTTGAACTTCAGGACTGTCTCCTTTAAGGGAGACATTTTTTTCCTGAGCTATATAAAAGCAATAAGAGTAGACAATGAATGGGAAAAGGGTGACACTTTGTGGCTATACAAGAGAACTAAGGTCTCTTCATCCTTTTATGTATCATTAATTTTGGGTCCATCTTCCTGATACCTTTATAATTTAAAGGTGACAAAAGAAAAATTATCTTTGACCAAGATTATATATATTTATTTTTAAAAACAAAACAAAACCTTCCAACTAAGAACATGAGAATGATTTTGAGGACATGCTTCTGAAAACACAGCTAAGAAAGTCATTGTAAGGGTTACCACAAGTTTTCTTGAAAATCTATCATATGCTATTTAGGCACCCTAACAAAAGGCAGTTTATGAAATAAGACTTTGTAGAAGATTTTGCCTCTCCCAAAACCAATTTAACTCCCTTTATTTCTACAGAAAATTATTTTCTAAACAAATTCCTATGAGCTTAGCCACTTTCACCAGATCTCTCATTTTATGAAAACTAATGGAAGGATCACTCTTTCTGCTGAAAGCTTGGTCTATAATCCATAATTGCTAAAAGCCATCAATGCCTAAATCCAGATTTAACTATGAAAAAAAAGACAGATATAAATTATGTTGTTGAGTTTAAAAACAATGTACAAGGCAATGAAAATAGTGAAGTCTAAAGAAATCTATCAGTCCTGTACTGAACAAATCCAATGCTGAAAGCCTCCACCTTGATCTTGATTGCCCACTTCTAGGAGTTAAAAAATGTCAATAGTGTGAAAAGGAAGAGATGAGCTTTTCAGCTTCTTGCATTCTTCACACATCTTCTTTTGACCTGGTCAGTGCACTAAATGCTGTCTCTATGCATCAGGGTGCCCAGATATTTTCACTTTTGACAGTAAACAGACCTACTGGTGGGTCCTACTCTACTTCATGTGGTAAGATCAACCTGGAATGATACAAGGCATATTCACTGTGTACTGACTGTTGTGAACAACATTTCTGTGGAAGAGTAACTTTCCAGTTCCTTGTGCCATCGGTAGGACCATTTGACTTGGATCTGGTGCAGCTTTACTGGAAATCTCATTTGACTCAAGTAATAGAACTGCCTTCTCATATTTACATACACATATATATATATATATATATACACATACACATATATATGTATATGTATATATATATATAAAAAAGTATTTGCTGTCAGTGACACTGATAAAGAGAGAGAACTTGCACTAAATTGATTTTCATGGGTCTATTCCTTCCAGGAATAGTATTTCATACTTCTTTGCTTCACAACACCCATGAAATTAGTAGCATAGTAAGTCCATTCTGCAGGGATAAAAATTTGGATGCAGAGTGATTTTAAATGCATTTTACAATTAACATTGTGGAAAGAAAGAGTAGAAGGGAGCCCTACTTAAAGAGCTGCCTTTTAGCAGATTATTAACTTTTGAGTAGAAATAAAAGAGCATTTGCATAATTGTTGAGAGCTAGACTGGTCCTTGAAGCAGGGTTGGACACTAGGCAACAAAACAATGAAGAGCACTAAATTAGGGGGGAAGCAGTCAAACCCTTCAATGTGTACACCCATGGAAGTGTTAGAATTGCTGATAAAAGGGAGATTAGATGCCATTCAATCCAGCCACCATCAAGCCCTGGCTTTACCCTGCTGAACATGTGGACTGGCTGATTTCCCAGTGCTCCCTCTATTTAGTCAAAGCAAGAGATGAACTCCAAGACAGGAGACATTCAGAGATCCCAGGACTGTGTCTGTTTTCAGTGATTCTCTGTGCTGAAGTACAGGAACATTTGATGTAGGTATAAAAGTGAATTAGTGGCTTCAGGCTCTGAGTCCCAGTTTCCCAGAGGGATTTAAAAGACCATTTATTTCTCCTCTTTGCCCTGAAGCATGATTAGTTACACACCGGCTTCATTCCTGACGCAGGCTTTTCCAATCCTGTTTAAGGACCTCCAGTGGTGGAGGTCCTCAGAGTTTCCAGGCAATCAATCCTAGTCCTAAATTGGAAATATTTTTTGCTATGCTGCAATTCACATCAAAACTTTCCATGACTGTATTTGGGTGTCCATAGTGCAGACATGTTTTCTTCTGAACAAGATATTTAGGAGCCCACTGCAGTCAGTGGAGCATCAGACAATTTTAATTTCAGTAATTCAAATGGTTCAGTCTTTTTGGTTTACAGGCTCATGTTTATTCTTGCCCCAGCTCTTGAGGTTAATATTTAATAACTGCAAACTTACTAGGTCCAAAACCTGAAGTTCCATCATCCTTAACACAGTACTAGGCATGAAAGAGGGTGAATGAATTCATATCTTCTAGAGAATTTGGGGGTTTCTGCTATAGAAAATAAAGTTTTCTATTTTCACCCTACAGTCTTTTTTGGCTCATATTTGACCAATATGTTTCTCTAACTCACAGATACCTTTTCTACAGATCTGCTACAGTCATACCCCATCCTGCAATTGTATACTTGACTATTTTTTTTTTTCAATTTTGACACCTCACACTGTCTCTGCTCACTTAATCTCATTCAATCATTTATTTCTTCAAGAGTGTTTTATCAACTTTCAAATTTACTTTCTATTCTATTAATTTAATTTAGCATATGTATTTCCTCTCTCAGGTTCATATGATCAGCAAACTGAAAAAAAATCCCACTTTTTAAAATTGTTTGCACAGTTAGTGAATGCACTGACCAGTTAAATGGTAGCTTTCTGCAGGACTCCACAAATATATTATTTTTCTTTTGAAATTGATAATTTTTTCTATGAATATTTATCAGACTCATGTAGTAGTGGCTCCATCTTTTCATGTTTCCATTCCTTGTTAGAATAATCCTGAAGCATGAAATAAATCTTTCTAAAACTAAGGGGGTTTCTTTCACTATTTACTTTTACTATCTTTATTAAGACCTATAACTTTGTCTTGAAAAAAAATTGCAGTAGTTTGAGGTTCTCATATAATTTGGTTTTGTTCATTGCTACTGGTTTAGCCCTTCAATTGTTAAGGTAGAAATAGTTACAAAAAGTGTGAAATTATTTTAACTGAGAATTTATGAAGTGTTTTCAATTACTTCTTCATTTCTGTTTTCGTTATTCAAAGTAGAAAACTCAGAAATCTTATCCTTTTATCACAACATGAGTATTTACAGAC